>NC_058080.1:271819612-272126215 GCF_014858855.1 Bufo gargarizans
AAATCGTTGGTGGCACAGTGTGCGCCCCCATCGGCCCCCCTCCCTCTATAGCAGTAACAACATTGGTGGCCAGTGTGCGGCCTCCCATCTCCCCCCCCCCCCCATCATTGATGGCAGCGGAGTTCCGATCGGAGTCCCAGTTTAATCGCTGGGGCTCCGATCGGTAACCATGGCAACCAGGACGCTACTGCAGTCCTGGTTGCCATGGTTACTTAGCAATAGTACAATAGTAGAAGATTCATAGTTACCTGCTTGCTGCTGCGATGTTCGTGTCCGGCCGGGAGCTCCACCTACTGGTAAGTGACAGGTCTGTGCGGCGCATTGCTAAATGAACTGTCACTTACCAGTAGGAGGAGCTCCCGGCCGGTCACAGACATCGCAGCAGCAAGCAGGTACCGTAAGTATGAATCTTCTACTATTGTACTATTGCTAAGTAACCATGGCAACCAGGGCTGCAGTAGCTTCCTGGTTGCCATGGTTACCGATCGGAGCCCCAGCGATTAAACTGGGACTCCGATTGGAACTACGCTGCCACCAATGATCGGGGAGGGGGGTGGGGGAGATGGGAGGCCGCACACTGGCCACCAATGTTGTTACTGCTATAGAGGGAGAAGGGGCCGATGGGGGGCGCACACTGTGCCACCAACGATTTATTACAATAGAGGGAGGGAGGGGGGGCCGATGGGGGGTGCACACTGTGCCACCAACGATTTCTTACAATAGAGGGAGGGAGGGGGGGCGATGGGGGGCGCACACTGTGCCACAAACGATTTATTACAATAGAGGGAGGGAGGGGGGGGGCCGCACTGGCCACCAATGATATTCAAACTGGGGAGGGGGGGGGGGGGTCTGCCCCCTGCTGCCTGGCAGCCCTGATCTCTTACAGGTGCGGCACCAGAGGAGTTAATTGTGCTGATCACGGCCCCCTGTAAGAGATCGGGTGCTGCCAGGCAGCAGGGGGCAGTCATGTACACAGTTTGTAGTATATTCTAACCTGAAGCGTCCCCATCACCATGGGAACGCCTCTGTGTTAGAATATACTGTCGGATGTGAGTTTCACGATGTAGCTCATATCCGACAGTATATTCTAACATAGAGGCGTTCCCATGGTGATGGGGACGCTTCAAGTTAAAATATACCATCGGATTGGAGAAAACTCCAATCCGATGGTATAAAAGAACTCCAGACTTTACATTGAAAGTCAATGGGGACGGATCCGTTTGAAATGGCACCATATTGTGTCAACGTCAAACGGATCCGTCCCCATTGACTTGCATTGTAATTCAGGACGGATCCGTTTGGCTCCGCACGGCCGGGCGGACACCAAAATGACTTTTTTTTCATGTCCGTGGATCCTCCAAAAATCAAGGAAGACCCACGGACGAAAAAACGGTCACGGATCACGGACCTACGGACCCCGTTTTTGCGGACCGTGAAAATAAACTGTCGTGTGCATGAGGCCTAAGGGTGTTTAAGCTAGGGGAGCTGAGGGGGTTAATGCCCTCCTTGCCTGGTCCGTGAGTTTTGGTGGGCGGCCGTCTCTTGGCAGGTTTGCTGTTGTGCCATGTTTTTTCCATTTCGTTATGATAGATTTCATGGTGCTCCTGGGGATCATCAAAGATTTTGATATTTTTTTATTACCTAACCCTGACTTATACTTCTCAACAACATTGTCCCTTACTTATTTGGAGAGTTCCTTGGTCTTCATGGCAGTGTTTGGTTAGTGATGCCTCTTGCTTAGGTGTTACAGCCTCTGTGTCCTTTCAAAAAAGGTGTGTATATGTAATGACAAATCATGTGACACTTAGATTGCACACAGGTGGACATAATTTCACTAATGTGACTTCTGAAGGTAAGGGTACTTTCACACTTGCGTTTTTCTTTTCCGGCATAGAGTTCCATCACAGGGGCTCTATACCGGAAAATAACTGATCAGTTTTATCCCCATGCATTCTGAATGGAGAGCAATCCGTTCAGGATGCATCAGGATGTCTTCAGTTCAGTCGTTTTGACTGATCAGGCAAAAGAGAAAACCGCAGCATGCTACGGTTTTCTCTCCGGCAAAAAAAACTGAAGACTTGCCTGAACGCCGGATCCGGCATTTTTTCCCATAGGAATGTACCGGATCCGTCATTCCGGCATGCGCATGTGCATATCGGTAAAAATTAGAAAAAATGTACAAGACGGATCCGTCTGTCCGCATGACAAGCGGAGAGACGGATCCGTCCTTGCGATGCATTTGTGAGACGGATCCGTATCCGGAACCGTCTCACAAATGCTTTCAGTCAGCGGCAGATCGGCGGATCCGGCGGGCAGTTCCCACGACGGAACTGCCCGCCGGATCACACTGCCGCAAGTGTGAAAGTAGCCTAACTGGTTGCACCAGAGCTTTTTATGGGCTTCCTAACACAGGATGTGAATACATACGCACATGACAATTTTCTGTTTTCCATTTATAAACAATATTTTTTAACTGTTTGAAGGTTTTCTAAGCGATGCTATCTTGGAGTACTTCAATGAAAACAAGCAAATAACGCCATATCAGAATGGCTTCATGAGGGATCGGTCATGTCAAACTAATTTAATCAGTTTCTATGAGGAGGTAAGTTCTAGACTTGACAGCGGCGAATCAATGGATGTCGTATATCTGGACTTCTCCAAAGCATTTGACACTGTACCACATAAAAGGTTAGTATATAAAATGAGAATGCTCGGACTGGGAGAAAACGTCTGTATGTGGGTAACTAACTGGCTCAGTGATAGAAAACAGAGGGTGGTTATTAACGGTACACACTCAGATTGGGTCACTGTCACTAGTGGGGTACCTCAGGGGTCAGTATTGGCCCCTATTCTCTTCAATATATTTATTAATGATCTTGTAGAAGGCTTGCATAGTAAAATATCAATTTTCGCGGATGACACTAAACTGTGTAAAGTAATTAACACTGAAGAGGACAGTATACTACTACAGAGCGATCTGGATAGACTGGAGGCTTGGGCAGATAAGTGGCAGATGAGGTTTAACACTGACAAATGTAAGGTTATGCACATGAGAAGGAATAATGCAAGTCACCCGTACATATTAAATGGTAAAACACTCGGTAACACTGACATGGAAAAGGACCTAGGAATTTTAATAAACAGCAAACTAAGCTGCAAAAACCAGTGTCAGGCAGCTGCTGCCAAGGTCAATAAGATAATGGGTTGCATCAAAAGGGGCATAGATGCCCGTGATGAGAACATAGTCCTACCACTTTACAAATCACTAGTCAGACCACACATGGAGTACTGTGTACAGTTCTGGGCTCCTGTGAACAAGGCAGACATAGCAGAGCTGGAGAAGGTCCAGAGGAGGGCAACTAAAGTAATAACTGGAATGGGGCAACTACAGTACCCTAAAAGATTATCAAAATTAGGGTTATTCACTTTAGAAAAAAGACGACTGAGGGGAGATCTAATTAATATGTATAAGAATATCAGGGGACAGTACAGAGATCTATCCCATCATCTATTCATTCCCAGGACTGTGACTGTGACAAGGGGACATCCTCTGCGTCTGGAGGAAAGAAGGTTTGTACACAAACATAGAAGAGGATTCTTTACGGTAAGAGCAGTGAGACTATGGAACTCTCTGCCTGAGGAGGTGTTGATGGTGAGTACAATAAAGGAATTCAAGAGGGGCCTGGATGTATTTCTGGAGTGTAATAGTATTACAGGCTATAGCTACTAGAGAGGGGTCGTTGATCCAGGGAGTTATTCTGATTGCCTGATTGGAGTCGGGAAGGAATTTTTTATTCCCCTAAAGTGGGGAAAATTGGCTTCTACCTCATATTTTTTTTTTTTTGCCTTCCTCTGGATCAACTAACAGGCCAAAATGGATAGACAAATGTATTTTTTCGGCCTTATGTACTATGTTACTATATGTAATAGTTTTATTTATATATTTTTCTCATTGTACTTCACCAACTGAGACTATTGTGTTCTGATCCATCACATAGAGTTCAGATTAACAAAACATTGAACTTATGGCTGTAATGTAACAAAATACGAAAAAAAAGTCACGGCACTGTAAGGCACTGTATAGAAGCTAATTAACATATTGAATAAAAGTGTTTTTCTGAGAAGATCGACGATGGACAGCAATAGGAAAGGTAGCATTCTAATATGGGGAATGTAATGGAGATCCTGATGTTAGTGTTCTATAATAGTGATTTTAGGTGAAAGACTCCCTTTAAGAATAAGAAGGTGTGACTTAAACGGATATTCCACTTACATCAGGTTATCCCCTATCCCCTATCTAGAACCACTGTTATAGGGGCTCTGTGGGTGTGAAAGTTATGCTGTCAGGCAGGTTTTGCTGTGTTAGCAGGGTCGTATTTGCCACTAGTCACTGGAGGTCCAGTGATAAAATAGATGGAGAACCACCGTCTGATTGTCTTCAACTTCTGTCTGATGCATTGGGTTCTTCTTCTTCCAAGCACACCCTGTAATGTAACCTGAACAGTCACCTGGAATGCAAACAGGTTCTCCCCAGCCAACAGATTCACAGGTTGTTAGTTGGAAGTGCCCCTCCTCCCTGCTTGTGTTCTTGTATGCTCTCTGTGTTAATGTAGGGTTAATGTTTCCCTGATCTGTGTGTCTGAACAATAGGTGGTCAGGTCTCCTGAGTACCCCACTATTTAGATCTGTGAGTGGTGTATCTGGGAGATCAGTCTGTCTCTGTCTCCAGGAAAGCTGTGTGCAGGGTACTTGCTATCCTGACCCTGACTCATGTGGTCAGCCTGAATGCTCATTGATGTCTGTTATGTCTGACCTGTCTTTGTTGTGTCTATGGTCATTTTCTGTTCTGTTCGTGAACGCCATGCTTCGCGTATGTATCCTGATCCACATGGGTTCCGTTTATGCCTTGATCCTCATTCCAATCCTGATTCTGTGGGGCACATTTGCTAAGAGTCTTGTGACTATACAAAAGTATAGCAGGATAGGGGATTTGTAAACAGGGCAGGTATGAGCTGGGAAAGCAAAGAGCCAAATATCTGTGTGGCAAACATCATCATGGTGGTCTGGGACAGAAATGAATGATTGGGAAAGCGAATGACTACAGACCTGTAGAGTCACTGGATGTAATAGTTTATTTTGCCTTTCTTTGTATCTGGTCACTATTTTTGTTAATTTATCTGGCCTGCAGTGTGGAGATATTCTGCAGACTGGCTGTATGGCATCTGTCCACTATGATATAGCTATAGTCACTCTCAGCATAGCAGTAAAATACATATAAAGTATGATGATCTTTTGGTATTCCTGTAGTGTTTTTTTTTATATTCAGCAAACGTATAGTGGCATTATACACTCCGGTAGGGTGTTATTATTCAGTCATGGTTTGGTTATATTACCCAGTCACTGCACTGTGGCATTATCCAGTCACTCTGTGGTTTGACAGTATGGTGGTATTATCCAATCATGTTATGGTGGTAATATTCGGTCACTGTATGGTGATATTATTTAAAGGATTTCTACCACCAGAAATACTGTTATGTAGCTGACTGACATTAGCGATTCGCCCATGTCAGCACTACATAACAGTATGTTTCTAATAGTAGTTCCTGCAGACGTTTTTGTTAAAAACGTACTTTTATAGATATGCTAATGAGCCTCTAGGTGCTATGTGGGCGTCATTAGCACCCAGAGGGCTCCGTCCACTAACCATTTCAGCAGCCCATCGCGTCCCTCCAGCCCGCCCCGCTCCTGTTGATTGACGTGAAACTTCTCAGTATAGAGTACCAATTCCCGCGCCTGCGCCGTGTGCTTCTGTATTCGACGCAGGCGCAGTGAGTGAATGCCGCGCTCCTGGTGCAGGCTTCCTCATTGTAACGCAGTTGGCGCAGGCACAGTGAGGAGACCGGCGCCGGGAGAATACAGAAGCGCACGGCGCAGGCGGGGGAATTGGTACTCGATACTGAGAAGTTTCACGTCAATCAACAGGAGCGGGGCGGGCTGGAGGGACGCGATGGGCGGCTGAAATGGTTAGTGGACGGAGCCCTCTGGGTGCTAATGACGCCCACATAGCACCTAGAGGCTCATTAGCATATCTATAAAAGTACGTTTTTAACAAAAACGGCTGCAGGAACTACTGTTAGAAACATACTGTTATGTAGTGCTGACATGGGCGAATCGCTAATGTCAGTCAGCTACATAACAGTATTTCTGGTGGTAGAAACCCTTGAATCATTGTATAGTAGTATTATTCAGACATGATATGGTGTTAATGTTCACTCATCCTATGCTGGTATTTTTCAGTCATGATATGGTGGTGTTATCCATAGTATATTGGTGTTATTCATGTACGGTATGCTTGTACAATTTATCACTCTATGGGTGGTAATTAGTGTTGCATGAATTAAGCCTTCAAAGCTGAATTCTAAACAAATCCGAATTTCCTTGCGCTTCTTGGTAACGAATCAGTTTTTCCTAAAATGGCAGCTGCACGTGTTACAAAGTGAAAGTAAGAAGCCTGGGACAGGAAGATCAACCCATAATGCTGCGCAGCCAGCCAATCCGCAGATAGCCATTCCCTGTGTTGTCACAGGCCTATAAAACCCTCATCCCGCTCAGTCTCCGTCATTGTCCTGTGAGCTCAACATAAGGAGATATGCGGGACGCTAGGGACAGTGTTAACCCCTTAGTGACCAGCCTGTTTTGGGCCTTATTGACCAAGCATTTTTCTTCCTTTTTTCATTGTTGCGTTTCAAGAGCTATAACTAGAAAAAATTGCGTCAATCCGAATTTATTTGCGATGAATTGCGTTAAAAAACGGCTATTTATGGGCTGTACTGTATCACTGCACACTTTACTTATTTGGGCAGTCACGGGGCCAAAACTGACCAAATAACTCAAGTATGAACTCATCCTTACAGGTCGATGTTAACATCAAGAAGAAGCGCACTCCATTTACACCGTTGCCAGCTGATTCCACGTAGATGTCTACAGAACCGGTTCTAATAAACGCTTATACAAGTAGAGCCCCCCCCGGACATAGTGGAGAGGGTGTCAGCAGTAAGTTTGTGTTGACGTCACTGATTATTTTGCCCTTCCTCTGATCCGTCAGAACAATAACCCACAAAAAACGGATCCTGTCTGTGGAGCATCCGCCTTCACTCGGTCAGCATTTGCTCAATAATCCATCAGTATTGTTAATGCCCCCCAAAAAAACAGAAGTGGATCCAAAACAGATCACACGTGAATGGAATATTTGCATGTCTGCTGTGCTTTGTACCCACTCTTGCTTTTGTCTACCAAATCATAAGCCAATTCTGATGGGACCATACAGGCCTTACAGCTGCTACACAGACAGGATCCGTTGTGCGTCTCATTTTTCCTTCCTTCTGTCATATCAGAAGAAAGGTCAAATAAATCATTATGTCAGCCAGGCCGAAAGGTAAAATAGTGGCCCAGTCATGAAATGGGGAGGGTGGAAACAGCATAAGAAGTCCACAGAGTGGCCCTATGACATAGTGGTGAGGTGGAAACAGCATGATGAGGCCACAGAATGGCACAATGACCGAGTCTGGAGGTGGCGGCAGCATCAGAAGGCCACAATGACCGAGTCTGGAGGTGGCGACAGTAACAGCATCAGGAGGATACCACAGAGTTGCAAGATGACATAATGTGTAGATGGCAGTAGCAGCAGCAGCATCAGGAGACCACAGAGTTACAAGGTGACATAGTGTGTAGTTCGCAGCAGCAAGAGGAGACCACAGAGTGGCAAGGTGACATAATGTGGAGATAGCAGCAGCAGGATACCACAGAGTGGCAAGGTGACATAGTTTGGAGGTGGTGGCCGCATCAGAAGGCCCCAGAGTGGCAAGGTGATATAGTGTGGATATGGCAGAAGCATGAGGAGACCACAGAGTGGCAAGGTGACATAGTGTGGAGATGGCAGCAGCAGCTGGATACCGCAGGTAAGGTAACATAGTTTGGAGATGGTGGCAGCATCAAGAGTCGCAAATAGGCCAGCACTACTCACTGTTGTTGCAGTAATTCCAATATGTGGTGGTGCCCTTAGCGTTGAATCTTAGTCCAAGGGTTCCCGTAATAGCCAAAAAATAAGTAGAATAAGCCACGGCACACACACTCCCTCTTGAACTCCCCTGTTGAATGAATGTCAGTATAGGACTGGATGAGCTTGTGGACTGAGGGCTCACTACCCCTGGAACGCTTGCTCTATACACCAGCCACTGGATGAATGGTGGTGGACCTGCTAAAACAGCCTTTTGAATAAACACCATGCAATTCACTCTATGGCTCTATTAAAATTAAGCTGTGATGGATGTACCCCTAAAAAAGGATGTCATGATGGATCCCATAGTTGCAGTTTCTTCGTTGTAGTATCTTGTGAATGGCAGCTTAATAAAAAACTGCCATACCGCCGAGTAGGTTATTTTCCCCCCAACAGTCCGCACTGACTGATTCCTACCGCCGTTGCCTCTGTGAACCCCTGCACCACTACTTCCTGGCCAGGTAGGCTGCTGCAAAGCAGGTGGTCTACCCCGGGCACGTTTGACTCCCGACCTGCAACTGCTGCCACCCTGCTGACTCCCAGCCATGCTACCATCTTTCTGCCTCAGCAGCTGCCTCACAGGCAAGCGGCCACCCTCTTCTCCTGATGATGATAAAGCCCCTTCTGTACCTGGCTCCCAATTGTGACCGGCTTCATCATCATCAAGTAGTATCTGCATGTCACTGTGCGCGAATGCGCGCTCGCTCAACGAGGCAGAATCTAAAAGTCCGCACGGGCGCATCAGGCACAGGCCTGTGCGCACGCGCGGGATCTTTGAAAAAGAGGAGGGGGCACTGAGGAGAGGGGGAGGCGGATTACATTACATCGAGGTGGCGCTGAAAGGATCATGGGAGGAGCTGGGCACCAACGGCGGCGGCGGAGAGCGGCAGATTCAGACCTTCAGAAACGCCCTGGGCACCTTATCCAGAAGATTGACAGGTTAGATAAAAGCGATTTTTATCAAAACTACATGGCGGATTTATCTTATAACAACAGCTTTGTAATGACAAGGGCACCATGGAGAGAACAATAGTTTTAAAAGGGGGGGTTAGAAACTGGTGACAGAGTCCCTTTAAGGACCAGGCCATTTTTGGCAAATCTGACCAGTGTCACTTTAAGTGCTGATAACTTTAAAACGCTTTGACTTATCCAGGCCATTCTGAAATTTTTCAGAAATTTACAAAAACTAAAGTCACTTTGCGAGGCTTACATAATAGAAACCACCCAAAAATGACCACATCTAAGAAACTACACCCCTCAAGGTATTCAAAACTGATTTTACATACGTTGTTAACCCTTTAGGTGTTGCACAAGAGTTATTGGCAAATGGGGATGAAATTTTTCATTTTAACCCATTTTTTCCACTAACAAAGCAAGGGTTAACAGCCAAACAAGACTGTATCTTTATTGCCCTGACTCTGCCGTTTACAGAAACACCCAATATGTGGCCGTAAACTACTGTATGGCCACACAGCGGGGCGTAGAGTCAAAGGTGCGCTGTTTGGTTTTTGGAAGGCTGATTTTTATGGACCGGTTTATTTACACCATGTCCCATTTGAAGCCCCCTGATGCACCCCTAGAGCAGAAACTCCCTAAAAGTGACCCCATATAAGAAACTACACCCCTCAAGGTATTCAAAACTGATTTTACATACGTCGTTAACCCTTTAGGTGTTGCACAAGAGTTATTGGCAAATGGGGATGAAATTTGAGAATTTCATTTTTTTTGTCTAATTTTCCATTTTAACCCCTTTTTTCCACTAACAAAGCAAGGGTTAACAGCCAAACAAGACTGTATCTTTATTGCCCTGACTCTGTCGTTTACAGAAACACCCAATATGTGGCCGTAAACTACCGTACGGCCACACAGCGGGGAGTAGAGTGAAAGCTGCGCCGTTTGGTTTTTAGAGGGCTGATTTTTATGGACCGGTTTATTTACATCGTTTCCTGTTTCAACCCCCCTGATGCACCCCTGGAGTAGAAACTCCCTAAAAGTGACCCCATTTTGGAAACTACGGGATAAGGTGGCATTTTTTTGGGGGCTATTTTTAGGGTAAATATGATTTTTGGTTGCTGATATGAAATTACATCTCCATTTGCCATTAACTGTTAATAATCAGTTTTGAATACCTTGAGGGGTGTAGTTTCTTAGATGGGGTCACTTTTAGGGAGTTTTTACTCTAGGGGGGCATCAGGGGGGCTTCAAAAGGGACATGGTGTCAATAAAAAAAAGCCATCAAAATCAGCCTTCCAGAAACCATGTCGGTCCTTTCCTTTTGTGGCCACCCTTTTACTGATACAGCAGTTTACGACCACAAATGTGGCGTTTCTGTAAACTGCAGTATCAGGGTAGCACATTTTAACTTTTGTTTGGTTGTTAACCCTTGTTTTGTTACCGGAAAAAACGGATTGAAATGGAAAAGTACCAAAAATAGCGGTTTTGGCACCGTTTATTTTATTTTTTTTAACCGTGTTAATCTGGGGGGTTAGGTCATGGGATATTTTTATAGAGGAGATTCTTACGGACGCGGTGATACCTAATAAGTCTACTTTTTTTTTTTACAATTTTAGTTTTTTGACTATATTATCCTTTTTGATACAAAAAATTTTTTTGTATCTCTAAAGTCTAAGTGTCATTTTTTTAAATCCGAATATCTTATGTGGGGGCTAATTTTTTGCGGTATTAGACGACGGTTTTATTGGCACTATTTTGGGGGCTATATGACTTTTTGATCGCTTGCTATTAAACTTTTTATTATGTAAGGTGACAAAAAAAAACTTTTTTTTTTTTCTGTACTGTGTTAATCTGGGGGGTTAGGTCATGGAGTAGTTTTATAGAGGAGATTATTACCGATGCGGCGATACCTAATATGTCTACTCTTAATAAATTATTTTAGTTTTTTTGGGTGTCTCAAGTCTGAGAACCTGTTTTTTTTATCCGATGTCAGTGCTAAATTGGGATATTAATTTAGTACTCCATGGAAGTGTGAAAGAAAGAAAGTTCAGCAGCTCTCACCTGCCCCTCCTCCCGCTGTGAGCACGGATAACCCGAGTCAGGCAACGGTAACTAAGTACAAATAAGGTTTGAAGAAATCCAGCTCCACTTTACTAAAGTAATGTAAATTTATTTTGCTTGCGGTAAAATCTCATCCATCAGTTACAAAAATAGCAGTCTTGTCTACGCGTTTCGGGCTACCAGAGACAAATTTCAGCCCTTCCCCATGACACAATTAGACATTAAGAGTGAGAACTTTTAAAGGGGAAGGTGCACCTGTTTTCACTGATTGTTTCCACAGACATGTAACCACCCCCAAGAAAAGATGCCACACCTTCAAAGCTCTTCTCATAATAAAATAAAAGAAAAAACCCAAAAAAGGGCATTTGACCATACATATACATAGTGAAAGACTACTATGCAAAGAAAGAGAGATGAGGGGATACACATATTATTTATACTAGGTACACACTAATCATTTTGCTGAAAAAATAACAGAGTGTGATAAAAAGTCACATTACAAAAAAGGAGAGATCTCCTGGGAGTGTTCTCAGAAAAAAACATGAAAAAGTTTTGCGCTTGGAACTGTAGAGTTTGATTTATTGCTGCAGAATCAGATCCAGACATTTATTTAGGCCGTCTGGTTGACGTGTGTTCAATGCAAAAATCCAGAAAGACTCCCTATTTAATAATTTTCTTCTATGGTCTCCTCCACGTTTAGGCAAGAAAACGTTTTCTATACCTTGTACCACCATGTCTGATGAGTCCCCACCATGGCAAATAGCAAAGTGCAGACTAGCTGCAGATACATTGCGATTGCCATTGTGGGGCACATCAGAGACGTGTTTCCGTATTCTGGATTTAATTGCATTGATGGTACAACCTACGTATTTAATGTTACATTTTTTGCATGTAATTAAATAAACAGCATAGGTTGTATTACAGTTAAGGCCTCTTTCACACTTGCGTTGTCCGGATCCGGCGTGTACTCCACTTGCCGGAATTACACGCCAGATCCAGAAAAACGCAAGTGTACTGAAAGCATTTGAAGACGGATCCGTCTTCAAAATGCTTTCAGTGTTACTATGGCAGCCAGGACGCTATTAAGGTCCTGGTTGCCATAGTAGTAGTGGGGAGCGGTATACTTACAGTCCGTGCGGCTCCTGGGGCGCTCCAGAATGACGTCAGAGCGCCCCATGCGCATGGATGACGTGCCATGTGATCACGTGATCCATGCGCCTGGGGCGCCCTAACGTCACTCTGGAGCGCCCCGGGAGCCGCACGGACGGTAAGTATGCTGCTCCCCCACTCCCCACTACACTTTACTATGGCTGCCAGGACTTTAGCGTCCCGGCAGCCATGGTAACCATTCAGAAAAAGCTAAACGTCGGATCCGGCAATGCGCCGAAACGACGTTTAGCTTAAGGCCAGATCCGGATCAATGGGCATTAATTCCGGATCCGGCCTTGCGGCAAGTCTTCAGGATTTTTGGCCGGAGCAAAAAGCGCAGCATGCTGCGGTATTTTCTCCAGCCAAAAAACGTTCCGTTCTGGAACTGAAGACATCCTGATGCATCCTGAACGGATTTCACTCCATTCAGAATGCATTAGGATAAAACTGATCAGGATTCTTCCGGCATAGAGCCCGGACGACGGAACTCTATGCCGGAAGAAAAGAACGCAGGTGTGAAAGAGCCCTAAGATATGCTTTAACTGGAAAAACTCTATTATTGGCGGCTGAGACAAAAGTCTTGGATATTAACATGTGTGTGCAGCAGATACATCTGTGGTGTCCACACCTAAAACTCCCCTTGGTCCTAAGCCAGACTGGTTGCGATTTTTTTCTCTTCCTGATACAGGCTGGGCTGACATAGTTTGCAATGGTAGGCACTTTTCTAGCTGCATATTTAACCCCATCTGCAACTATGTCAGTCCATTCTTTGTCATGTGCCAGGACAGGAAAATGTTTTTTTATTATATGGCATATTTGCAAATACTCTGTGCTATATTGAGTCACAAAGAAGTTTTTGTTTTTGTTCATCCTGTCATTGGCAATATTATCATCATTCTTATTTTTATTTTTGTTATTTCTTTTACCTATGTTGCATGGTAATTTTTCCTGTTTAGGATAGAGGAGGGAACCCCTTGCAATGGTGGAGACCTGTTGTATAGCCTCCTCTACATGTTTAGTGCCACAAGCTCTTTTACCCAGTCTATGGGAGATATTTTTTGCTTCATCCATATAGCTTTTATCTTCCGTGCAATTCCTTCTTGCACGTATTAGTTCCCCTCTGGGGATGTTGGCAGTTACATGTTTTGGATGTCATGATGTCGCATATAGTGTAGTATTGCCTGCCATGGGTTTTCTATAAGTGCAGGTGGAGGGATCCCCCCTCAGGCGCAAGTCCAAAAAGGAAACCTCCCGTATGTCATGGTGAACACTGAAAGAAATAGTGTTCACACAGGAGTTGATGTAATCGCAAAAGGAAGGTATGGCCGCCACATCGCCCGTTTAGATTAGGATCAGGTCATCGATGTAATGGCAATACCACCTGATGTGATGCCAAAAAGGGTGGGTGTCGATGAAGAGAAAACACCTCTCCCACCACGCCATAAAAATATTAGCAATGGAGGGAGAGAATTTTTCCGCACGGTCCCACAAACGGACGTGGATCTGGCGGCAAGGGACTGGAACAAGGGGATACTGGTATACAGACGTGGACAAAATTGTTGGTACCCTTTGGTCAATGAAAGAAAAAGTCACAATGGTCACAGAAATAACTTTAATCTGACAAAAGTAATAATAAATTAAAATTCTATAAATGTTAACCAATGAAAGTCAGACATTGTTTTTCAACCATGCTTCAACAGAATTATGTAAAAAAATAAACTCATGAAACAGGCATGGACAAAAATGATGGTACCCCTAGAAAACACAGAACATAATGTGACCAAAGGGACATGTTAATTCAAGGTGTGTCCACTAATTAGCATCACAGGTGTCTACAACCTTGTAATCAGCCATTGGGCCTATATATATGGCTCCAGGTAATCACTGTGTTGTTTGGTGATATGGTGTGTACCACACTCGACATGGACCAGAGGAAGCAAAGGAAAGAGCTGTCTCAAGAGATCAGAAAGAAAATTATAGACAAGCATGTTAAAGGTAAAGGCTATAAGACCATCTCCAAGCAACTAGATGTTCCTGTGAGTACAGTTGCACATATTATTCATAAGTTTAAGATCCATGGGACTGTAGCCAACCTCCCTGGACGTGGCCGCAGGAGGAAAATTGATGACAAATCTAAGAGACGGATAATCCGAATGGTAACAAAAGAGCCTAGAAAGACTTCTAAAGAGATTCAAGGTGAACTTCATGCTCAAGGAACATCAGTGTCAGATCGCACCATCCGTCGTTGTTTGAGCCAAAGTGGACTACATGGGAGACGACCAAGGAGGACACCATTGTTGAAAACGAATCATAAAAAAGCAAGACTGGAATATGCCAAACTACATGTTGACAAGCCACAAAGCTTCTGGGAGAATGTCCTGTGGACAGATGAGACAAAAATCGAAGTTTTTGCCAAGGCACATCAGCTGTATGTTCACAGACGAAAAAATGAAGCATATCAAGAAAAGAACACTGTCCCTACTGTGAAACATGGAGGAGGCTCTGTTATGTTCTGGGGCTGCTTTGCTGCGTCTGGCACAGGGTGTCTTGAATCTGTGCAGGGTACAATGAAATCTCAAGACTATCAAGGAATTCTAGAGAGAAATGTACTAGCCAGTGTCAGAAAGCTTGGTCTCAGTCGCAGGTCATGGGTCTTGCAACAGGACAATGACCCAAAACACACCGCTAAAAACACCCAAGAATGGCTAAGAGGAAAAAATTGGACTATTCTAAAGTGGCCTTCTATGAGCCCTGACCTCAATCCTATTGAGCATCTTTGGAAGGAGCTGAAACATGCAGTCTGGAAAAGGCACCCTTCAAACCGGACACAACTGGAGCAGTTTGCTCATGAGGAGTGGGCCAAAATACCTGCTGAGAGGTGCAGATGTCTCATTGACAGTTACAGGAAGCGTTTGATTGCAGTGATTGCCTCAAAAGGTTGCGCAACAAAATATTAAGTTAGGGGTACCATCATTTTTGTCCATGCCTGTTTCATGAGTTTATTTTTTTACATAATTCTGTTGAAGCATGGTTGAAAAACAATGTCTGACTTTCATTGGTTAACATTTATAGAATTTTAATTTATTATTACTTTTGTCAGATTAAAGTTATTTCTGTGACCATTGTGACTTTTTCTTTCATTGACCAAAGGGTACCAACAATTTTGTCCACGTCTGTAAAAGTTATCCACATAAAGGTGGTAGCCCTTATCCAGCAGTGGGTACATAAGGTCCCACACAAGTTTCCCGGTAACACCCAGAGTGGGGGGACATTCTGGGGGTTAAATCCGGGAATCTCGCCCCTCGTATACACGAAATTTGTAAGTGTACCCTGAGGTACTCTCACAAATTTTGTATAGCTTCACGCCATACCTCGCCCGCTCGGAGGGCACATACTGGCGGAAAATAAGTCTCCCCTTGAACGCAATGAGAGACTCATCAACCGCGACCTCCCTTCCAGGTACATAGGCCTCCATGAATTTGGCCCCAAAGTGATCGATGACCGGCCGTATCTTATACAGACGGTCATAGGCAGGATCACCTCGGGGGGGACATGCTGCATTATCGGAATAATGCAGACATTTCCGGATGGCCTCAAACCGGGAGCGTGTCATGGCCGTACTGTAAAGTGGGGTCTGGTATAGGACGTCCCCACTCCAGTACAGCCTGACACTGGGTTTCTTGACCAGGCCCATATGCAGCACGAGGCCCCAAAATGTCCTCAGTTCGGCTGCACTGACCGGCGTCCAGCCACCGGCCCTGACCAAAAAGGAGCCCGGGTGTTGAGCAACGAACTGTTGGGCGTACAGATTCGTCTGCTCCACCATCAGATTTACCAGTGGGTCACTGAAAAAATGACAAAAAAAGTCATATTCAGTGTAGCCCACTGTGGAAATCTGGATTTCTGATTGGCCTACAAAATCAGAAATCACGGACTCGTATCGCTCTGGGCTACACCAGACAAGTTCACCGGCAGGGTGCTCCGGTGGATTTAACTGGTAGGCCGGGAAACCAGTACGAGCCCCAGAGCTTCTTGTACTAGTGTGGGCCACAGGGTCCCTAACATGGCGGTCCCCTTGCTCTGCCTGGCGGCGCCTCCGCCGCCTTGGGGGCTCATCATCATCACTAGATGATGAGGAGGACGCGGATGACAACAGGAATGTGGGGTCATCCTCGTCCTCACTGGGACTCTCGGAGTCGGAGGCTAGCTGGGCGTATGCCTTCTCGGCCGAGAACGTCCCGCGGGCCATAGGGGAGTGTGTGTCTGCGTGTATATGTGCGTGTGTGTAAATCTTTATTTGGTGTGCATGTGTGTGGGGGCACGGGTGTTCACGAACTCACCCTAAAACTAACAGAAAAAAAAGGGCAAAAAATTTGGATTTTTTTTTTCAAAACCGCTGATCAACCGTCTGAAGTTGATCAGCGGTGGGGTGTGCGATGCGCTAACAGTGGCCGGACGCTAAGAGTGCCGGCCATAGTCAGCGTACACAAAAAAAAAAAAACCTGCACCAGAAAAAAGGGTGGGGGGGGGGGGGGCAAGCGGCAGCACCCCTGGGGGTCTAGGGTCACACAGCTGTGCTGCAATAAAAGTTCACAAACTAACTTTCCCTTTTTTTTCCCTGCCTAACCCAAACTTTCCCTATGCTTTCCCTATGTACCTGATGGGGGGTGCTGGGGCACAGATCGGGTCCTGGGGGCACAGATGGGGTGATGCTGGCACCGACAGACGACACGTGCAGGCAGCTCCTCTCTCCTCCGGCTCCGGAACACAAAAGGAGGAGGAGAGGAGCACCTGCATCTTTTGAATCTGCCGCCGACCCGCCCACAGACCAATCAGAAGCGATCATGAGTGGTGATGTCACCATCTCTACTCAGGATCGCTGGATGGTGATTGGTGGGGTGAAATCACACCACCATCACCATCCTGTTCCGGGTTATCGGGTCTTCAGAGACCCGAATAACCCGGAAACGCAGAAAACCGCAGGTCTGAATTGACCTGCGGTTTTCTGCGATCGCATACATGGGGGGGTCACAGGACCCCCCGGCACATTTGCCCCAAGTGCCTGCTCAATGATTTGAGCAGGCACGGGGTTCCGATCTCCGCCCGCCGCGCGGCGGTGATCGAAAATACACAGGGTGTACATGTACGCCCTGTGTCCTTAAGTACCAGGGCACAAGGGTGTACCTGTACGCCCTATGTCCTTAAGAGGTTAAAGGTGCCATGCAACCATTAACAATGAAGGACGATACAGTGTGGTCTTCATTATTAAATGAAAAGCAAATACGGGCTAATTGGTCACGCGGTTCTTTACCGCAGCATGGCCGCAATCCAACCAAAGCAGCAGAGCCGCTCCATTTGGCCGTATCCTAAGACAGAATGACCTGGGTATGCCTGATTTATAGTGATTCTCAACAATTCAAATTTGGCGAAGTTGCCGAATTTAACTTTTCAAAACTTAGCTCATCTCTAGTGGTAATATTTAGTCCTTTGATTTATTGTTATAGGTTCCAGATTCTGGTACACTATGGTGTGCCCTGTATTTGTTCCCAACAGAGCACATACGTGCGCACTGCTGAACACCTATACATGGTTATCAGCTAGGCAGCATTGCCTTGTGTAAATGTAACTGAGTGACTTTTTCATTTATTCTATGCCTCATAGTTCCTTTCACCGACTCCATCTGTCGGGAGAGTTGGATAAACGCTGTACACATAGGATCGGCAGGCTTTTATATGTATGGGGCCTTAAAACGGTGCTGAAAGGTTTGACACCATGTCAGACATTGGCATACTACACTCATCTGACCATATTTAGTTTACAGTAGTTTTGAATTGATGTTTAATTAGAATCTGTCATTTTCTTGTATATGCTTATTAGACTGCATTTACGTAGGCTATATTGTCAGGAAGGAAGCGTTCTTTCACAATAACTTCCTACTCGTCAGTGGAGGTGAAGAGCAGCATTTACATACAGTGATCCGCTCCACTGTAGAAGGATAAACAACCGCTACTGCCATTGCTTGTCCTCACACAGATTCGTTATTTTTGGGCAGCAGACCCCTGTTTGTACAGCACTATTTACTTCCCAGAAATGATCATTGAGGTGTCTGCATGAAAGATAGTGTTCATCGGGTGATCTGCGGCACCTTTACACAGACAGATTATTGAGAACAAGATTTCGTATGAACATTCGCCTCCAATAATCTGCCCAACAATTGGGCAGTGTAATTCCAGTTTTAGGTTTTATTGAGAGATTTTGCTACCGAGCTTACTGCATATCTCAGTTTCTTGGGAAGAAGGCTTCCATTATACAGCATTGTAGCAACTGTGACTACTACACCCAGATGGAAAACACAGTGCACTAATCTGCTAGAAATCAAGGCCCCCTTTGATATTACAGGTGCAACCTCATTTCTGGGAAGTCTTTGTCTGCCACATACAATGCTGTCTTGACACCTTTTTCTGGGAAGTCTTTATCACCTACTGACTCCAATTAGGATAATGGAATCAACACCTTTGACCCAATGCTGGGTATAATTACCAGATGTGGATTCAGTTACATATTTATTCCCAGAATTTTTGTACAATCACTCAGAATTGAGAAAGCTCGTTGGAAGAACGAGTGAAACGTTTTCAAGAAATCTACAGTACGTCCAGTTGCCTTGATTTATTCTTTACAGATACAACCTCATGAGGTTGCACTAACATTTGATTAATATCTACAAACACTCATTTTTTACCTTCAACAACCTTCAGGCAACTGGGTAGTTCTTGTCAATATGAAGAATAAATGTATTCATACCCTTCACTTATTGCTTCATTCTGGGAAAAAAAGGATTTTAGTGCACTGAGGGTGGACCCAGGGCCGGCTCCAGGATCATGTGGGCCCTTGGGCGATAAAGTCTCAGTGGGCCCCCTTACAAAGTGATAACTCTCTGAGTACAGATAATACAGTAGATATCACCTGCAGTCCTATGTAACAGCATATATAACACAGTCATGGCTATCTGAGTACAGAAAATGTAGTAGTGTTACCTGCAGTCCTATTTAAAACCACAGATAACACTAGTGCTGATAATGTGGTAGTGTTACCTGCGTCCTTAGTGTGCCTCCCTGTGCCTCTACCACGGACTCCATGCTGGCGGTGCTGCCTCCTCTTCCATCTTCATCTTGCCCCGCACAGAATGTCCTGATGCAGCTGCGTCAAGACAAAGGGAACACTGTGGGCATGGTGATGGTGACACACACACTGGGACAGACACACACACACACACACACGGGGACAGACACACACACACGGGGACAGACACATACACGGGGACACACACACACACACACAGGGACAGACAGACTGACACACACAGGGACAGACAGACTGACACGCACATACAGGGACAGACAGACTGACACACACACACAGGGACAGACAGACTGACACACACAGACAGACAGACTGATACACACACACAGGGACAGACAGACTGATACACACACACACACACACACACACACAGGGACAGACAGACAGATACACACACACACACACACACACACACACACAGGGACAGACAGACACACACACACATGGCCCTCATAATACACCTGGATCTGTATGATAAACCCCCTTAATTGCACCAGTTCCACTCCACTTGAACCCCACTGCCCCTGAGTGCTCCACCTGCCCCCTCATATCTGAGCTCCATCTGCTTCCCCTCATGAAGTTCTGGTTCTGCAGCAGCACATCCTACCTCACTCTGCATCTTGCAGGCACACACAGCCCCTCCTCCTTCCACAAGCTGCTGCTGCCGTCAGGGTTTGTCATGTGACTATGAAGGAGCATGTGACCAGTGATGTCACAGACCTCCTTCTAACAACTACATTCTAGCATAGGATTGATCTACCGAAACTCCATCTACCCTGTTCTGAGTTCTGGGGCCGCTTACCCCAGCAGTGCACATGGCGAAAATTGTCTGCATTGCTGGGGTAAGCTGCCCTAGAATTCAAAACAGGCAGGATACAGCTGCAGGAGTGAGCAGGCACAGTGGGCCCCGCCAGGAGCAGGGGGCCCCGGCACTTGCCCGGGTTTGCCGGGTGGTGGCGCCGGCCCTGGGTGGACCCAAGCCACTCTGTGAACCCTATCTCCTCCTGATTCCTCTGTCAGCCTCTCTCTCTTCTTCTTATTGACAGGGCCAGGTTCCTGCATAGTCATCTCATCTGGCCCTGTCAATAAAGGAGAGATAGCAGCTGGTAGAAGCAGGAGGAGCGAGGGTGCACACAGTGGCTTGGGCCCACTCTCAGTGCACTTAACTGCTTATTTGCATATGAATTAAAAGCATTTTTTTTTCTCAAGTATAAAGCCACAGATAAGTGAAAGGTATCATTATATTCATCTGAGCTAGCACTACAGGTTAGGCCAAAACAGACCTCAACAAGTGTGGCAGAACTGTACTGGTAATGATACTCACCTGGTCCCCGTGAGAACAATCGGCATGTTTGGTACCCAGACCCGAACCTGGACTTCTTCACAGAAGTTCGGGTTTGGGTTCAGTATTCTGTAAATTTTATTATTTTCCCTTATAACATGGTTATAAGGGAAAATAATAGCATTCTTTAAATACAGAATGCTTAGTAGAAGGTCAATTGAGGGTTAAAAAATAAAAATACAATTAACTCACCTCCTCCAATTGACCGCGTAGCTGCCGGTCTCCTGTTCTTTCTTCAGGACCTGTCAAAGGACCTGTGGTGGCGTCACTGAGCTCATCACATGATCCATCACCATGGTGATGGATCATGTGATGTATCCTGTGATGAGCACAGTGATGTCACCATAGTTCCTTTGACAGGTCCTGAAGCTACGCAATCAATTGGTTAATTTTTTTTATTTTTTTTAACCCTCAGTTGACCTTCTACTAAGCATTCTGTATTAAGAATGCTATTATTTTCCCTTATAACCATAATTCAGTGCATAGACTTTCATCCTAGCAACCATGCGTGAAAATCGCACCGCATCCGCACTTGCTTGCGGATGCTTGCGATTTTAACGCAGCCCTATTCACTTCTATGGGGCCTGCGTTGCGTGAAAAACGCACAATATAGAGCATGCTGCGATTTTCACGCAACACACAAGTGATCCATGAAAATCACCGCTCATGTGCACAGCCCCATAGAAATGAATGGGTCCGGATTCAGTGCGGGTGCAATGCGTTCACCTCACGCATTGCGCCCGCGCGGAAATCTCGTCCGTGTGAACCCAGCCTTAGTCTTACATCCTGGTGACAGATTCCGTCCCCAGGCTGAAAGGTGGAGATCTGTGGTGTACATTACATGGTATCAAAGAAGACATACCACTTTTAGCCATACATTAGTGTCCACTACAAGGGTTCACATTGTTATATAAGTACAAAGAATGTTATATGTCACATTTTAACCTTTGTGATTTTATGTTTTTGAGACACTTGTAAATGATCTACAGCCTACAGTGAAATTCCTTTGCTAAAGGTTAACCATTACTTCACATGTCAAGCTTATCTAAAAAAAACATACAACAAATTATAAAGTTGGCATAATTTTGGCCGTTCACTTCTATGTAAAGTTTTCGGATGAACTAGATTGTGTCTCATACCAGTTTGCTAAGGGAATGAGTGTAATAAGGGGAAACTGTGTCATCATAGTATGGGCACCTGAATTAGTGTCGTAGGTACCAACAACAATTTCCATTCGCTGACATTTTGTATCAAGCAGTTATGCTGTACTGTAGTGTCTAGCATGTACTTTTGAGGGTAAAATTACATATATAAACATATACCTTCAATTGGTTAATATTTCATCCAGAGGAGGAGCGGAGTAACCACAATAAATCAGTTATCTGCATTAGGGCTCAGTCCTAATCATATATTCCATTAGAGTTTATGAAGGTTATAGAGCACACCAGCGCTGTGCTTGGTAAGCTGCGAGAAGGCCTTGGCACTCACAGAAGCAACACTGCCTTCTCAAACAGCTGATCAATGGGGGTGTCAGATCCCCACCGATCAGATACTGATGACTTAGGGTACATTTACACGACGGTATAATGTTATCCGCTTCCGATCTGTATCCGTTTTGCGGAAAAGATGCGGATCCATTCATTCCTATGGGTGAATAAAATGTGCAGACAACATTCAGTATGTTGTCCGCATCCGAGTTTCTGCGGACAACATACTGTCCCCATTCAAGTCAATGGATCTGCAAATTGCAGATGACATAAAGAATGGTTTCCGTATGTCATCCGTTTGTTTGCAGATACGTTTCCGTACTTGACAACTATGAATTAATAATTCTTTTCTCTCTCTTTTTTTTCCTTCCATAAAAAACGGAAGAAATACGGAACACAAACTGAAGTAATTGTCCACAAAGTGAGGACACACGGACCGCAAAACGGAAAGGATTACACACGTTCGTATGAATGTACCCTTATCCTCAGGATAGGTCATCAGTATCAAAATCTCGGAAAACCCCTTTCATTAGCTTGATCCTTAGGTGGAGAGCTCACAGAGTGGGGATAGCTTCTTAGTTGTGTGTTAATGCAGCCAAAAAGCTTAGAGAGTACAATGGTCCCACCTTCAGGATCCCCTGTGCTCAGCTTATATTTGGGAAAATCCAAAGCAGATAACCCCTTTAAAGGTAACCTGTCACCATGAAATGTAGTGCAATCTGCAGGCAGAATTTTATAGAGCAGGAGAAGCTGAGCAGATTGATATATACTGTAGTTTTCTGGGGAAAGATTAATCAAACATAGTATATTCAATTAAAACTTTTTTCTTTCTGAACTTATGACCGCCCCATGTACAGCTATCAGTGACTGACTATGTATACACACTTATGCAGGGTATTTTATCAATGACTAATAAGATGGCCCTGTGTACAACTGAAATCAGAAAGAACTGAGATTTGAAAGGGCTGTCCCAATGTCCCATGAAAATATTCTACAGTTTTCAAACTAGAATCTGGATCTAAATACTTTTGTAACTGCATGTAATTAAACATTTAGCATAGCCACCAAGTTCAATAAAAAATTTATCTGTATAGCTTCACCGACTCTTTATTTTCCTATTTTTTCTGTCTACCTCACTGGGGTGGTTGCACATGCTCAGTTCCATCCTTCAATTTCCACATGCCTTAACTTCTGTTAGAAGCTGTGACAGAAGGTGCGCATCCTCCTTCCTGTACCGATTCTACTAATTAGCATACATGGCAGCAAAAGTGAACAGGGGGCACAGCGGGGGAACGGAGCAGCGCACCTGGAAAAAAAAAGCGACCTAACATCGACTAATGAAGCCCTACACTGCCAGGTAATAATATTGTAACGTCAGGACCAGTGAAAGTTCCTCTTTAAAGGGGTTGTCCCACAAAAAATATTCTACAGTTTTCAAACCAGCTCCTGGATCCGAATACTTTTGTAATTGCATACTTTTGTAATGTAATTAAAAATGTAGTATAGCTGCTGAGTTATTATGTATTTGTATAGCGCCACTTCCTGTTTGTTTCATTTTTTCCTTATTTCTTTGACCTGCTCACTGAGATGGCCGCACATGCTCAGTTTCATCCTTCAACTGGCTCCTGAGCTGGGATAGGGAGAGCATGGACACGCCCCCCTTAGCTGCAGCAGAGAAGACACTCCCTTTGAGCTGTGATAGGGAGAGCATGGACACGCCCCCTTAGCTGCAGCAGAGAAGACACGCCCTTTGAGCTGCCAGCTTGATATCAATCTAGCAGAGCATTGAATGGGGAGATCTCTGGATCCATGTGAGGTACAGGACTGGTTCTAGCTTTGTTAGAAAGCTTGCCATATCCTATATGATGTCTGATTCTCATTTTTTACATTAGTCACAGGAGCGGTGGGGGACCAGAGCAAAATTTGTAAGGTTAGTATATGGCACAGAGAATTTATTCCCA
Organism: Bufo gargarizans; assembly: GCF_014858855.1. Taxonomy (NCBI): domain Eukaryota; kingdom Metazoa; phylum Chordata; class Amphibia; order Anura; family Bufonidae; genus Bufo; species Bufo gargarizans. The sequence continues at coordinate 271,843,763 of NC_058080.1, forward strand.
TGTACACTGGGAAGGTTATGGTTCTTCTTGCAGAAGTCTAGCTCATCGGGGCTCTTTAGGTCTATGCCATTAAAATAGAAATTGCTGAATCCAAGGAAACCCCATTAAGTTCAGTTTTTCAAGATGGAACTTGCTTTGTAAGACTTTATGTAGATGTTGAACAGTCAGACCTTGAGAAGTAGGTTGAAACAGACACAGGAATAAACAGGAATCTCCACAGTCTCTGGAGTAGAACCACATGAACAGTCCACATGACTTCTGTGTAGTGAAATAACTGTGAATAGCAAGTCTCTCCATTGCTTGTGTGTTTTTCGTTTACATTCACTTTTTGGTCTTTCTATTGCAAATCAGTCCAAAGTATTAACTTGCTGCAATGTTTCCTCTATATTACATCTCATATGAGCTTGGGCTGACTTTTTGCATCTAAAAGAAACAAATTGAAAAAAACTGATAGAAGTTAAACCTAGAAGGTGCAACCAAATCGGATGAACAACATTTACTAAGTATCCCCTTTAACTGTTTTAATAGAAAGAGCCACAAAAATTAAATGCCAACCCTGCCACCATGGCTGACTGAATAAGGAGGTTGCGGACCTTTCATTGTTCACAAAGCATAGCACCAGGCTGTGTCTGAAACTGCAGCTCACTTGCAGCCCAATCAAGCTCACCCCAAGGTATTCCGTGAGGGGCATGGCGAGTTCCTAGAATTTTTAATTTTTTGTCACAAGTTAGCGGAAAATGATGATTTTTTATTTATTTATTTTTTCTAACAAATTCCACTAACTTGTGACAAAAAATAAAAAATTCTAGGAACTCGTCATGCCCCTCACGGAATACCTTGGGGTGTCTTCTTTCCAAAATGGGGTCACTTGTGGGGTAGTTATACTGCCCTTGCAATTGTTGGGCAACAATGTGTTTTGGGGTGTCATTTTACATATACCCATGCTGGGTGAGATAAATATCTTGGTCAAATGCCAACTTTGTATAAAAAAATGGGAAAAGTTGTCTTTTGCCAAGATATTTCTCTCACCCAGCATGGGTATATGTAAAATGACACCCCAAAACACATTCCCCAACTTCTCCTGAGTACGGCGATACCAGATGTGTGACACTTTTTTGCAGCCTAGGTGGGCAAAGGGGCACATATTCCAAAGAGCACCTTTCGGATTTCACCGGTCATTTTTTACAGATTTTGATTTCAAACTACTTCTCACGCATTCAGGCCCCTAAAATGCCAGGGCAGTATAACTACCCCACAAGTGACCCCATTTTGGAAAGAAGACACCCCAAGGTATTTTGTGATGGGTATAGTGAGTTCATGGAAGTTTTTATTTTTTGTCACAAGTTAGTGGAATATGAGACTTTGTAAGAAAAAAGAAAAGAAAAAAATAAATCATCATTTTCCGCTAATTTGTGACAAAAAATAAAAAGTTCTATGAACTCACTATGCCCATCAGTGAATACCTTAGGGTGTCTACTTTCCAAAATGGGGTCATTTGTCGGGTGTTTCTACTGTCTGGGCATTGTAGAACCTCAGGAAACATGACAGGTGCTCAGAAAGTCAGAGCTGCTTCAAAAAGCGGAAATTCACATTTTTGTACCATAGTTTGTAAATGCTATAACTTTTACCCAAACCATTTTTTTTTTACCCAAACATTTTTTTAAAATCAAAGACATGTAGAACAATAAATTTAGCGAAAAATTTATATATGGATGTCGTTTTTTTTTTGCAAAAATTTTACAACTGAAAGTGAAAAATGTCATTTTTTTGCAAAAAAATCGTTAAATTTTGATTAATGACAAAAAAAATTAAAATGTCAGCAGCAATGAAATACCACCAAATGAAAGCTCTATTAGTGAGAAGAAAAGGAGGTAAAATTAATTTGGGTGGTAAGTTGCATGACAAAGCAAAAAACTGTGAAAGTAGTGTAGTGCAGAAGTGTAAAAAGTGGCCTGGTCCTTAAGGGTGTTTCAGCTAGAGGGGTTGAAGTGGTTAAAATACTTACCTGGTACTACTGTCCACCAGTGTTCTGTGAATTATTACATGGAAGTAATGTAATTTTCAAGCCTACCAATTTAGTCTATGCTATGAACAGAGCGGCAAACTATTATTTGACTTATTTAGACTAGCTACCATATTCTAGTAATGATATCATGTGCCTTATGATCAAAGTATATCTTCTTATCCTATTGTAAATCTTAACATAACCTTTGCATGGACAGATATTACATGAGCAGATACGTTCTTCCATAAATAATGTATAGTAATGACATGAGAAAATTGTGTAGAAGATTAAATGGATGATGAATGCACTATGTTTTATGACTTTCTACAAACATTTCAGCTGAAATAGTTGTGTAATACTTTAATGTAGTGTCCAAGTATTTCAGGTTCAAGATTATGGCACAGCAAATTAGAGGTCTATCAAGCTCCAAAAGTACAAGAAGTTGTTTTTGACAACTTAGGGTACTTTCATACTTGCATTAAACTTTTCCGGTATTGAGTTCCGTCCTAGGGGACTCAATACCGGAAAAAAACTGATCAGTTTTATCCTAATGCATTCTGAATGGAGAGCAATCCGTTCAGTATGCATCAGGATGTCTTCAGTTCAGTCACTGTACAGTATTTAAAAAGAAATCCCAGCAGTCGTGTCTTGTATAATCGTGATGTTTTATTACATCAAATCAAAAATGTCCTATAGCCAGGATGCGTTTCGGCATACATGCCTTTATCAACAGGTGAAGGTATACTCAAATAAGCAGGTATATATAGAGAGATAATGCCGCCCATCATGACGTCACCCACCCGCCCAGCAGAGAGAGATGTTAGACAATAATATATCAGAAGCAAACAAAGAGAATACATGTTTCAAAATATGTTTCAAAATATCTCCATTAAACATAACAGACCATATTTTCAGGTTCTAATTGTAGATGTATGCTTCCCAATACGATCCCTAATTGTTTGTGTTGTCTCTCCAATATATAGCAAGCCACAAGGGCATTTTATTAAATAAATCACATTAGTGGATTCACAAGTGAAAAAACCTTCAATTGAAAAAGGCCGCTCACTATGCGGATGATTAATTATATGGGAGCACTGGGAACAGTGCAGACATGGGAAAGTGCCCTTACGTTCAGTTGCCAACACCATTTGTTTCAGTGCTTGTCAGAGTGTACAAGTTTATCCCTATAACTAGGGTTCCTTTTGTTACATATCAAGGGTGGATTCTTAAATTCTTCAATCATGGGGTATGCCTTCCCCAGTAAATGCCAGTGTCTGCGTATAATATTATCAAGCCTCTGATTACACGGATGAGACTTGTGTAAGTGCCACTCTAGATGATTTTGTTGCCCCAATATTACCAGGATTATCAAGTTCCCTTCTAGTTTTACTCAGAATAAAAGGAGGGTAACCCCTCTCCTCAAATCTATTAGTCATTTTAGTAATCCTAGTAAATTGTGTATCTGGGTCAGACACAATTCTTTGTACACGCTGATACTGGGATTTAGGAATGGCCCTCTTCAATGCTGGTGGATGAGCACTTGAGAAGTGAAGAATACTATTCCTATCTGTATCCTTTCTAAAGAGATCAGTTGGCAGAATACCACATTGGTCCTTAATCACCATAGTATCAAGGAAGCTCACCTTATGATTGTCACAAAATAACGTAAATTGTAACCCTTCATGTATATGGTTCAAATGGTCGAGGAAGGCCAATAGGGTCTCATGTGGCCCCGCCCATATGCAAAAAATGTAATCAATGAACCTTTTCCATAAGAGGACATTATACTGATACCACATGGTATTATATACATGTAAATCCTCAAAATCCGTCATATACGCATTTGCATAGGGCAGGGCCACATTTGACCCCATTGCGGTCCCATGCCGTTGCAGATAGAAGTTATATTCGTAAGGGCACTTTCCAATGTCTGCACTGTTCCCAGTGCTCCCATATAATTTTATGTTACCCATTCCGTTCCATTTTGATAAGTGCAAACAAGGCATAGCCCAGCTTAGGTTCCAGGTATTAGAACAGGTTAAAAGACCTAGGAGAGGTGGAGACATGAACAAACTGTAATTACGTAGAGAGGCCTATTGGATTCATATGTTGGATACCTTGCATCCGAGGGGCCTCAACAGGGATTATGAGATCATGCGTATTTGACATTTTATTTATTTATATATATATATATATATATATATTTTTTTTTTTTTTTTTTTTTTTTTTTCAGACATCTATTATCCACTGAGGGATCACACACCTGAAAATATGATCTGTTATGTTTAATGGAGATATTTTGAAACATATTTTGAAACATGTATTCTCTTTGTTTGCTTCTAATATATTATTGGCTAACGTTGGTTAACTTTGTGATACTTTGCCCCCCCCCACCCCTCTGCTGGGCGGGTGGGTGACGTCATGATGGGCGGCATTATCTCTCTATATATACCTGCTTATTTGAGTATACCTTCACCTGTTGATTAAGGCATGTATGCCGAAATGCGTCCTGGCTATAGGACATTTTTGATTTGATGTAATAAAACATCACGATTATACAAGACACGACTGCTGGGATTTCTTTTTGATTTCAAGTGCAGATTGCTTCTTATCCCGTGCGGCGTGCATTGAGTGAGTGCCGGCTGATTTCTCCACTGTACAGTATTTGGCCGGAGAAAATATTGCATGCTGTGGTATCTTCTCCGTCTAAAATTTAGGAACACTTGCCGGAATGCCGGAAATGGCATTATTTTCCATTGAAATGCGTTAATGCCCAAGTGTTCTGGAAAAGCAGACCTTTAAAAATTTTAAAAAGATAAATACCAGATTAGTTTTTCCGGATGACAATCGGAGAGACGGATCCGGTATTGCAATGCATTTGTGAGACAGATCCGCATCCGAATCCGTCTACAAATGGTATACATTTGCATACAGATTGCCGGAATCCAACAACACAAGTGTGAAAGTACCCTTAGAATTGAATTGTGGCTGTTCTGCGTGTCAAAAAAAAAAGAGCAAGGGTTACTAGACTCTTATCAAGCCCAATGCAGAAGTTGCTATCTGGCTGGGCCAAATATAATGAAGGCAAATTCCTGTATATATTTCAATGAAATGCAAAACAACTACCTCAACTGCGGTGCAAATCACTATGTTCTTCCTCTTTAACTTGGCTTATTGGATGGAATATTCTGCTGTTTTGTTTTGTTATCAATGCACCCTTTATGTTTCTTTTTTGGCATTCCACCCACATCCTGTACATTTCTGTCTCTAAAGCTATCGGTTGACACAGATTTAACATTTTAACAATTTTTAATTATTCTCAGACTGAAGTAAAACACATTTTGTATTGTTTTAATAGGGCCAACAATCCTTTTGGAAGAGCTTTATTTAACTAAAACAGAGCTCCAAATCCTCTGTATGGATAAGGCTCCTTTCACACTCACGGCAAGGCTAATCTGACAGGCTGTTCCAGCAGGGAACAGCCTGCCAGGGTTCTCTGGATTGGAAATAGCCACATTGTTTGTGCCTGCCAAAATATGTTGACTATAATGGGACCAGACAGGGATGTGGCCACTCCTTGATACCGTGATTCAGATGGACAAGAGTTGCTGTACTCAACAGTTTTTTTCTGGCCAAATCCCGGCATTTATGCAAGGGAGTCGCTGTATCCTTGCTGAATCCCACCACAGTCAATAAGGTCTGGTGGTGTGCGGACTCTTCAGCTACGCCAGATGCAGAGAACTCCACCAGGTTATTGTCTGCTGGAACAGCCTGCCAGATTAGCTTTGCTGCAAGTGTGAAGTTACCTTAAAGGAACAAATTCTAGTTACTTCCAGCTGCCAGAGGGAGAGCTTACTAGCTTACTCTAGAGGCAGCTGAAGGCAGCCAGAATTTTATCAACTGAAGGGGCCAGCAGAACCACCTTAAGATCAATGCCGGGAAGACTAAGGAGATGGTTGTGGACTTTCGCAAGCACAGACATCCTTCTAAACCAGTGGACATCCAGAGGCTGGACACTGAGATAGTCAATACTTATAAGTACCTGGGCAGATAACATGGACGCACTATACAGAAAGGGCCACAGCAGGCTTTACCTGCTTATGAGGCTGAAAGCTTTTGGAGTGCAGAGGACACTTCTTAGGGCTTTTTTCAAATCTGTGGTGGCCTCAGCCATCTTCTTCGGAGTGGCCTGCTGGAGTAGCAGCATCTCAACCAAGGAGAGGAAGAGACTTGACAAGCTTGACAAGATTAGAAGGGCCAGCTCCGTCTTGGGGAGCCCCCTAGAACCAGTGCAGATGCTAGGTGAAAGAAGGATACTATCAAAATTGATCTCCATCCTGGAGGATAACTCCCCTCCCATGCATGTGATGGTAATAGCATTGGGCAGTATTGTCAGTAACTGACCGCTTTACCCCAAGTGTGAATAAGAGCAATATCTGAAGTCATTCCTCCCATGGTTAGGCTGTACAACCAACACCGACCCAAGCGGAGATAGACTGCACTCATCGCCTACAGGTTCCTGTGGATATCATTCCATCCAGAGACTGAATTCTATGAGTTGTGATATGTATATACATTCTTATTTTTAATTATTTTTTTATCTGTACCTATATTGTAATGCTTTTATTTTGGAGTTTTTGTATTCTCTCTGCTGCTGTAACACTGTGAATTTCCCCATGGTGGGGCTATTGAAAGATTATCTTATTTTATTTTATTTTATCTCATGAATAGAATTACAGTACTATACAATGAATAGGGCATTTCACATACGGTATTATTGCAATATACAGGCAATAAAATCATTGTTAGTTTTTTTGTGTACATTACATTCTCCTCTCTGATACTGCCACCTGCTGTTTCTCCTGTGGCTGAAACTCTGGTCCACCTTCTCCTGCATTCAATGCTGGACCAACATGCTCAGTAACTTCCCTGCTGTGGTGGGCATTACTCCAGATATTTTTTTATAAATGTATGGGATAACTCCTTTAACCCCTTCCCAACATTTTCTATACAGTTACCGTAGCTCCTGGGTCAGCTCCATAGCTGGCAGGTGCCTGCTGTTATACATAGCAGACACTCGCTAGCAGGGTCCATGAACAGAGAGGACTCCAATCACGGACATTTAACCCTTCAGATACTGGGGTTAATTGCGACCACGATATCTGAGAATTAAATTTACCATAAGTGAGCTTCTCCTGGTGACTGCACGATCCCCCAGCAATAGGATTGTTTGGTTACTATGGCAGCTAGGGTCTTCTGAAGGCTCCCTGAACAGAGCCATAGTAAAGTCCATATTAAAGGGATTTTAATATTGATGACCTAGAAAACATGGAGTGACTTGTGACTTAAAAAATTATATTTTTATATATTGTAAAAAATAAAATAAAATTACATTTAATATTCCCCATACTGTTAATATCATAAAAAATTCTGTTGGCTGTAGATGAGGATCATTGGCAGATCCAGTTTAGTTTTCTGTTGTGTATATGACCAAGTCCATGAGATTTTCAGCAGAACTCAACAAATTCAGCTACATCTGTCAATGGCACACAAACAACAGGGTAATTAGGAAGCCACATTTTTATTTCGAAATGAATTAGGCTAATTTGCTCAGTCTCATTGAAGCACTTTTAGAAGACCAAAACAAAACTACTAAAAAACGATTGGCTTTGAACGTACCTTTTTTTCTTGTAGAACCAGATAAAGGCAACCAATCCACTTAACAACAATCCTGCTCCTATCCCAATGGCAATATGTGTGGCTTCAATTTCTTTTACCTGGGTTGTTGACAAAATGATATGTTCACATCTTTCTCCTGTGAATCCGGAGTTACACCTACAGAAAAGCATAAGACAGTGCTTTATTTATGCTTTTTAATTTAAAGTGAGAGTCTTGTCAATGAATCTGCCACTGCAGAGTGTCCAGGAGGGACCTTTATACACTGTCAATAAACACTGGGGTTGCAAGCAGAGATTTTTAAAGCCTTAAGGAATAAATACAGACAATTGTATAGCTTGTCTTTATACAGTGAATAAGCTTTACTCCCAATAATACTCCATGAAATCAGTTATTTAATAAAAAGGATTGCTCTTCTGCATCTGTAATACTGTTATATTTAAAGGGGTTTTCCAAGAGTTTGTTGAAATGTAACTGCCCAATCTTTCTTCCTCCAAGAGCCAGGAGAGCCACCTACACATTGATGGCTGTCGAGTCACACCAAACCAACATTAAAGAGGTTGTCGTGGATTTTTATCTTGGTTGCCTATCCTTAGGATAAGCCATCGATTCATGACTGGTGGGATTCTGACACCCTGCACACCACCCCCGATCAGCTGTTTTCAAGTATCTCTAGTATGGGAGCTTTTCAGTTCCATCCCCTGTGTAGTGAACAGAGCTAGTTACTGCAGCACTTCTCCCATTGAAGTGATAGGGCTGTGTTTCCGGTGCCGACTTCCAACACCTGAGCTACTGCAGAACAGATGATCAACCAAGGTGCAGGGTGTCGGATCCCTGTGAATAACTGGAGTCCCCTCAGACCCTAGGGTTCTCTGGAACCTAGTCAGAGGTTACATTTTTTTATACTGTGTGTGGTCAACTAGTGGTGGTAGATGACATCACCAAATCATCTATGTTTATAAATGTGCATTAGGGGCGATTAACTAAAGGAGTTGGCTTTTTTTTATCCTAACCTACACATGTGCTGGAAACAGCACTATGACCAACTTACTAGTATACCGGTTTAAGCTCATTAGCATGGTTATCCCGGCTGAGCAGCATCAGCCCCTTGTGCAGTATACTTGGAGCACTCCTCTGTTTACGTGACGATCTTAACATGGCTGATGATGGAGGGCCACATGACGAGACCACCTCCATTGAATAATACTGTGCTCAACAAGGGTTGCCAGCGCATGTGCAGTGCCACTGGCAGTGCTATACAGTGAAGGCCACTTTGTATGTTTCTATTTATTTTCATTTTATTCTTTTTAACCACCTCAGGACCAATCATTGACTTTAAACATTGGAGTTGTCCCCTGCCATTTCTTTAGTGCCATTTATAAACAGCCCTGTGCCATTGCCATGTGGTGCTGCTGAGCCCCATTAATGTTGCTGAACTATAAAGCAGCATTCACAGGGAAGGTGGTTAGACAGAGGGAGAGGGGTGCGGATGGCTGTCATGGTAGCCGGCAGTCTAACAAAGGATCACAAGTTTGCCATGGCTATATGTATTTGGTATACTAAGTAAAGTGCATAAAACAAATCCCAAAACATACACATACAATATAGGGTATTGAGGCAATTGTAACCACCGTTGTAATGAAGTTAACATGACAGCAGCAGAATAGATTTTTTTCACCTCTCCCAAAGTTAATACGTAATTTACATTCACTCCAAATTATATTTTTTTTCAATGTTTAAATACACATATATAAACACATAAATTCTGGTTTAGGTGTATATGTGGTTGAGAACTTCCTGCCTTTTGACACCATGCCCTTTTTTGTAGTTTGTATATAGATATGTTTGGAGGTATATAAACTCCATATTTAAATGTGCCTGATTTTCATCCACAGGCAACATTTAGGCTAGGTCTACACGACGACATTTGTCGCGCGACATTTTGTTGCACTAATGTCGCGCGACAATTTTTATATTTTCATTCGAGATGGATTTTTCTGCGACTGTCGCGTCGCAGTCGCAGCATGTCGCATGTTGCAGTGCGACACCATAGACTGCCATTATAAAAATTGTCGCGCGACATTAGTGCGACAAATGTTGCGCCCTATCTGTCGCGCGACTTTTTGTCGCGCAACAAATGTCGTTGTGTAGACCTAGCCTTCGGTTGGCCTGGGCCTTATCAATCAGTCTTGGGAGGAACTCACAGCCTCCTCCCATTGCAAGCATGGCTGCATGCTGGAGGTAACTGGGAGTTTGCTGTGAGTTGGACCTTACGCTCCTGTAATTCGCCCACTGGCTCCTGGTATTGCCCATACAGCACAGGTAGGTTAGCGTTAGGTCCTGAGCTACTTGAGATACCTTGGCGCGGTGCTCAGGCTAAATATATTGGCTAAATTCTCAATTTTAACACCAGTTTGAGGGTTTAGTCAGACTTGTTTGTTTGCATCCACAGTAGTGCATCTTCCTTATTATTGTTTTGAACAAGCGTCCAAATATTATGTATTAACCGGGGCGGGGTGCTTGATGTATTTATACACACACATAAATGTTTATTGTCAGAAGAAAAAGTGCCTTGTTCTGAAGTTGAAGAAGCTTGGAATAATTGTCCTTTTTATTTGGGACCTTTGTAAGTTTAGAAACAGTAAAGTGTGTAGGGGGAATGGTGACAGCAATAGTAGTGCCAACAGTAGCAGCACAACAAGGAACAGAAAATACATAGTACTGTAATAGTAGTAGCAGTAGGGATAATGGAAGTGGGAGAGGAGCAGCTGCAGTAGGGATAATGGAAGTGGGGAAGTAGCAGCTGCAGAAGTGGGGCAGCAGCAACAGCCATATAGTACAGAATATGATGGTAAGCAGGCAGATAGCAGTACAGCCATAATGGCGCCAGTAGCCATAAGATACTGAATATGATGAAAGGCAGACAGAGACCAGCAGTGGCACATTAACAGCAGCAGCAGCCATATTGTACAGAGCATGATGGTAGGAAGGCAAACAACAGCAGTGGTATGATGGCAGCAGCAGCCATACGATAATGAACATCATTTTAGGCAGTCAGATAGCAGCAGTGGCATGATGGTGGCAGCTGCCATACAGTATGGAACATGATGGTAGGTAGGCAGAAAGGGACAGTCGCATAATGGTGGCAGCTGGAGTGCCATATGGTACAGAACATGATGGTAGGCAGGCAGACAGCAGCAGTGGCATGATGGCGGCAGCAGCAGCCATATGGTATGGAACACGATGGTAGGCAAGCAGAAGGCAGCTATCGCTTGATGGGGCAAAGATAACGGCAGATCCATCCATACCTTGTTCATTTTGACAAAAGTTATCTTTTGTACACTGGCAGAGGGCGTGTTTGGATGTTTGGATGTGACAAGGTCCCCTCTTAGAGAAGACACTGGAGGCTGGGTAAAAGAGAACTGAGATCGCCTGGTAGGCTTCTCCTCACCTAAAGCTGCATACACAGTGTATCCTGATAATAAAGCAATTTGGCCTCACTTTCGACAACAGGAAACATTGCCCCATTTTGCTTTGATAGCGAGCATCTAAAATCATGACTATCCAGTAATCATTAGATTGTTAGATGCTAAGTATTTGTCAGTCATTACATAAACAAGCAAGCATACAGTTTGCCATTCTCACCAGGGTGCCTGAGGACCCTGTTCTTTCTGGTCCTATCTCCCACTGAGATGATTGGTCATCATGACCAATGTCATCATCATCGTCAGCTTTGTCCTTCTGCTGCTCCTCTTCCAGTGACAGTTCCTCATCCTCCTCTTCCTCCTCCATGGGAGGTTCTCACTGTGGGTCCCAACAGTTACAAGGTGGACAGCAAGATGCTTAATCTGTTCTTCGTCTGCCATTCCTTATTGCATCAGTGTGAGTATCTGCTGTAAGATAAATATCAGGGGGAAGACATTGTTGATGCCGCAGTTGTCCCTACTGACAAATCTGGTGACTGCCACTGCCTCACCTTGATACAACACATGCTGCCTGCTGAGGTGGTATGGTGACAAAATCATTCACTGCTTTATGCTGCTCATACAGATGCTCTAGCTATTGCAAGGTGAAATTCCAGTGAGTTAGAACATCGCAGATTGCATGAATGGCAGACAGTTCTGTCGCTGCATGTCCTGGACATGGCCAGCACCCTCTGCAAGCCACTGCAGTTTAAAAAAAAGCATTGCACAACTAAATTTATCACTTGCGCCATGCAAGGAGAATGTGTTATTTGCCCGAAATGTAGCATGACCACTTCGTTCTTGCCATTGTTGCTGACCACCTTGCCCAGTTGGAGTTGGTGGGAAAATAGCCAGCGGGATGTTTGCTGCTTGATGCACTTTAGCAACTGATTGGCTGTGTGGCTACTCTCGCCCATGCCAATTAGTTCTAACATGGCATGGCAATGCTTCATTGTACATTGTACATTGATAGGAGGAAGTGGGACCAATGTATTTAATTAATTAGGGTTTCTGTTTGTGTCAGGCCACAAGTGTTATACTGTTCATTGCAAGGACTCCATAACCTAGAGTGACATTTCACATTAGAGAGCTGATAAAATTCTCTAAAATGCCAGGCTGGCATTTTGCTCAGAAGGAATACTCAGCCACCTGCTACAGGACCAGTTATGGGAGGGGGAATACAGTAGATCTGTGTAAGATTGTAAGATGTTGTGCTGCACCGCCGGGTAGCCTGTACCGCACACCCATACAGTGATTCTTGTTCTTTTAGGGTAATAACAGCTAAGGTGTGGCAGATTAGTTGTGCCTGCAAGTAGGTAAATTACAGCATTTTCCTCCTGCATCCATCAGAGGGCGCCGTGTTGTGCAGCACAAGGGTCTCAACCTTTGAGCTGGGTGTTTGTAAATTTATCTTATGTTCCCAGCATTTGTGGTTGTGTTCATTACCACGTTTTAGTAAAATTCAGTTTTGGCGAAAGCTGATGTTGGAGTTGCTTTCCTCATTCGTGACTTCGCTGTATCCTGGGGAGCGCACCCGGCTTACAAAGAGAAGCAGTAATTGATGATGACAAGGACATTTTCTTGCACTTGGATGCACTCTTGGTCCGCTAGCTGAAGACCACTTTTATTTTCCCACAGTAACTGGTGAAGCTGCATGATGTGCTGCAATAGAGCCGTGGTACCTACATTTGTGTTTGAACGCCCACTGCTTATTTTAATCCTGACCTTGCACACAGCAATGCTTTTGTCTTCCAGCACTGTGAAGAAAAACTGCCAGGTGGGAGATACTTGAACACTCCACACAGAGCTAGCAGCAACCGAGATTAGATTCTGGGAAATTTTGAACCTGTGCCTACAGGATCAGCAACATCACCAGTTCAATAGCTGATCATAATAGAAGCAGATCTAGCCTAGGCAGTTTTTTTGGAGGTTCTGACCACTGTCTCTACCATAATAGCATAGCTACAAGTGTACCTGCAGTGGCTGAGTTTGTTGCCGCTCTCTGGAAGGGATGTTAAGGTGTGGTGCACCCCAAGAGGAAATAAGTTCAGAGATTCAGAGTCCGCAGTAAACCAGTGCTTCTTTACTGGCGGATTTCAGGTACAAAACAATACAGGTGAGGCATAGGGCTGGCTTCTGCAGTCTGCTTCCTGGCAGAAGAAGGGTTTTGATGCTGAGGAAAGGCCTGAGCTTGCTGTCCCTCTCTCTCTCAGAAGGCTGGTACCCTGGCCAAAGGCCAGATGAATTTTTGTGAAATTTGTAACAAATCTGATTAGTTTACAATTGATTTACTCATCTCTAATTAGTTATGTCACAATTATTAGGACTCACCTCTTTATCATTAAATTCAAGTTTCATTCAGTCCTGTTGCCACAGATCTATCAAATCCAGCCCCTAGCCATGCAGTCTGCCATTACAAACGTTTGTGAAATAATTCTAGCATGGCACTGTAATAGGATACCACCATTGTAACAAGTCAGTTCATTACATTTCTTCCCTCCTAGATATTCCATGATTAACTGTGAGTGGTATTACTCAAAGTTGGAAGCGTTAAGACATTAAAGTAAGCGAGCCATGAAGTGGCAGACCACAAAAAGTTACATAGTGGGGTCTGTGAGTGCTGAGGCGCATAGAGCATAAAAATCACCAAAGCTCTGCTGACTCCCTAACTGCAGAGTTCCAAACCTCTTCTGGCTTTAACATCAGCCAAAAACTGTGTGACAGGAGCTTCATGACATGGGTTTCCATGGCTGAGTAGCTACATGCAAGACTTACATCACCAAGTGTCAGATGGAGTGGTGTAAAGCAGGCCACCACTGGACTCTGGTGCAGTGGAAACGTGTTCTGTGGAGTGATGAATCGTGCTTCTCTATCTCACACTCTAATGGATGATTATGGGTTTGGTGACTGCCAGGAGAATGTCACCTGCCCGACTGAAGTGTGCCACATGTAAAGTTTGGTGGAGAAGGGATAATGCTGTGGGGTTGATTTTTAAGGTTTGGCTCCAGCACCTTTGTTCCAGTAAAGGGAAATATTAATGCTTTAGCATATCAAGACATTTGAAACAATTGTATGCTCCCAGATGGGAACAGTTTGTAGAAGGCCCTTTTCTGTCTCCCCCAGTGCACAAAGCAAGATCCATGAAGGCATGGTTAGGTGAGTTTGGTGTGGAAGAACTTGACTGGCCTGCACAGAGCCCTTTCCATTGAACACATTTGGCATGAAATGCAGTGGAGATTGTGAGCCAGGCTCTCTTGTCTAACATCAGGGCCTTACCTCACAAATGCTGACAAACTCCAAAATCTCTTAAAAAAGCCTTCCCAGAAGAGTAGACGCTGTTTTATCTTCATCTGGGAGGGCCAACTCTGCATTAAAGGTGTTTTCCGAGATATTTTTTTTGATGACCTATCCTCAGGGTAGTTCATAAATATCAGATCGATGGGGGTCCGACACCCCGCACCCCTGCCGATCAGTTGGTTGAAGAGAAGGCCAAGCGCCATGCCAGCACAGTCTTCCCTTCACTGTTTACCTGCTTGCCGTCGACATCACAGTGGTGAGAAGGTGTAATTACAAGAAGCCGTCCCATGCACTTCTATGGGACGGCTCGTTCCTATACACTAGTATAGGCTTCTTGTAATTACACCTGCTCACCTCTGCAATGTCGACAGTGAGAGGGTAAACAGCTGTGATGGCACAGCACATGGCATTCTCTTCAACCAGCTGATCGGCAGGGGTGCCAGGTGTTGGACCCCAGGCGATCTGATACGGATGATCTATCTAGCCTGAGGATTTGTCATGAATAAAAATATTTCAGAAAACCCCTTTAACGCTATGTTTTAATGGTCAGAGATTTATTTTAGTGTTGGTTTTTGTTACTTTTGGCTAAAAGTCATCAGGTGTTTAGCTGTGAATTATTTTTCAGTGTTGCGGGATGTGCAAGATGAAGTCCAAGATGCACCAGTAGGATGAGCCCCCAGCTCTTGGACAGGCCTTTGAAATCAGACATGAATAATGTTGTTTCCCTTGAAGCAGCACCAGTGTGACGATACAGACACAGATTCAGAATAGGGTATATATTAAGTTGTTTGTATTCATGTGCAGCATATGGTCTGTTCAATGTTATTAACTAGATCCTTAATCTGTTAGCATGACCTTGGATTATTACCTGCTGTAATACATGAGTACTACTGCAGATAAGAAATCCAGATTGCTATTTTTTCACCCCCCCCCCCCCCCCCATTCCTCTGCTGTCAGTGTTTAAAGCTGCACTGAAACACATTGTCAGGACTGCTCCACTCCATTATGTATTTTAGAGTTCTGAGGAATAGGGGACAGTGGGAAAATGAATGGCAATCTGTATATCTGTAGCACTACTCATGTATTAAAGCAAATAATAGTCCAGATTTGTGATGAAAGATTTCATTTAAACTCAATTGGCCTAATTGTTGGACAGTGGGGTAAAACATTCAGAGTTCTTGGTTTGATAACATTCACAATATCTTTCAAAGTTGAACAATATGACAAAGTTTGGCTCTATTGAAAACATATAATTATATATCAAAGTATGGTGACAACATTATCTATCCATGGCTACTGAAAATGAAATCTAAAGCATGTCAATACTCATATGACACTAGCATTTAGCTATGGGCTGGTTTTACACAGGTTTACGGTTTTCATCTATTTTTGGAAAAAATATAATTAAAGGATACGGTATTTGGTCAGTATTTGTAAGTCAAATTCAAGAGTGGATTGTATGGAGAAAAACTAGAATGAAAAGATTTGCACATCTTCTGTATTTTGGAACCACTCTTGCATTTGGCGAGGGCGGATAAGACTAGCACACAGACCATGAAAATGTATGGGGCCCATGCTGCCCCCTGTCAACTGGGCCCCACTGGCAAAAGCAACATGATCAGCTGCATCCACGTCCTTAGGACATGTATATAGTTAAATACAATGCCCCACCATTCACCATGAGGCTGGCATTTTGGCACTGACAGGCGAGAAGAAGTGATGTTGTTGCACCTGCTGCTCATAGATATTAGACAGACTGATGCATATATGCACTAAGAGAGGCACTCCATTCATCATGGGAACATGAGCTAAGTGTAATTATTCATGTAGGAAACACCATATTGTGTTGCAGACATATATGGGGCACCATATTGTGTTGTGGGCAGATAAAGGGGTATTGTACCTTGTGGGGTCATCATATTAGTAGTGTGATGGGGCAGAGCTTAGAGTAAGGTTAAATCCACCCCTGGATTTGACTTATAAATACTGACCAAAGGGTTGTTAATACCTACATGCATATTAAAGGGAATCTGTCACCAGGATATTCATGGTTAAACATTGTAGGACTAGTTCAGATAAATATAATGATACCTATCACTTAGTGATCTGTTTTCGTCATTCTGAAGAAAAGGTACTTTTAATCCATATGTCAATGAGCAGTTGCTCCTGCTGCTTCCTCTGCAAGTTCCTCCCTTTTCTTCTTGACTGACAGGGCCAGGTGAGATGACCATGCAGGAATTTTGGCCCTGCCTATCAAACAGGAGAGGGAGAGGCTGGCAGAGGAACCAGTGGATTTCCTGGTGGCAGACTCCATTTAAATGACATCTTAATGAGGGACCAAAAAAAAATTTAAATGCTCGAATATCCATCTTGGGACAAGACTGTGTGATGCTGCTTCAGTTCTTTGAAAAGGAGAAGTATGTCCCTCACCTGTTTTCCTTCTTATTGTTTGCCAGGAATGCAGAACAAGTTTGGAGGAGAACTATGTAACTTTACTGTGAACGAGGAGCATGTGTCCAGTTTGACCTTGTGCCCCTTCTTTGCATAGACTCCACAGCAGCTGTTAGGGCTGGTTCTATGGTATGTAAAACCATGTATCTCTATCCTAAATAAATGGTAATACCTAGTACAGAAGAACTAGCATAAGAAAGTCCAGCTATACAGTCCATTGTAAATACCTGTGTTATTGCAGTTATATAGTATATGGTATACAATACCTGCACATAGGGTCTCCAACAGATTTAACCCCTTAAGGACATAGGACGTACCGGTACGCCCTATTTCCCGAGTCCTTAAGGACCAAGGACGTACCGGTACGTCCTAACTTTAAAATCGACATTCCGGCGCCCCAGGGGTTAATTTGAACAGGATGCCGGCTGAAATCATTCAGCCGGCATCCTGTCAAAACGCCAGGGGGGGTCATGTGACCCCCCCCCCCCCCGTGTCGGCGATCGCAGCAAACCGCAGGTCAATTCAGACCAGCGGTTTGCTGCGCTTTTTGCAGTTTCTGATCGGGGATCAGAAACTTCAGAGTGCCTAAAATCAATATTGTGCACCCCCCCCTGCACCCCTGCACGATTTGATGGCGGCGGGTGGTGCAGGGGGGGTGTCGCAGGCAGTGGGGGCGTTGCGGGAGGCGGGCGGTGCGGCAGGCGGGATCGCGATCCCCCGCCCACCTCCTATTGCATAATCGTTGGCGTCTAGTGGGTATACCAGGGTGCCAGCACATTGCCAGGGTGCCAGCACATCGTTGATGCGATGTCAGCCGTTTAACCCTTTCCATACAGCGGTCCGTACGGACCGCTGTATGGAAAAGGTTAACAGTGAGAGGGAGCTCCCTCCCTCTCCGATCGGGGGGCTGCTGTGCCTTTGCAGCCCCCCGATGGGAGAGGGAGAGAGCCCCCAGAGAGCCCCCCAAAGCCCCGTCCTCACCCTTCCCCGTCTGCGAAGTTGTGGCAGACGGGGAAGGTTCCCATGGCAACAGGACGCCTGCTCAGGCGTCCTGCTGTCCATGGTGCTGAACAGATCTATGCTGAAAGCATAGATCTGTTCAGTGTAAGTAAAATACAGTACAGAAACCTATATAGGTTCTGTACTGTATTTTACAGACATCAGACCCACTGGATATTCAAGAACCAAGTGGGTCTGGGTCAAAAAATTTCAAAAATAAATGAAAAATGTTAAGATAAAAAAAAACATTTATCACTGAATAAAAATTAAAAAAATAAAATACACTACACATATTAGGTATCGCCGCGTCCGTAACGACCTGATCTATAAAACGGTCATGTTACTTTCCCCGCACAGTGAACGCCATAAAAAAAAAAAAACTATGAGAAAATTGAAATTTTGCCCACCTTACTTCCCAAAAAAGGTAATAAAAGTGATCAAAAAAGTCGCATGTACGCCAAAATAGTACCAATCAAACCGTCATCTCATCCCGCAAAAAATGAGACCCTACTCAAGATAATCGCCCAAAAACTGAAAAAACTATGGCTCTTAGACTATGGAAACACTAAAACATGATTTTTTTTTGTTTCAAAAATAAAATCATTATGTAAAACGTACATAAATAAAAATAAAGTATACATATTAGGTATCGCCGCGTCCGTATCGACCGGCTCTATATAAATATCACATGACCTAACCCCTCAGGTGACCACCGTAAAAAAAATAAAAATAATGTGTAAAAAAAGCAATTTTTTGCCATCTTACGTCACAAAAAGTGTAATAGCAAGCGATCAAAAAGTCATATGCACCCCAAAATAGTGCCAATCAAACTGTCATCTCATCCAGCAAAAAATTAGACCCTACTCAAGATAATCGCCCAAAAACCGAAAAAAGTATGGCTCTTAGACTATGGAGACACTAAACAATTTTTTGGTTTTAAAAATGAAGTTATTGTATAAAACTTACATAAATAAAAAAAATTGTATACATATTAGGTATCGCCGCGTCCGTGACAACCGGCTCTATAAAATTACCACGTGATCTAACCTGTCAGATGAATGTTGTAAATAACCCAAAAAAAAACGTGCCAAAAAAGCTATTTCTTGTTACCTTGCCGCACAAAAAGTGTAATATAGAGCAACCAAAAATCATATGTACCCTAAACTAGTACCAACAATACTGCCACCCTATTCCGTACTTTCTAAAATGGGGTCACTTTTTTGGAGTTTCTACTCTAGGGGTGCATCAGGGGGGCTTCAAATGGGACATGGTGTCAAAAAACCAGTCCAGCAAAATCTGCCTTCCAAAAACCGTATGGCATTCCTTTCCTTCTGCGCCCTGCCGTGTGCCCGTACAGCAGTTTACGACCACATATGGGGTGTTTCTGTAAACTACAGAATCAGGGCCATAAATAATGAGTTTTGTTTGGCTGTTAACCCTTGCTTTGTAACAGGAAAAAAATATTAAAATGGAAAATCTGCCCAAAAAGTTAAATTTTGAAATTGTATCTCTATTTTCCATTAAATCTTGTGCAACACCTAAAGGGTTAACAAAGTTTGTAAAATCAGTTTTGAATACCTTGAGGGGTGTAGTTTCTTAGATGGGGTCACTTTTATGGAGTTTCTACTCTAGGGGTGCATCAGGAGGCTTCAAATGGGACATGGTGTCAAAAAAACTGTCCAGCAAAATCTGGCTTCCAAAAACCATACTGCGCACCTTTCACTCTACGCCCCGCTGTGTGGCCGTACAGTAGTTTACGGCCACATATGGGGTGTTTTTGTAAACAGCAGAGTCAGGGCAATAAAGATACAGTCTTCTTTGGCTATTAACCCTTGCTTTGTTAGTGGAAAAAATGGATTAAAATGGAAAATTAGGCAAAAAAATGAAATTCTCAAATTTCATCCCTATTTGCCAATAACTCTTGTGCAACACCTAAAGGGTTAACAAAGTTTTTAAAATCAGTTTTGAATACCTTGAGGGGTGTAGTTTCTTAGATGGGGTCACTTTTATGGAGTTTCTACTCTAGGGGTGCATCTGGGGGCTTCAAATGGGACATGGTGTCAAAAAAACTGTCCAGCAAAATCTGGCTTCCAAAAACCATACAGAGCATCTTTCACTCTACGCCCCGCTGTGTGGCCGTACAGTAGTTTATGGCCACATATGGGGTGTTTCTGTAAACAGCAGAGTCAGGGCAATAAAGATACAGTCTTGTTTGGCTATTAACCCTTGCTTTGTTAGTGGAAAAAATGGGTTAAAATGGAAAATTAGGCAAAAAAATGAAATTTTGAAATTGTATCTCTATTTTCCATTAAATCTTGTGCAACACCTAAAGGGTTAACAAAGTTTGTAAAATCAGTTTTGAATACCTTGAGGGGTGTAGTTTCTTAGATGGGGTCACTTTTATGGAGTTTCTACTCTAGGGGTGCATCAGGGGGCTTCAAATGGGACATGGTGTCAAAAAAACTGTCCAGCAAAATCTGGCTTCCAAAAACCATACGGCGCACCTTTCACTCTACGCCCCGCTGTGTGGCCGTACAGTAGTTTACGGCCACATATTGGGTGTTTCTGTAAACAGCAGAGTCAGGGCAATAAAGATACAGTCTTGTTTGGCTGTTAACCCTTGCTTTGTTAGTGGAAAAAATGGGTTAAAATGGAAAATTAGACAAAAAAATGAAATTCTCAAATTTCATCCCCATTTGCCAATAACTCTTGTGCAACACCTAAAGGGTTAACGGAGTTTGTAAAATCAGTTTTGAATACCTTGAGGGGTGTAGTTTATAGAATGGGGTCATTTTTGGGCGGTTTCTATTATGTAAGCCTCGCAAAGTGACTTCAGAGCTGTAGTGGTCCCTAAAAATTGGGTTTTTGTAAATTTCTGAAAAATTTCAAGATTTGCTTCTAAACTTCTAAGCCTTGTAACATCCCCAAAAAATAAAATATCATTCCCAAAATAATTCAAACATGAAGTAGACATATGGGGAATGTTAAGTCATCACAATTTTTGGGGGTATTACTATGTATTACAGAAGTAGAGAAACTGAAACTTTGAAATTTGCTAATTTTTCCAAATTTTGGGTAAATTTGGTATTTTATTATGCAAAACATTTATTTTTGTCATGAAGTACAATATGTGACGAAAAAACAATCTCAGAATGGCCTGGATAAGTCAAAGTGTTTTAAAGTTATCAGCACTTAAAGTGACACTGGTCAGATTTGCAAAAAAATGGCCTGGTCCATAAGGTGAAAATGAGCCTGGTCCTTAAGGGGCTAAGAACCATACAGTGACCTTGAATACAAAAGCTGGCATATTCATCAGGGCACTCCACTTCATATGGATTGCTGTCATGCAATTCTAGTAAAATAACAAACAATTAGAAAAAAGGTTCACTATTACCTAATTTGCTTTAGAACCTGTCATCAGATCCAAGAGCGACAGGCTCCCTCATTACAAGGAGCTATGGGGACATCTATTAAAGCTTTGATGCCACTAATGTGACACTAATTTGGAGTAAAGGAAGTCGCAAAATATAGTGCACAACGCATTTGCACCATAATTTGCAACTTTTCCAGCTTCCTGTCACTTTTCTGAAGGGACAACAAAAGAGGTAAGGCTTCCTCTATCCTACAGAGGATAGGTCATCAGTTAACATTTTTGGGTAATCTCCATTAACAATTTAGTTGGTAAAGTTAAAATTTAGACACATTCACATCAGCTACATTTGCACCTTGGATAACATAGACCTTAAAATACTATACTACTATATTATACTATGGAACACAGATAGGGTCCTCTTTCCTATATTGTGTGCATTTTTTTTTACTTTAAATTTCCAATAACTGTGTTTGTTAATCACACACATGGACAAAATTGTTGGTACTCTTCCATTAAAGAAATAAAGACCCACGATGGTCACTGAAATAACTTCAAAATCAGCTAATGAAAATCAGACATTACTTTTGAATTGTGTTTCAACAGAATAATAAAAAATACTAAAAACTAATGAAACTGACCTGAACAAAATGAGGGTACCTCTAGAAAAGATTGGACATAATTTGACTATAGGGACATGTTAAACTACATTGTGTCCTATAATTAGCATCAGAAGTGTCTTCAAACTTGTAATCAGTCAGTCTGCCTATTTAGAGGGTGAAAAGTAGTCACTGTGCTGTTCGTATCATGGTGTGTACCACACTTAACATGGACCAAAGCAAGCTAAGGAGAAAGTTGTCTCAGGAGGTTAGAAAGAAAATGATAGACAAACATGTTATAGGTAAATGCTATAAGACCATCTCTAAACAGCTTGATGCTCTTGTTATTACAGAGGCACCTATTATTCAGAAGTTTAAGGTCTACAGGACTGTAGCCAACCTCCCTGGATGTGGCCACAAGAGGAAAATTGATGACAAATTCTTGTCCGCTATTGCAGACAAGAATAGGACATGTTCTATTTTTTTCAGGATCGGAATTGCGGACCCGCCCTACTTGCTGGTAGACAGGTAATTTACATATTATAAAAGTAAGTTTTTAGCAAATTCTACTGAACCAAAATGATTAATCACATTATGTATGGATAAATCGCAGTATAGGGATTATAAGTACACCAAAAAAAAAAAAAAACTGTTTAGTGGGGTGACAGAAGCCCTTTAAGATAATTTCCCTTTAACATGTATAGCTTGGAAGAAAGACGAGACAGAGGGGATATGATAGAAACTTTTAAATACATAAAAGGGAATCAACAAGGTAAAAGAGGAGAGAATATTTAAAAGAAGAAAAACTGCTACAAGAGGACATAGTTTTAAATTAGAGGGGCAAAGGTTTAAAAGTAATATCAGGAAGTATTACTTTACTGAGAGAGTAGTGGATGCATGGAATGGCCTTCCTGCAGAAGTGGTAGCTGCAAATACAGTGAAGGAGTTTAAAGGGACACTGACAGGCCCAATAAGCATATTTATCTATATATATTTATGACTGCACAGGTCTTCTAATGTGTATTAAAATCAAATAAGTATACCCCCTGTCCACCTTATAAATACAGTAAACTCATGTTCTATAACCTGATAGAATCGTCTTCTTTCTGCCCAAGGGGCGGTGTTTCAGCTTCTCTTGCACCCAGCCAGCCTCGCCCCAACTGCCGTTTTGAAGTGCCGCCCAGCTCATCAATATTCACTTTGCTGGGCGGCTTCTGCTGTCCCCGACGTTCCGAGATCCTGCGCATGCCCAGTAGAAAGCTATGGGATCTCGGAACGTCGGGGACAGCAGAAGCCGCCCAGCAAAGTGAATATTGATGAGCTGGATGGCGCTTCAAGACGGCAGTTGGGGCGAGGCTGGCTGGGCGCAAGAGAAGCTGAAACGCCGCCCCTTGGGCAGAAAAAAGACGATTCTATCAGGTTATAAAACATGAGTTTACTGTATTTATAAGGTAGACAGGGGTTATATGATTTTAATACACATTAGAAGACCTGTGCAGTCATATATATAGCTAAATATGAGTAATTGGGCCTGTCAGTGTCCCTTTAAGCATGCATGGCATAAGCATAAGGCCATCCTTCATATAAGATGGGGCCAGGGGCTATTCATAGTATTTAGTATATTGGGCAGACTAGATGGGCCAAATGGTTCTTATCTGCCGAAACATTCTATGTTTCTATGGCAAACACCTAGAAAATTAATTTGTGGCAAAAAATTGCAAATATACATGCAGACAAAATGATAAGGGAACCATCATCTACGTACTCCCACTGCTTATAATTATACTAAATGAATAAGACCAAACAACTCCAAGTGCCCAAGATACAACACTCAAGTGAGACATTGAGGGAAATACAACATTGCTTTCTAACAGGCTAACTTTTAATGTTCTGAAATAGACCAACTTTTAATATTTTGAGACAAATCCCTTTTTTCCACTCATGCAACTATCACTGCGTTTTATCCAGCAACTCGAACAAAACCTGAATTTAACGAAACCCAGTCCAGTTCTTCGAGATTACCTAATTGGATAATCGTAACGCCCACCTCAAGAAAACTGTTTAAAACACCCTCACCTGTTCCAGTATACTACTATAAGCCGCTGAGGAAGGAGCAG
Organism: Bufo gargarizans; assembly: GCF_014858855.1. Classification (NCBI taxonomy): domain Eukaryota; kingdom Metazoa; phylum Chordata; class Amphibia; order Anura; family Bufonidae; genus Bufo; species Bufo gargarizans. The sequence goes on from NC_058080.1 coordinate 271,867,741, forward strand.
TAATAGGCTCCGAAACGCGTTTGGTGAAAGGAACTCGTTAACTCGAACAAGTTAAGATTACAGCTGAAATTATTCAAAATGATTCAAAATATTGTTTTTGCCGCTTTTCCGCAAGACCAAAGACCTAAAAGCCAATCTCAATCCGACACTCCAAAAGTGAACTTCCGCCCTGAAACTAAGGACGAATCACAACCACCTCCAGGAGTGAAGTGTTGCCCCGCCTTGTCACCTGGGACGCCACGACACGCACAACGGACCACGTGGGAGCGGCATACAGTGGAGTGGTGTACCAAAAATTCTACATTTTAATCAATTCAAAGTAGAACAATTTTTTTGCTCTATAACTTTTTACCTATAGGATTTATTTGTGACTTTTATACGATTTCTACTACTACTCAAACAGGCCAAACATCTTCTGGAAATATTTGAAGTGTACTGTCCCAAGATGCTAAAGCCTATATATTTTTACTGAAGTTTAATTTATATATTTTTACTGAAGTTTAATTTATATTCAGCATTTAATTGATACTCAGCATTTTATATATTCAGCCAAGACCTGACACTTCATGTATCCGGCATAAGTCTATATATCCATGTACCCGGCGTATCTATGTACTCAGCACTATATTAGGCACTTGGCACTTTATTCAGCTTATATACATTTTTGTATCCAGTCAAAATCTGGCACTCTATGTATTCAGCATAAGTTTATCTTTTTTTATATCTATGTACTCAGCATATCTATGTACCCAGCACTATATTGAGCACTTGGCACTTTATGTATTTGATGTATTCAGCAAAGGTGGATATGACATATAATTGTAGCTAAACACATTACAATTCCATACATCCTAGCCGAATATCCATCATAAATCCAAACACAGATATCCAACACGAAGAGAAGACTCCCCACCCCATCACCATTTTTTTACCCAAAACTTTTTTTTTACCAAATTTCATAACAAAATTTTTTATATATAAAAATTAAAATATACCATTTTATTACTATCACCGTCTCCAAATTTATTCCGTGCAGCAACTAATGAGAGTGTGCCTTTCATACTTAGCTACAATTTTTTTCCTACATCTAACAGCTTTTGGGTGTGCCGATGATAGAGCACCTCACTCCATAATACTAAACTAGTGAGCCACTGCATAAATATTTCTATTTTGACAAGTAATTACCATTTTAACTATAGCGGCTGATGTTTATGTATGGTCTCTCAATACAGCCTTGGATGATAGAGTGCCTGTTATTCCAACCAATTGTCTTTAAAAAAAATATATATATATTTGCTGTTCAGCGGTGCAGTTATATGTTCTAAATCCTTTTGTGGAGTGTATTAGTGGAAAAAGAAAAAAAATATTTGCCGTCCAGCGTTGCAGTTATATGTTCTAAAGTCTTTTGTGGCGAGTACTGGTGGAAAAAGAAAACATATATTTGCCGTTCAGCGTTGCAGTTATATGTACTAAAGCCTTTTGTGGCATGTATTAGTGGAAAAAGAAAAAAATATATTTGCCATTCAGCGGTGCAGTTATCTGTTCTAAAGCCTTTTGTGGCGTGTATTAGTGGCAAAAGAAAAATATATTTGCCATTCAGCGGTACAGTTATATGTCTTAAAGCCCTTTTTTGTGTGTATTGGTGGGGGGGAAAAAGGGCCCATTAGTCGTTGTGTGGTAAAGTGAAAAAATTCCAGACTTTTTTGGGGTGTTTTAATTTCCTTTTTATTTATTTATTTGATCTAACAGTATGTCAGACAGAGAAGTGACAGGCCCTGCACAGGGGAGTGGCAGAGGCCTAAATGTTTCTGGCGCAGGCAGAGGTCGCAGCAGATTAAGGGGTCGTGGCAGCAGGGGTCACTTCGAGAGACCTGAGCTCCCAGTGTCAGCTAGCGTTCATGTCGTGACCAGCAACCCAGCAGTTCTTGAATGGTTGACTTGATCGTCGACTTCATCGCAAGTGACATCAGACACCCCTAGCCAAGAGTCAGTGGGTTTGTCAGACACAACCCTTAGTTGGCATGGCCTGGGAGCAGGCCCTGTGCCCTCACCTGTCCTCAACCTGCCTCTGTCCTTTTCTGTTCCTTCAGCCAGAGAAGTATTGTATGCTGTGGACTCAGCTCCACTATACAGCGAGGATGAGTAACTAGAGAACAGCCAGACGCTACTGCCCAGCCAAGATCTCGAGGAGACATCCACCCCTTCCTCAAGTAGGGGGACAAGAAGTGATCAGGAGAGTGGCATGGGAGCTGGTGTTGCAAGCGGTCAAGCTCAGAGACCGTTGAGGAGGACATCAGTGACGTGCAGACAGTACTTGGTGATGATGTAGCCGATCGCAATTGGGAGCTGGGTGACAAAGGGGCTTCATCATCCTAATCGTGAGGCAGCAGTGGAGCCAGCATGTCGCTAGCGTGGCTGGGAGTCAGCAGGGTGGCACCAGTGGGAGGTCGGGAGCCAAACGTACCAGAGGTAGACCACCCTACTGCCTACCTACCCGGGCAGTAGCAGTGCACGGGTTCACGGAGGCAGCGGGTTGTAGCAGTCAGTCAGTGCGTAGTGTTGCGAGTAAAATCACCTACTCGGTGGTGTGGCAGTTTTTTGTTAAGCCTCCTGAGGAGGTGAACATGGCCATATGTAGAATTTTAGGGCAGAAGATGAAGCGTGGCCAGGCACCACGGCCCAGCATCAACATATGCAGCATCACCATAAACCCAGTGGCACGCACCCGGTTTCAGGCAGTCAGGGCTCCACCACCTCAGCCAAAGGGACCTGGGAGTCCTGATGCTCCTGCTCCTTGCCCTCCTACTCCTCACAAATCCTTCCATCAGCAATCGATCACCGAAGCTATTGCCAAAAGACAACAGTATGCGTGCTCTCATCCAACGGCGCAGAAGCTGAATGTGCTCCTGTCCAAGTTGCTGGTGCTGCAGTCCCTCCCTTTCCAAGTGGTGGACTCTGCACCTTTCAAAGAACTGATGGCTTGTGCTAAGCCAAGGTGGAGAGTCCCAAGCCGTAATTTTGTTTGCCAAAAAGGCAGTACCAGCCCTGCGCACACATGTAGAACAAAAGGTGGGCCAGTCCTTGATCCTGTCGGTGTCTGCCAAAGTACATGGCAGCGCCGACGTGTGGAGCTGTAACTACGGTCAGGGACAATACATGTCCTTTATGGCCCACTGGGTGAATGTGGTACCTGCACAGCCACACCAGCAACTTGGCCAGGTGACGCCGCTTCTGCCTCCACATTCTCATGCCGTTGGTCCTGCGACAATGCCCGCCTCTGCCTCCTCATTCTCCACCGTGTCCTCAGCCTCCACTGCAGGGACAATTCACAGTGCCCCCCCCCAGCATACCACATGTGCAGGGCACGGCGGTGTCATGCGCTGCTTCTACACCTGGTTTGCCTGGGCGAATGGAGTCACACAGGGGAGGAACTGCTCCGGGTTCTTCATCAAGAAATCAAATCCTGGCTTTCTCCACGACAACTGAAAATCAGAACCATGGTGACCGACTACAGGAAGAACATGGTGTCGGCGCTGCGTCAAGGAGGATTGAGCCATGCTCCCTGCATGCCACACGTGTTCAATCTGGTTGTCAAGCGGTTCCTGAAGTCTTCCACCCATCTGCAAGACATCCTAAAAATGGGCAGGAAACTTTGCATGTACTTCAGCTACTCGTACACTGCAAAGCACACCCTCCTTGAGCTGCAGCGGCAGAACGACATCCCACAACATGGCTGATAAGAAACGTTTCCACTCGTTGGAATTCCACCCTCCATATGTTGGACCGACTATATGAAAAGAGAAAGGCCATAAACGATTTCCTTATGGTCCAAGCGAATAGGAGAATTCACCTGTGTAACTTTGATGTCAGCCTGTCACCACCAAACATCTGAGAAGCTCTGACAGATGTTCTTCAGAACCTCCTGCTTGAGGTTCCTTTTGTTTTGCTTTCGTTTTCTCATCTCGTTAGCCTCTCTCAGCTGTCATGTAGTTGCACTGATTGCATCCCTTTAAATCCCTTCCCATACTGCATCACTTTGCGGTTTATACAACTTTCTGGAGTGTGCTGATGCTAGAAGCTGTTACTACTGCATCCACAAGATAAGTCTGTTTTCTTTATTTCTGTTTGCCTGTGGGCTTGATCCTAGGTGACCCTGACTCCCTCCGTATTAAGTGTAGGGAGTCGGTGGTCGTGTCCCCTTACTATTATAGGGTGTTCAGGTGCATACAGTCGAGGAACGAGGATATGCAATTTTCTACCATTGAGATTTTTGCATAGGCTGAGCAGTAAGGGAGAGAGCTAGGGCTCTTACAGGGCTTACCCTCCTGTTCCTTAGTTTTGGATCAAGTCAGTCGGATCTTCATTTGTGTCTTCTAGTTTTCTGTACACCTTCCGTGACACAGCCAGTGTCAGCTCATGCATGACACCTGCCGATTGCTTAGGCCCGGTCCAAAATGCGGGTCTTTTTTACACCTGCTGAGAGGGAGGACAAACTGAACTACTATAGAGACATCCTATGTAGTCAGTTGGCCTATCTGCGCCATCGTCCATCCTCTCGCAGGTCTGACCGGGGGACCCTCTGCGCTCACATTCCACTGCCATGGCTGCTGGGGAGGGGTGGCAGGAGCAGTACCAGCTTCATCAGCAGCAGCCTGTCTAGAGTCGCTGATGAGCAACTTTCTTCACCCGCCTAGTGAAGAAACTACTCACCAGCAGCAGCATCTAGACCTGAAGCAGAACCTGAACCAGCAGGTGGTGGCATACTTGGAGTGCACCCTGCCAGGAGTCATTGAAGATCCACTGGACTACTGGGCAGCCAAACTGGATTTGTGGTCGCAACTGGCCGAGTTTGCCATGGGAAAGCTGTCCTAGAGCGGGTGTTTAGTGCGGCAGGGGCCATAGTTACCCCAAGAAGAACTCGCTTGTCCAAAATGTGGAGAGACTGACCTTTGTCAAGATCAATCAAGCATGGATCAGCCAGGATTTCCACCCACCAATGCCTGATGCATCAGACTAAATCATCCATGGTGCCACACCAACACTTTGACAAAAGAGATCGGTTTCTTCTGGCTACCTGCCCCAGCTACTATTCTGACGCTGCCACCTGCCTGATGCCATATCTGATGCCAAGTGCTCCTTCTTTCACCCACCATCTTCAGCTGGTACTGGTATTGCCACCCACCTCCCCACTCTGTCAACGGTTTACTCTGTGGTCTCCTTATGCTGCTGCCACCTCCACACTATGTCACCTTGCCACTTTGTGGTCTCCTGATGCTGCTGCCACCTCCGCACTATGTCACCTTGCCACTCTGTGGTCTCCTCATGCTGCTGCCACCTCCACACTATGTCACCTTGCCACTCTGGGGCCTCCAGATGCTGCTGCCACTCCACACTATGTCACCTTGCCACTTTGTGGTCTCCTGATGCTGCTGCCACCTCCACACTATGTCACCTTGCGACTCTGTGGCCTCCTAATGCTGCTGCCACCTCCACACTGTCATTGTGCCACTCTCTGGCCTCTTGATGCTGCTGCTGCCACTTCCACGCTGTCATTGTGCCACTCTATGGCCTCCTGATGCTGCCGCCACCTCCACACTATGTCACATTGCGACTCTGTGGCCTCCTAATGCTGCTGCCACCTCCACACTGTCATTGTGTCACTCTGTGGCCTCCTCCTAATGCTGCTGCCGCCACCGTGGAGGTGGCGGCAGCAGCATTAGGAGGAGGCCACAGAGTGACACAATGACAGTGTGGAGGTGGCAGCAGCATTAGGAGGCCACAGAGTCGCAATGTGACATAGTGTGGAGGTGGCGGCAGCATCAGGAGGCCATAGAGTGGCACAATGACAGCGTGGAAGTGGCAGCTCTGTCATTGTGCCACTCTGTGGCCTCCTGATGCTGCTGCTGCCACCACCACACTGTCATTGTGCCACTCTGTGGCCTCCTGATGCTACTGCCACCTCCACATTATGTCACCTTGCCACTCTGTGGTCTCCTCCTGCTGCTGCCACCTCCACACTATGTCACTGGGTCACTCTGTGGTCTCCTGATGCTGCCTCCACCTCCACACTGTCATTGTGTCACTCTGTGGCCTCATCCTGATGCTGCTGCTGCCACCTCCACACTCTGTCATTGTGCCACTCTGTGGCCTCCTGATGCTGCTGCTACCTCCACACTGTCATTGTGCCACTCTGTGGCCTCCTGATGCTGCTGCCACCTCCACACTATGTCACCTTGCACAACAGATCCTGTCTGTGTAGCAGCTGTAAGGCCTGTATGGTTCCATCAGAATTAGATTGTGATTTGGTAGCCAAAAGCAGGAGTGGGTATAAAACACAGAAGACATGCAAATATTCCATTCACGTGTCATCTCTGTTTTGGATCCACTTCAGTTTTTTTTTCTCATTAGCAATACTGATGGATTATTGAGCAAATGCTGACCGAGTGAAGGCGGATGCTCAACAGACAGGATGAATTTTTTTGTGGGTTATTGTTCTGACGGATCAGAGGAAGGGCAAAATAATCAGTGACGCCAACATAAACTTACTGCTGACACCCTCTCCACTCTACTTGTATAAGTGTTTAATAGAACAGGTTCTGTAGACATCTATGTGGAATCAGCTGACGACGGTGTAAAAGGAGTGCAATTCTTCTTGGCGCTAACATCGACCTGTAAGGCTGAGTTCATACTTCAGTTATTTGGTCAATTATTTGGCCCCATGACTGCCCAAATAAGTGAAATGTGCAGTGATTCTGACGCTGGGTTCACACCTGAGCGTTTTACAGCGCGTTCCTACGCGCTGTAAAACGCACAACAGGCAAGAACCAATGATTCCCTATGGGAATGGTTCTCACCTGGGCGTTTGTGGCGCGTTCCCGCACATAGAAATTCGGGAACGCGCGACAATGTGTGAACGCCAGTCTCTGTATGCGCGATTGTAAACGCCCGTACAATCGCGCATACAGAGCGCTCGTTTCAGAACGCTCAGGTCTGAACCCAGCGTAAGAGTGATGCCTGTCATCTGCATGTCATACTGACTCACAGTATTATTTCAGCAGACTACCTATGTGTGTTACTGTAAGGCACATTGTTCTACACCACTATAAAGGCTCTCTGCAGCCAGGAAATAGATGTTTTTTAACAAAATTCGTCACAAATAAATTCGGATTGAGCCAAAGTTTTTCTAAAAATACGGCGAACCGGCCGAATCGAATTTTTGAAAAGTTCACTGATCTCTAAAAGTACCCTTCAAACATGAGACAACTGGAGCAGTTTGCTTACAAGGAGTGGGCCAAAATAAAAGTTGATAGGGAAGGTCTCATTGAGAGTTACAGAAATTGCTTGATTTCAGTGATTGCCTCACAAGTTTCAAAATTCAAAAGCAATGTCTGATTTTTATTAGGAAATATTCAGTAAATTCGTATTTATTATTACTTTTGTCAGTTTTAAGTTATTTAAGTGACCATTGTGGGTTTTTCTTTCTTTAATGGAATGGGTGTGAACAATTTTGTCCATGTATGTATCTTGATTTTTGTTATTCCAAAGAAAATATAGTTAAAAATACCTGGCGTTGAGTTTCTTTGGTTGGTATATGGTGATATGGTGCCTGAGGGTTCTTCACCAAAAACAGTCATCACAGCTTAATAGAAAAAGAACATATATTCATGGTCATAAAGGGACTCTTTTATCAGAACAGACATTTATTTAATAAAATATGTGTTAATTGTCTGTTTTCTTTTCTAGTCATGTATGTTTATTCATAGAAAGATAAATTATGAAATATTGCTGTTTTTACAGGTACTGACATCTAACGATTATACCAGTATGCAGTAGAGAAGCATCTCATTTTACAGCCTACAGTGAAGCTTTATTTCATTATAACCTCACTAGCACTAGGTAAAGGGTGGATTTACACTGCCCAATAATTGGGCAGATTATCGGCAACAACCGTTCGTTCCCGACAACCTGCCTGTCTAAATGCTGCCGATCACCCAAGGGACGATCGAAACGCTTGTTCATCAGGTGATCCGGTCATTCGTGCAGGCACATAAATTATCGTCTCTGGGCAGCAGATTGTGCTGTCTAAACAGCAATCTGCTGCCCAGAAACAATGATTCTGTAGGGGGGTGAGCGATGGCAACAGCGATCCCTTGTCCTCATACTGTGAAGGAGATTGCTGTGCTCTCCTTCACTGAACAAGCAGTCGACTGTCGAGAAGGGACGCTTCCTGACGACAATCGGCTGTACATCGGAGCGTCTAAACCCACCTAAACGGTTAAAACAGAATGACTGATCGATTTTACTGCCTCAGATAAGTGAAAAAAAGGAAGAAAGTAGACAGTGACAGCATAGTGAGGGCTGGGTTATCTGCTGAGCACTGGTGATGCCACTGCTTGTCTCAAGTTCTAGTCTCCTTCCACAGCAGGGAGAAATGACTGTATGCAGGAAGGAAACAAACATAACACAAAGTAAAATTAATATAATAGGGACAAATGAAAAAAAATCCATTTACTACAAATGCTGTGTTCTCTAAAAAAATTATAAGTGTAAGCATAGCGGCATAGATAGATATAGCCCAACTCTCCTAAGTCACTATGCTGAGAGAGGTTGAACAGAATGCAAATTTATCATATGTAGTAGAGGTTCTTGAGACTCCTGGTCAGACCAGGGAAGTTTCTGGAAAGAACATCCCATGCATTTAGAAGCAAAGCTTCAGAGACTTTTACCGGCATTATAAGCGGGGTGCCTGTAGGTCAAAACATCCAGGGCCTGGGCCTCAAAGATAGTGGTGGTCGACCATACCAGATAGCGATACAGTTGAATGCTGCAGTGGGACATGGGAGCCAATCACTGCCTTGCTATGCACTGTCACTAGACTTGAAGCCTATGAGGCAGTAAACCTGTGCAGGCAGTCACAAAATAATTATGCATGCAGCACATTGACTTCATCCTGACCTCCTGAGTCAGAGCACGGGCAACTCAGACAGCGGCATGGAGTCAGGTGAATTATTTTTATTTTTAATTTTTTTGTCCCTTTGGGGAAAGATAGTACTGGGGCACCATGGAGGGCCTTAAAACTACAGGGGGCACTATAAGTACTGGTATTACTACGGGGGGGGGGGGGGCATTATACCTACTGAGGAAACTACATGGGGGGGGGGCATGATAACTACTAGGGCACTATAAAGAGATTATATCTACTGGCATCACTACAGGAGGCATTATAACTACTGGGGGCACTAAAGGGGTCTATTATAATTACTGTAGGTATTATAGGTTGCATTATACATACAGTACTGTGGATACTAGAAGGGAGCACTATAGATACTGAAAGTACTAAAGGGGGCATTATACCAACTGGGGGTACTAGACAAGGGCATTATAACTGCTGGGGGTACTAGACAGGGGCTATTATAACTAATGGGGGTTCTGTGGAAATGCTATTTTTGAGCACAATATAAAGGGCACTTCTAATAATGGGGGCAATCTGGGGGAGCCTTATCTGGGGGAGCCTTATCACTGTAGACATTATTAATGAGGGAAGGAGAGAATTATTACTATTGGTGGGGCTTTGGGGAGCACTTTAACCACTTCAGCCCCGCTAGCTGAAACCCCCTTCATGACCAGAGCACTTTTTACACTTCGGCACTACACTCCTTTCACCGTTTATCGCTCGGTCATGCAACTTACCACCCAAATGAATTTTACCTCCTTTTCTTCTCACTAATAGAGCTTTCATTTGGTGGTATTTTATTGCTGCTGACATTTTTAATTTACTTTTTTTGTTATTAATCAAAATGTAACGATTTTTTTGCAAAAAAATGACATTTTTCACTTTCAGCTGTAAAATTTTGCAAAAAAAACGACATCCATATATAAATTTTTCGCCAAATTTATTGTTCTACATGTCTTTGATAAAAAAAAAATGTTTGGGCAAAAAAAAAATGGTTTGGGTAAAAGTTATAGCGTTTACACACTATGGTACAAAAATGTGAATTTCCGCTTTTTGAAGCAGCTCTGACTTTCTGAGCACCTGTCATGATTCCTGAGGTTCTACAATGCTCAGACAGTAGAAAAAACCCCACAAATGACCCCATTTTGGAAAGTAGACACCCTAAGGTATTCGCTGATGGGCATAGTGAGTTCATAGAACTTTTTATTTTTTGTCACAAGTTAGCGGAAAATGATGATGATTTTTATTTTTTTATTTTTTCTTACAAAGTCTCATATTCCACTAACTTGCGACAAAAAAAAAAAAATTCTACGAACTCACCATGCCCCTCACAGAATACCTTGGGGTGTCTTCTTTCCAAAATGGGGTCACTTGTGGCGTAGTTATACTGCCCTGGCAATTTAGGGGCCCAAATGTGTGAGAAGAACTTTGCAATCAAAATGTGCAAAAAATGACCGGTGAAATCCGAAAGGTGCACTTTGGAATATGTGCCCCTTTGCCCACCTTGGCAGCAAAAAAGTGTCACACATCTGGTATCGCCGTACTCAGGAGAAGTTGGGGAATGTGTTTTGGGGTGTCATTTTACATATACCCAATGCTGGGTGAGAGAAATATCTTGGCAAAAGACAACTTTTCCCATTTTTTTATACAAAGTTGGCATTTGACCAAGATATTTTTTTTTCGCATAAGTTAGCGGAAATTGGTTTTTTTTTTGTTTTTCTCACAAAGTCTCACTTTTCGCTAACTTAGGACAAAAATTTAAATCTTTCATGGACTCAATATGCCCCTCAGCAAATACCTTGGGGTGTCTTCTTTCCAAAATGGGGTCAGTTGTGGGGTGTTTGTACTGCCCTGGCATTTGAGGGTCTCCGCAATCATTACATGTATGGCCAGCATTAGAAGTTTCTGCTATTCTCCTTATATTGAGCATACAGGTAATGAGATTTTTTTTTCCGTTCAGCCTCTGGGCTGAAAGAAAAAAATGAACGGCACAGATTTCTTCATTCGCATCGATCAATGTGGATGAAAAAATCTCTGCCCAAAAAAAAAAAATGGAGGCGAAAGGCGTCTGCCAGGACATAGGAGCTCCGCCCTACATCCATACCCACTTAGCTCGTATGCCCTGGCAAACCAGATTTCTCCATTCACATCAATCGATGTGGATGAATAAATCATTGCCGGGATTTTTTTTTTTTTATATATATATATACAAAGTGCTTGCCAAAGCATAGGAACGCAGCCTCCTCCTCAGCTCGTATGCCTTGGCAAACGTATCTGTTACTGCAGAGTAGAAATCTCGTCTTGCAGCGCCGCATACACCGACTTGCGTGTAATCTGACAGCAGCGCAATGCTTCTGTCAGAATGAACATCAGTGCTGCAGCTAATCGATCGGTTGGTCCACCTGGAAGGTAAAAAAAGAAAAAAAAGAAAAAACCAGGCCGCAACGCAATAATTTTATTAACTTTGCAACAGAACATATAAACTTTAACTTTTTTAACTGAACATTAACCTTTTTGCTTACTGGTGTTTTTTTTTTTTTTTGTTTTTTTACCTTTATAGAACAAACCTCTCCTTCCCCATGGGTCAATGTGCAAAGCGCAAATCGCCCAAAGATGTGGCGAAGTGCGTTATGCACTTTGTCCCATGTGAAAGGAGACGTTTGCAGCAGCTGTGTGAGTGAATGGGCCCTAATAGCCCTGTGTGCCTGTCCTGGTGAGATGATCCCTATGCTAATAGTGTACCTGTGAGTGGTACTTCCGGAAACACTCTCCAAAGCATAGGGCAGGGTGGTCAGGACAGAAATAGCGGGTGTCACGCCTTATTCCACTCCTGCTACAGACACGACATCTTTTTCGGGGTGACGGTTGGGTTGAGGTACCAGGAACGACATTGGGGAAATGTCGCTCGTGTAGACGGCTAACTACACTGGTGGATGGGGCCACGGAACCTCCTGGATACAGGAGGTTCTCGATGATCTCTTCCTGAAATTTGAGGAAGGATCCAGTTCTCCCAGCCTTACTGTAGAGAACAAAACTATTATACAGAGCCAATTGAATTAAATATACAGACACCTTCTTATACCAGCGTCTGGTCCTGCGGGAAACTAAATACGGAGACAACATCTGGTCATTAAAGTCCACTCCTCCCATGTGAAGGTTATAGGCGTGGACTGAGAGGGGCTTTTCAATGACACGGGTTGCTCGCTCAATTTGTATTGTCGTGTCTGCGTGAATGGAGGAGAGCATTTAAACGTCACGCTTGTCTCTCCATTTCACCGCGAGCAGTTCTTCATTACACAGTGCGGCCCTCTGCCCCCTTGCAAGACGGGTGCTAACGAGCCGTTGGGGGAAGCCCGCGCGAGTAGTTTGCGCAGTACCACAGGCGCCAATCCGTTCTAAAAAAAATAAAATAAAGAAATGCCTAAAGAGGGCCACACTTGTGTAAAAATTGTCCACATAAAGATGGTACCCCTTGCCGAATAAGGGTGACACCAAGTCCCAAACTGTCTTCCCACTGCTCCCCAGGTAGTCAGGGCAACCGACCGGCTCCAGGGTCTGATCTTTTCCCTCATAGATCCGAAATTTGTGGGTATAGCCTGTGGCCCTTTCACAGAGCTTATACAATTTGACCCCATACCGGGCGCGCTTGCTTGGGATGTATTGTTTGAAGCCAAGGCGCCCGGTAAAATGTATCAGGGACTCGTCTACGCAGATGTTTTGCTCTGGGGTTCACAAATCTGCAAATTTCAGGTTGAAATGGTCTATGAGGGGCCGAATTTTGTGGAGCCGGTCAAAAGCAGGGTGGCCTCTGGGACGGGAGGTGCTGTTATCACTAAAGTGCAGGAAACGCAGGATGACCTCAAATCGTGTCCTGGACATAGCAGCAGAGAACATGGGCATGTGATGAATCGGGTTCGTGGACCAATATGACCGCAATTCATGCTTTTTAGTTAGACCCATGTTGAGGAGGAGGCCCAGAAAAGTTTTAATTTCGGAAACTTGGACTGGTTTCCACCGGAAAGGCTGGGCATAATAGCTTCCCGGGTTAGCGGTTATAAATTGTGTGGCATACCTGTTTGTTTCGGCCACAACTAAGTCTAAGAGCTCCGCAGTCAAGAACAGCTCAAAAAATCCCAGGGCCGAACCGATCTGAGCTGTCTCAACCCGAACTCCAGACTGGGCAGTGAAAGGGAAAACTACAGGTGCGGCTGAAGTTGGGGACTGCCAATCAGGGTTTGCCAGCACCTCTGGGATTCTAGGGGCTCTACGGGCACGTCTTTGCGGTGGCTGCGACGGGGTCACTACTGCACGTGCCACCGTACCAGCTTTAACTGCCCTTCTGGTGCTCGCTACTTCACCAGGTTGTACGGCAGTGCTGGTACTAGGTCCAGGAAGGGCTGGGCTGCTGGTGTATGCCTCACCACGTAATCCGACAGCACCAGCCCCACTCTGCTGCTCTTGAAGCGGATCCTGCGCAACCTGTGGTCTAGCGACACGGGGCCGGGTACGCCTGGTGCTATCAGGGACCTCAGCCTCCTCGTCCGAACTTTGGGTCAGACTGCCACTGCTTTCTACAGGTTCATATTCTGACCCGCTAGATTCATCAGATGAGGGTTCCCACTCCTCATCCGACTGGGTCAGAAGCCTGTAGGCCTCTTCAGAGGAATACCCCCTGTTTGACATGTGGGCAACTAAATTTAGGGGTATTCCCTGAGACTACCCAAGAAAAAAAAGCAAGCCTGTCTTACAAAGGGGAGGCTAGCGAAGTACCGGAGGCCGCTGCGGTTGATAAAAAATATCAAAACTGATTTTTTTTATCGCCGCAGTGCGTGTAAAGTGAATGTGCAGCGATCAAAAAAAAATTTTTTTTTGTCACTGCGGTGGGGCGGGCGTGGGCGAACGCACGTGTGGGCGACCGATCAGGCCTGATCGGGCAAACACTGCGTTTTGGGTGGAGGGAGAACTAAAGTGACACTAAGGCTAGGTCTACACGACGACATTTGTCGCGCGACATTTTGTTGCACCAATGTCGCGCGACAATTTTTATAATGACAGTCTATGGTGTCGCACTGCAACATGCGACATGCTGCAACTGCGACGCGACAGTCGCAGAAAATCCATTCAAGATGGATTTTTCTGCGACTGTCGCGTCGCAGTCGCAACATGTCGCATGTTGCAGTGCGACACCATAGACTGCCATTATAAAAATTGTCGCGCGACATTGGTGCAACAAAATGTCGCGCGACAACTGTTGCGCCCTATCTGTCGCGCGACTTTTTGTCGCGCGACAAATGTCGTCGTGTAGACCTAGCCTAAGGCTGAGTTCACACGAGCGTGACAGATTAGGTCCGGATGCGTTCAGGGTGCGTTCAGTTAAACTCGCACCATTTTGCAAGCAAGTTCAGTCAGTTTTGTCTGCGATTGCGTTTAGTTTTTTCCGCGCGGGTGCAATGCGTTTTGATGCGTTTTTCACGCGCGTGATAAAAAACTGAAGGTTTACAAACAACATCTCCTAGCAACCATCAGTGAAAAACGCATTGCATCCGCACTTGCTTGCAGATGCAATGCGTTATTAACGCAGCCCCATTCACTTCTATGGAGCCAGGTCTGCGTGAAAAACGCAGAATATAGAACATGCTGCGATTTTAAAGCATTGCAGAAGTGATGCATGAAAAAAAACGCTCATGTACACAGCCCCATTGAAATGAATGGGTCAGGATTCAGTGCAGGTGCAATGCGTTCACCTACTGCATTGCACCCGCGCGGAAATCTCGCCCGTGTGAACGCAGCCTAATACAATTATAGATCTGACCGTGATCAGTTTTGATCACTTCCAGATACTATTAGGCTGGTTTCACACGGGCGTGACGGATTTGATCCGGATGCGTTCAGGGTGCGTTCAGTGAAAATGTTGCGATTTTGGCACTAAAACAAGTCAGTTTTGTCTGCGATTGCGTTTAGTTGATTTTTTTTTCCGCGCGGGTGCAATGCGTTTTGATGCGTTTTTCACGCGCGTGATAAAAAACTGAAGGTTTACAAACAACGTCTCTTAGCAACCATCAGTGAAAAACGCATCGCACCCGCACTTGCTTGCGGATGCAATGCGTTTTTCACGCAGCCCCATTCACTTCTATGGGGCCTGTCCTGCATTACAAACGCAGAATATAGAACATGCTGCGATTTCAAAGCATTGCAGAAGTGATGCGTGAAAAAAAACGCTCATGTACACAGCCCCATTGAAATGAATGGGTCAGGATTCAGTGCGGGTGCTATGCGTTCACGTCACACACTGCACCCGTGCGGAAATCACGCTCGTGTGAAAGGGACCTAAGGCTGAGTTCACACGGGCGAGATTTCCGTGCGGGTGCAATGCAGTAGGTGAACGCATTGCACCTGCACTGAATCCTGACCCATTCATTTCAATGGGGCTGTGCACATGAGCATTTTTTTTCATGCATCACTTCTGCAATGCTTTAAAATCGCAGCATGTTCTATATTCTGCGTTTTTAACGCAGCCCTGGCTCCATAGAAGTGAATGGGGCTGCGTTAATAACGCATTGCATCTGCAAGCAAGTGCGGGTGCGATGCGTTTTTCACTGATGGTTGCTAGGAGATGTTGTTTGTAAACATTCAGTTTTTTATCACGCGCGTGAAAAATGCATCAAAACGCATTGCATCCGCGCGGAAAAAACTGAACAACTAAACGCAATTGCAGCCAAAACTGACTGAACTTGCTTGCAAAATGGTGCGAGTTTAACTGAACGCACCCTGAACGCATCCGGACCAAATCTGTCACGCTCGTGTGAACTCAGCCTAAGGGCCGCTTCACACGAGCGGATGCCGTGCGTGGCATCCGCTCCGTGAAAGAGTGCCAAGACCCGCTGCAGACTGCAGAGGCACGGAGCGGTAACATGACTGTTAATGCTCCGTGCCTCTCTGTGATCTCTTTACTACGAAATCACAGTTGTCACTGTGATTTCGTAGTAAAGAGATCACAGAGAGGCACGGAGCATTAACAGTCATGTTACCGCTCCGTGCCTCTGCAGTCTGCAGCGGGTCTTGGCACTCTTTCACGGAGCGGATGCCACGCACGGCATCCGCTCGTGTGAAGCGGCCCTAAGGCCCCTTTCACACGGGCGAGTTTTCCGTGCGGGTGCGATGCGTGCGGTGAACGCATTGCACCCGCACTGAATCCTGACCCATTCATTTCTATGAGACTGTGCACACGAGCGGTGATTTTCACGCATCACTTGTGCGTTGCGTGAAAATCGCAGCATGCTCCTCTTTGTGCGTTTTTCACGTAACGCAGGCCCCATAGAAATGAATGGGGTTGCGTGAAAATCGCATGCATCCGCAAGCAAGTGCGGATGCGGTTCGATTTTCACGCATGGGTTCTAGGTGACAGTCTATTCACTGTATTATTTTCCCTTATAACATGGTTATAAGGGAAAATAATAGCATTCTGAATACAGAATGCTTTGTATAATAGTGCTGGAGGGGTTAAAAATAATAAAAAAGTTAACTCACCTTCTCCTCTTGTTAGCGCAGATGCCGGTCTGTTCTTTATCTGTGGGCTAAAGGACCTTTGATGACGTCAGATCACATGCTCCATCACCATGGTGATGGACCATGTGATTGGAGCATGTGATCTGACGTCACCTCAGGTCATTCAGTCCACAGCTAAAGAACAGAGTGGCATCTGCGCGAACAAGAGGAGAAGGTGAGTTAACTTTTTTATTATTTTTAACCCTTCCAGCACTATTATACAAAGCATTCTGTAGTCAGAATGCTATTATTTTCCCTTATAACCATGTTATAAGGGAAAATAATACAATCTTCAGAACATCAATCCCAAGCCCGAACTTCTGTGAAGAAGTTCGGGTCTGGGTACCAAACATGCGCGATTTTTCTCACGCAAGTGCAAAACGCATGACAATGTTTTGCACTCGCGCAGAAAAATCGCGCATTTTCCCGCAACGCACCCGGCTCTTATCCGGGCAAAAAACATGACGCCCGTGTGAAAGAGGCCTAAAAGTACAAATGCTGATTAGCGATACGCTAATCAGCGAATGACGGACTGCGGTGCGGTGGGCTGGGCGCTAACCGATCTCTAAACTACCTAACCAAGGGGCCTAAACTATACCTAAAACCTAACGGTCAATACCAGTGAAAAAAAAAAGTGAGAGTTTGCACTGATCACTTTTTTCCTTTCACTAGTGATTGACAGGGGCGATCAAAGGGGTGATCAAAGGGTTAATAGGGGTTCAGGGGGGTGATCTGGGGCTAGTATGAGGTGTTTGGTGTACTCACTGTGAAGCCTGCTCCTCTGCTGGATCCAACCGACGAAAAGAACCAGCAGAGGAGCAGGCAGCCATATAACAGATCATATTTACAAATATGATCTGCTATCTGGCGCTCTGATTGGATTTTTTAAAAATCATCAGCTTGCCAGCCGCGATCATTGGCTGGCAAGCTGATGACGATTTAGTCCCTGACGAAATGCCGGCCCGAACTGCGCATGCGCGGGCCGGCATAGCGCGTCATCTCGCGTCTCGCGAGATGACGCGTATATGCGTGACTTTGCGCAGCGATGCCGCCTCCGGACCGCACATCTGCGTTAGGCGGTTAAGGACTATCTGTATGATATTTGATATAGGTTCATTTTCCTCAATAAATGACCTAGTCTAATATGTTTTACTCATTTGTTTGATGTGGTTATCTTCATCTACTTTTAGGACTTTTTGAAAATCTGATGTAGCTTTAGGTAAAATTTATGCAGAAATATCGAAATTTCTGAAGGGTTCAAAAACTTTCAAGCACCACTGTATTGCCAGCTCAAGACGATTGTGTATAGCAGGTCCCACTTGGATCTTTAGCACAGTCCAAAGACTTATTCTTCATCCATCTCTATTTTGACAGGTGTAAAACTATGGCTCAATTTTTTTAAATAGGATTTCCTGGACTTTCAGGTGACTCTGCCACATCTACCACATTTTATTCAGACCCAACTGGTCAGTTGGTAAGTAGCAGTTATGACGATGTTAAAGAGGTGGAAGTTACACGTTGACATGCATGAAACACTGGCTCTTAAGCACATCAATCACAAGACGTACACATATTCCAATTGCACGATTCACTGTATGTCTACCACCCAAGCTTTACTTCGACTAATTAAAGAGCTACGTGTATAACCTCAGATGAGTCAAAGTGACAATGTGTATATTAATATGTAGAAGGAATATACGACATCAAAGCCTTTGAAAAGTAAAAGTGGGAACCTACCGCATGTCAGTACTGAGCATGCAATGGGTAAATCCATTGTTATAGTCTGTCTTGCTATCTTCTGTCTCCTCCCAAGTGTTAGAAGACCGGTGTCTCACCTCTTCACTTATATAGAATGCAGAGTTATGTGACCTCTCTAAACCATCACAAGTTGATGGCCATGTACCACATAACTCCCTAGGGACATGCATTTAACTATTTAAATGACAGCATTTCTAAATGTGTGGGTGAAGTGAAACATGCCACAAATAGCTACAGTACTTTTCCTTTTCAGCCTTTAGAATAGAATTATTGATCGTATGCAGTGGAGTAACAAGAGTGTTATGGGCGCCAGTGCAAACTTTAAATCGCCCCCCCCCCCCCATTTTTACAAAGATGCGGCAGATTTTCTTTACACTAAGCCCAATGCATGGCTACACTCACCCAGTCATAACTAATATCATCCAGGGTGTCACTGGCGTCCGGGTGATGTACACTGGATCCAGAACAAGGTCCCTGTGGTGAGAAAAAAAAGAATAATCACATAAGGAAGGGAAATCACCAGCCCCTGTGAAATCACCAGCAGGGGGCGCTGTGCTGGCCTGTAAGACTGAGCCATGCCAATGTATAGCAGGGTAATCTAGGACATTTCCCCTAAGTGCTACCACACAGTACTAATGCCCACATTGTGGCCCCTCACAGTACTAATGCCCACCTTGTGGCCCCTCGCAGTAATTAAGCCCACCTTGTGGCCCCTCACAGTAGTTATGCCCTGATATGTGCCTCTCATAGTAGTTATGCCCAGATATGTGCCCCCTCACAGTAGTTATGCCCAGATATGTGCCTCCCTCACAGTAGTTATGCCAAGATATGTGACTTCTCACAGTAGTTATGCCCAGATATGTGCCTCTCTCACAGTGGTTATGCCAGATTATGTGCCCCCTCACAGTGGTTATGCCAGATTATGTGCCCCCTCACAGTAGTTATGCCCAGATATGTGCCCCCTCACAGTAGTTATGCCCAGATATGTGCCTCCCTCACAGTAGTTATGCCAGATTATGTGCCCCCTCACAGTGGTTATGGCCAGATATGTGCCCCCTCACAGTAGTTATGCCAGATATTTGCCCCCTCACAGTAGTTATGGCAGATATGTTCCCCCTCACAGTAGTTATGTGCACAAATGTGCCCCCTCACAGTAGTTATGCCAGATTAGGTGCCCCTCACAGTAGTTATTCCAGATTAGGCGCCCCCTCAGTAAAGATGCCCGACTCACTTTAGCTTTCTCCTTGATGACTGCTTGCCCACTCACTTCGCGCTGCTGGCTGTGCTGGAGGCCGATTCCCGGGCTTTCAGCACGCCTCCCACAGCCAGCAGCGCCATGTGCGGCCAGCAGGGGAGCGCCTGAGCTCAGAATAACAGTGAAGCAGGGAGCAGAAAGGTCGCCCTGCTTTACTCTGAAAACAAATAGTTCGACAGTGAGAAGAACTGCGGGGTGAGTGCGACCCCCCCCCCCCCTTCCTTGCCTCTGTGCCCCCTCTTGTCTCTTTGCCCAGGGCGCATATTGTACATGTTTGAAGAGCGCTCTGACGGGGCCTCTCACTGTACTTCATGCTGGGCCCCGTCAGAGTGCTCCTATTCCTATTCGGGCCCATTCACGGTCGCACCCTCTGCAACCGCGATCGTTACGTCCCTAATAGTATGCCAACGGTTAGACATTAGACTCATCGAAAAAACAGCCCACTCAGTTTTGTATGCTATATGCCTTAGTTACCTTTGCATTCCAATGGGGCAAAAATGTTTCATTTCATATGTAGGATGAACTTCAGTCATTTGAAGGTGTGTAAACTTGTTATAACATTTGATAGGTGATGAGAGTATTGAAGGGTAAAATTTTGGGTGGAATTTAGCATATGGCAGCATTATATGCTGGTCTATGATATTCTGCGTGTCACCAGCAGATGCGTCTAGTTATGACAAGGATGATGCCTCATCATAAAGTAGGTGTATACTCCATCAGTCTGTGCACCTAAATCAGAGCTGACATAGATTTCTGTTTTCTTTTATGCCATAAAACTGGTGTAAAAGAAGGTAAATATACCTGGCCCGCTGGGCCCACCCAGATCGCAGGCCCCTCCCCCCACCAAGCCCCCCCCCCTTCTCTGGAAAAGTGGCGAGGGCAGTGTAGAAAAGCCATTTGCACATAAATTTAAGTATAATGGCATTTTAATTGTGAAGAACACAAGGTTTGTGACTTTTTTATGCCGGAAGACTGGCGTGAGGGGATGATAAATCCCCCCATTATACAGAACTCTAAGGGTGGCCATGCACATTCAATACCTGTCGGCTGAACAATCATTCAACCAACAACTATTTTTGTTAGCACCACCCAAAAACATACGTGTTCAGCTTGGCCAAGTGTGTATATGTATTCAATGGGGAGAGCGGAGAAAGCTGCTGCCAGGCACCTCTGGCGGCAGATTATTTCCCAGGAGAACAGATCAGACAAAAGTATTCACTTTGCCCGATCCTTCTCCGCACACATTAGACTGTCGGCCAAACCCACCCTTTCCGGCATCTTCAGCCGACAATACACATGTGTATTGGGGCCTTTAGGGTTTATGCACATAGCTGTATTATAGAGTAGTGTTGTATGGATCCATAATACTACGATGGGCCCATGCTGTGTCTCCATATGGATGCAAGTGTGATTTGTAATGTTTTTTTTTATTCCCTTTGCAGTGTCCTGAAACACATTGCTTAGTATTGTGATTGTGTTTCATGAAAATGCCCTTGTGCCTGAGTTCCCATAAAGCTGCATATGGAGGGGGACGTTCTAACAAACCTCCCAAGGCTGACTCCATCCTGCTCTCTCAGAAGAGAAGAAGAAGGAGGAGAGTGTGTTGTCTGAGGTAAAAGCTGCACCTCAGCAGCCATTGTGGAGAGTTGTCTAAACTTCAGAGTTAGTTCCATGTACCAGTCCATAGATGGGAAAGATTACAGCAGATCCAGGCAACCCACAGAGGGAGTGAGATGATTGTTTTGACACAAAGTACATAGAGGTGATATAGGGACTCCATTGGCCACACTATAATAATAATAATATTTATATAGCGCCACCATATTCCGCAGCGCTTTACAAATTCATAGGGTTCGTGTACAAACAGGGGCGTACATACAGGGGTCGCAGGGGTCGCAGTTGCGACCGGGCCCGGCCCTCCAGGGGGCCCGGCCGCCTGTGGACCCCTGGCCCCGCCCTGCAGTAGTGCTGTGCCTGCCTGTATAAACCAGGCGGCCGACCCGGGGCCCGCCTCCCGGGCCCGCCTCCCGGGCCCGCCTCCCAGTGTTATGTGCTATGTGCCAGCCCTACCCTCCTTCAGTCTCCTCCCCCTGATTCTCCTCCCCTGATTCTCCCGTGGGTGCGGCGGTGCGGCGGTGCGGCGTGCCTCGTCATTTCCTATTGGGCGGCCGCACCGGACATGACGCTTCCCAAGGCTGCGCAGACGCACAACGACGCCGAGACGCAGCAGGGAGAAGGCGCCGGAAGCTCGCGAAGATGCAGGTGCCGGTCCGAAATGAAGATAAGATTAGATTTGTAAAGAAAAATAAAATAAAAAAAAGGTCTTCATAATTGCTCAGAATAGACTCAGAGTAGGGTCTGCTGGGGGCTGGCAGGGGCTGGCTTTATAACTAGCTCTCCTATATTTCTGTAGCCTGCAACCTCTGACTGCCCAGTTGGGCTGAAACTACTACACCCAACATGTTCTGGCAGTAATAGTAAATGGATATTGGTGCCATTCTGAGCTACTAGTCTATATAATACATATGTATTATATAGACTAGTAGCTCAGAATTACACCAATATCCATTTACTATTACTGCCAGAACATGTTGGGTGTAGTAGTTTCAGCCCAACTGGGCAGTCAGAGGTTGCAGGCTACAGAAATATAGCAGAGTTAGGCTACTTTCACACCTGCGTTAGGTGCGGATCCGTCTGGTATCTGCACAGACGGATCCGCACCTATAATGCAAACGCTTGTATCCGTTCAGAACGGATCCGTTTGGCTGCAAGCAGCGTTTTGGTGTCCGCCTCCAGAGCGGAATGGAGGCTCAACGGAGGCAAACTGATGCATTCTGAGCGGATCCTTATCCATTCAGAATGCATTGGGGCTAAACTGATCCGTTTTGGGCCGCTTGTGAGAGCCCTGAAACGGATCTCACAGGCGGACCCAGAAACGCCAGTGTGAAAGTAGCCTTAGGCTACTTTCACACTGGCGTTTCTGGGTCCGCTTGTGAGATCCGTTTCAGGGCTCTCACAAACAGTGCAAAACAGATCAGTTCATCCCCAATGCATTCTGAATGGATAAGGATCCGCTCAGAATGCATCAGTGTGCCTCCGTTGAGCCTCCATTCCGCTCTGGAGGCGGACACCAAAACGCTGCTTGCAGCCAAACGGATCCGTTCTGAACGGATACAAGCGTTTGCATTATAGGTGCGGATCCGTCTGTGCAGATAGCAGACGGATCCGCACCTAACGCAGGTGTGAAAGTAGCCTAACTCTGCTATTGGTGGAGGGATGTTGGGGGGGCGGTGACGGGGAGGGGGGCCCCATGGTTCAGTTTTGCAACGGGGCCCCATGGATTGTGTGTACGCCACTGTGTACAAAACAAAAGTAACTGGCTAATATACAACTGAAACACTAGGAGTCAGGGCCCTGCTCGCAAGAGCTTACAATCTATGAGGACACTACAGGCTACATTCACAAAGCTTCTTCGTCTGATTGTTACTGTAGCCCTTTGCTAAATACTACATATTATTTATCACCATAAAGACAATGATGAGAGCAAGTTTAAAGAGGTTTTCGGAATGAATAATTTTTCCTAAAAAGGGTTGGAATGCTGTAAAAAAAAACAATCATTACTCATCTGACCTTTCTCCCTCCACTGGTGGTCCAATGCTGCTCCGGTCCACATTGCTTTCTTCTTCCTTCTCCCAACACTCTAAACACAGGAAATGGCCAGAACTGCCCACTCGGCCAAGCACTGGTTGAGGAGGGTCACTGCTGCATCCTGGGGTTGGCTAAGCCCTTTCTTCTGTGTGTCGAGCCTTGGACCTGAAAGTGGAGAGCAACAGGAACCGCTGCAACATGGCAAGGCAGCTGCAGGGGATTGGAAGGTGAGTAATGATTGATTGTTTTATTAAACAGTTGTTATTCCACATGAAATGACAATTCTGAAGCATATATTGCTATGACTCTATGTTGTGTCAGTACCAGGGTCGTAATTACCATAGCGGCACACCATGCGACTGCTATTGAGCCCAGGGCAAGAGGGGGCCCAGTTGGGATAATTTCCTATTCTACTGGAGGTTAAAACTTGGTCAGGACTCCACCCTCTAAAGGAACAAATTTAAGCAAACAAGGCGGTGGAACAAAATGGCCCAAAGATTATTGAAAAGGGTTTAGGCAAAAACCCTTCTGTCCTGTGTGGGGGGCACTGGCGGATCCAGGGGGGGGGGGGGGAGCAATGAGAATATAGTGAGAGAGAGGGCTTCCGATCGCCCATATACACACATGATCCGATCATCCGAATCATCCGAATCAAGTCACTGTGCAGAACGCACTGACGACACATGCTGCCTGCTTACCGGTCCACTAGGTATAGCAGTGGTACTATACACACCAAAATTGGTGAATTTCACCCTAAAATGTAAATGACAATTTTGTTTTTTTTACCGGTCCACTAGGTATAGCAGTGGTGCCATACACCCCAAAATTGGTAAATTTCACCCCAAAATTGGTGAATTTCACCCCAAAATGTTAATGAGAATTTTTTTTTTAACCGGCCTACTAGGTATAGCAGTGGTACTATACACCCACAAATTGGTGAATTTCACCCGAAAATGTAAATGACAAAGTAGCGAAATGATATAAAATAAAACACGTACCAAAAAAATGGATTTATGAGGTGGTGTTCCATATGGAGTAGGAGTTTGAGGAGGCGGTGGACGTAGCGGAGTAGGTGGAAGCGGCGGTGGAGGAGGACGAGATAGCCAACACAGGTTTTTGGTTTTAATTTAATTTTGTAAAATTAAGGGCAGGACAGCACCTCCAAGGCATAAAGGGCAAGCTCAGGCCATGTGCCCAATTTGGAGACCCAGAAGTTGAAGGGGGCAGACCCGTCATTCAGTACGTGTAGGCGTGTGTACACATACTGCTCCACCATGTTGGTGAAATGCTGCCTCCTGCTAAGACATTCCATATCAGCTGGTGGTGCTGGTTGTTGTGGCGTGCTGACAAAGCTTTTCCACATTTCGGCCATGCTAACCCTGCCTTCTGAGGTGCTGGCGGTGCCCCAGCTGCGTTGGCGACCTCTTCCTCGTCCACTTCCTTCGCCCTTGTGCTTCCACTGTGCCCCCGCTGTCAGGTGGGAATGCCACCAGCAGCGCGTCTACCAGCGTGCGCTTGTGATCGCGCTTCTTACGATCACGCTCCAGTGACAGAATTAGGGACGGTACGTTGTCCTTGTAACGGGGATCCAGCAGCGTGGCCACCCAGTAATCAACACAAGTTAGAATGTGGGCAACTCGGCGGTCATTGCGGAGACACTGCAGCATGTAATCGCTCATGTGTGCCAGGCTGCCCAGAGGCAACGAAAAGCTGTCCTCTGTGGGAGGTGTATCGTCTGTGTCCTCTGTATCCCCCCATCCATGCACCAGTGATGGCCATGGCCATGATCTGGTCTTGGTGCCACCCTGCTGTGAACATGGTTCCTCCTCCTCCATCGCCTCATCCTCCAGAACTGTGGCCTGGCTGGACAATTGTGTACCTTGGGTTTGTGGGTGCAGGAACCCACCCTCAGAGCCACTTGGGAATGACTAGCCGGAAACCCTACGAAATGATCCCTCTTCCTCCTCCTCCTCCTCCTGTGCCACATCCTCTTCCATCATCGCCAGGAGCGTTTTTTCAAGGAGGCATAGAAATGGGATAGTAACGCTGAGAACGGCGTTATCGGCACTGGCCATGTTGGTGTACTCGAAACAGCCCAGGTCTCGATTGGAGGCCCAGTCATTGGTGGTGAAGTGGTGCTGTTCCGCTGAGCGACTCACCCGTGCGTGCTGCAGTTGAAACTCCACTATCGCCTGCTGCTGCTCGCACAGTCTGTCCAGCATGTGCAAGGTGGAGTTCCACCTTGTGGGCACGTTGCATATGAGGCGGTGAGCGGGAAGGCCGAAGTTACGCTGCAGCGCTGACAGGCGAGCAGCAGCAGGGTAAGAACGCAGAAAGCGCGCACAGACGGCCCGCACTTTATGCAGCAGCTCTGACATGTCGGGGTAATTTTTAAGGAATCTCTGCACCACCAAATTCAGCACATGCGCCAGGCAAGGGATGTGCGTCAAACCGGCTAGTCCCAGAGCTGCTACGAGATTTCGCCCATTATCGCACATCACCAGGCCGGGCTTGAGGCTGACTCGCACAAACCACTCGGTCTGTTGTTCAAGGCCCATCCACAGCTCCTGCGCGGTGTTGGGTTTCTCCCCCAAACAGATACGTTTTAAAACAGCCTGCTGTAGTTTACCCCTGGCTGTGCTGAAGTTGGTGGTGAAGGTGTTACGCTGACCGGATGAGGAGGCAGTAGAGGATGAGGAAGCAGAGTAGGAGGAGGAAGCAACAGGAGGCAAACTGAAGCGCCCTGCAATCCTCGTGGTGGAAGGACATGCGCCAAACTGCTATCCGCCTCAGGCCCAGTCGCCACTGCATTTACCCAGTGTGCTGTTATGGAGATATAATGGCCCTGACCGTGCTTACTGGTCCACGTATCCGTAGTCAAGTGCACCTTGCCACAGATGGCGTTGCTCAGTGCACACCTGATTTTGTTACCTACTTGGTTGTGAAGGGAAGGGATGGCTCGCCTTGAAAAGTAGTGGCGGCTGGGCACGACGTACTGTGGGACAGCCTCCGCCATAAGGCCTTTAAAACTATCCATCTCCACCAGACGGAATGACAGCATTTCAAAGGCAAGTAATTTAGAAATGCTGGCATTCAGGGCTAGGGATCGCGGGTGGGTAGGGGGGTACTTCCTCTCCAGCGTTTGGGATATGGAGAGCTGAACGCTTCCGTGGGACATTGTGGTAATGCTTGGTGACCCAAGTGTTGGTGTTGCTGGCAGATCCTCTGTTTGTGGGGTGCCAGGTGCCACTGTCACTCCAGAGGTGGATGAAGAGGCCGTGACTGCAGCAGAAGAGGAAGCAGGAGGAGCCAGAGACCTTTCTTGGTTTTTGAGGTGTCTACTCCACTGCAGCTCCTGCTTTGCACTTAAATGCCTGGTCATGCAGGTTGTGCTCAGGTTGAGAACGTTTATGCCTCGCTTCAGGCTCTGATTGCACAGCGTGAAAACCACTCGTGTCTTGTCGTCAGCACATTGTCTGAAGAACTGCCACGCCAGAGAACTCATTGGAGCTGGCTTTGGTGTGCTCTGTCCCTTGCTGCGGTGGGCAGTAG
Organism: Bufo gargarizans; assembly: GCF_014858855.1. Classification (NCBI taxonomy): domain Eukaryota; kingdom Metazoa; phylum Chordata; class Amphibia; order Anura; family Bufonidae; genus Bufo; species Bufo gargarizans. Next base: position 271,894,452 of record NC_058080.1, read on the forward strand.
GAGGCGTACTGTATAGAGGACGGCCTCTCCGCTTTTGCACCCTGCTCCCTCTTCTGCTGTGCTGGTGGCTCTGTGCGACCACCACCTCTTCCTCCGAACTACATCGGTCACTAGCATGACCTTGATTCCATGTGGGGTCGAGGACCTCATCGTCCTCCACATCATCTTCCACCCAGTCATCACCCCTGACTTCCTTGTCGGTCTGCAAACCTTCGAAAGCCCCAGCAGTTGGCACCAGTGTTTCATCATCATCCGAGACGTGCTGCGATGGTCCTCCCATGTACTCATCTTGAAAATTAAGTGGTTGGGCATCGGTGCTTTCAATCTCTTCCACCTCTGGGGCAGGACTAGGTGGATGCCCCTGGGAAACCCTGCTAACAGAGTCATCAAAAAGCAGAAGAGACTGCTGCATGACTTGGGGCTCAGACTGCTTGGCTGATTTGCAAGGGGTGAGGTGAAAGACTGATGGACATCGGCTGCAGGTGCCAACTGTGGTCTTTCGGCAGGAGACTGGGTGGGAGACAATGTGAAGGAACTGGATCCACTGTCAGTAACCCAATCTACTATCGCCTGTACTTGTTCAGGCCTCACCATTCATAGACCAGCATTAGGCCCGACCAAATACCACTGCAGGTTTTGTCACCTACTCGCACCTGAGGAAGGGGTTTCACTTGTGCGTGTAGCTGGCACAGATCGACCACGTCCTCTCCCTGCAACAGGAGCTCCACCAGCAGCACCACGACCTGGGCCACATCCCTTATTTAACGCTCTTCTCATATTTTTCAAATTTAGGATCTTGCCCTAAATGGGTGTTTAATTAATAGTAGAATAGAATGACAGTATGTAAAGGGAGTATCTCACATGGCCTGAACCAGACTAGGCCTCAATAAAATATTTTTTGGGCCCAAAATGGCATATTTTAAATGCCTGAATCAAGCCCCTGTATGTAGAGGGTGTATCTCACATGGCCTGAACCAGTGCAGGCCTGAACTAAATATTTCTTTGCCCAAAATGGCTGTATTTTAAATGGCTGTATTTCAAATGCCTGATTCAAACCCCTGTATGTAGAGGGGTATCTCACAGGGCCTGGACCTCTGTAGGCCTGAAGTAAATATATCTTTGCACAAAATGGCTGTATTTCAAATGCCTGATTCAAACCCCTGTATGTAGGGGGGTATCTCATACGGTCTGAACCAGTGTATGCCTGAAGTAAATATATCTTTGCACAAAATGGCTGTATTTCAAATGCCTGCTTCAAACCCCTGTATGTAGGGGGGTATCTCACACGGTCTGAACCAGTGTAGACCTGAAGTAAATATATCTTTGCACAAAATGGCTGTATTTCAAATGCCTGATTCAAAACCCTGTACGTATAGGGGGGATCACACACGCCCTGGACCAGTGTAGGCCTGAATTCAACATTGGTGCACCAAATGGAATGTAACCCAAATGTATTAAGGGTGTATCTCAAAATGACATCTGCATCAAAGGCTGCCAACTAAATTTTTTGTGACCAAACAAGTGTTTGTTTATCAACTGATATTGACAGCAGTATATAAGCCTGTAATTTCACACGTGCTGATGCTGCAAGGCCTGAAAATAGTGTTTTTTGTAAAAAAAAAGTGTATTTTTCAAACCCCTGAAAATGATGGGTGTATTTCTAGCTTAAATTGCACACTGACTAATCAAGATGTTGTAGATTGCCAAAATTGTGTTTTTTTGGTAACAGAAATATGAAAGCTGTATATATTAAACTTGAATTTAACACTTGCAGATCTGGAAAATACTGTTTTTTGAAGAAAAAAAAGTATGTTTTTAAAACCCCAGAAAATGATGGGTGTATTTCTAGCTTAAATTGCACACTGACTAATACAGATGTTGTAGTTTGCCCCCAAAAAATGGTTATTTGCAATGTCCCAAAAGCTCAGATGCAGTGCTGGTGCAGTGAGCATGCATAAAATGGCCACTGCCGCCACCCACCTAACTAACAGAATTATAAAAGTATTTTTTTTTTCTGGTCAATGGCCTCAGGGCAGGGTAAAACAATTGTGTCCTGCACCCACACAACTATTTCTAGGTAGATCGCCGAGTTAGATTCTCTCCTATTCTCTCCCTGAAATCACAAGTCCAGCAGCATCCTCTTCCTACACTTGTAACAGCAGAGTGACATGCAGCGCTACGTGACTCAACCTTATATAGAGCCTGGGTCACATGCTGCTCTGGCCAATCACAGACCATGCCATTAGTAGGCATGGCTGTGATGGCCTCTTGGGGCAAGTAGTATGACGCTTGTTGATTGGCTGCTGTGTAGCCTTTCAAAAAGCGCCAAGAAAGCGGTGAACACCGAACCAGAACTTTTACTGAAATGTTCGGGTTCGGTCCGGGCCCAAAAATCCTAAAGTTTGGTACGAACTTTACAGTTCGGGTTCGCTCAACCCTAGTCATAAACACTTTAAAGTCACAATCTTATCAGTAAGTTAAGAAGCGAGCTATAATGTGTGTTAATAAGGTCTGAGAGCAGAAATGGGGAGCCGTCAGGTTAGCTGGCTGATGGAGCAGAGAGAAAATTCAGAACCTGCTACTAAAGAATGTCAGCCCTGTACACAGAAAAGGGCCCTGAATTTTTAATAAAGACCAATTGAAAAAAGGAATTTTAGCTAAAAATGAGTACTATATATATATATATATATATATATATATATAGTTGCAAGAAAAAGTATGTGAACCCTTTGGAATGATATGGATTTCTGCACAAATTGGTCATAAAATGTGATCTGATCTTCATCTAAGTCACAACAATAGATAATCACAGTCTGCTTAAAGTAATAACACACAAATAATTAAATGTCACCATGTTTTTATTGAACACACCATGTAAACATTCACAGTGCAGGTGGAAAAGGTATGTGAACCCCTAGACTAATGACATCTCCAAGAGCTAATTGGAGTGAGGTGTCAGCCAACTGGAGTCCAATCACTGAGATGATATTGGAGGTGTTGGTTACAGCTGCCCTGCCCTATAAAAAAAAACACACGCCAGTTCTGGGTTTGCTTTTCACAAGAAGCATTGCCTGATGTGAATGATGCCTCGCACAAAAGAGCTCTCAGAAGACCTACAATTAAGAATTGTTGACTTGCATAAAGCTGAAAAGGGTTATAAAAGTGTCTCCAAAAGCCTTGCTGTTCATAAGTCCACGGCAAGACAAATTGTCTATAAATGGAGAAAGTTCAGCACTGCTGCTACTCTCCCTAGGAGTGGCCATCCTGTAAAGATGACTGCAAGAGCACAGCGCAGACTGCTCAATGAGGTGAAGAAATATCCTAGAGTGTCAGCTAAAGACTTACAAAAGTCTGGCAAAATATTCTGTGGACAGATGAAACCAAAGTTGAGTTGTTTGGAAGAAACACACAACACTATGTGTGGATAAAAAGAGGCACAGCACACCAACATCAAAACAGCATCCCAACTGCGAAGTATGGTGGTGGGGGCATCATGGTTTGGGGCTGCTTTACTGCATCAGGGCCTGGACGGATTGCTATAATCGAAGGGAAAATGAATTCCCAAGTTTATCAAGACATTTTGCAGGAGAACTTAAGGCCATCTGTCCACCAGCTGAAGCTCAACAGAAGATGGGTGTTGTAACAGGACAACGACCCAAAGCATAGAAGTAAATCAACAACAGAATGGCTTAAACAGAAGAAAATACACCTTCTGGAGTGGCCCAGTCAGAGTCCTGACCTCAACCCGATTGAGATGCTGTGGCATGACCTCAAGAAAGCGATTCACAGCAGACATCCCAAGAATATTGCTGAACTGAAACAGTTCTGTATGGAGGAATGGTCAAGAATTACTCCTGACCGTTGTGCACTTCTGATCTGCAACTACAGGAAACGTTTGGTTGAAGTTATTGCTGCCAAAGTAGGTTCAACCAGTTATTAAATCCAAGGGTTCACATACTTTTTCCACCTGCACTGTGAATGTTTACATGGTGTGTTCAATAAAAACATGGTAACATTTAATTCTTTGTGTTATTAGTTTAAGCAGACTGTGATTGTCTATTGTGACTTAGATGAAGATCAGATTACATTTTATGACCAATTTGTGCAGAAATCCATATCATTCCAAAGGGTTCACATACTTTTTCTTGCAACTGTATGTATATATATATATATATATATATATATATATATTTATATAAAGAAGGATGTACTTTTTATATGTGGGTGTGTAATCATGTATGCATGTATGTTCCGCGATCATTTAAAAACTCAACTGTCGATTTCAATGAAACTTGGTATACACATCCCTTGCTACCTGTAAAGAAATCTTGTGGGGGTCATATGCCACTACAAAGCAGCTGCATGCAGTTTGTACACTCCAACTGTTTTTGCTACACATATATTGCTCTGTAACTCAAAAACTCATCGATCAATTTCTACTAAACTTGGTACACATATCACTATCTGGGAAAGAATCCTGTGGAGGTAAAATGCCAGTACACAATGAGTCTCTGTCTGTCCCGAAGTCTGTCTGTCTGTCTGTTCTGCGCGACCACACAACTGGACCGATCTTCACTAAATTTGGAACACAGGTACATCAGGTGTCCGGGAAGGTTTTAGACCGGGTCTCATCTTTTTAGAACGTACCGCCCTCCCCCCTGGATCCGCCAGTGCCCCCCACACAGGACAGATTTCTAGGAGGTCCCCCCCCCCCCCCTGGAACCACCAGGGCCCCCCACACAGGACAGAAGGTTTTCTGCCTAAACCCTTTTCAATTATCCTTGGGCCATTTTTTTTTTCACTGCCTTGTTTTCTAAAATTTGTTCCTTTAGAGGGTACAGTCCTGACAAAGTTTCCAGAGATATTCCCCAAAATGACCTGCATTAGCCAATACAAGCATGCAAGTCTTTCTCTTTATATTCCAACTGCCATACACACGGTCACATGTCGCTTATCAGCCAACAGAAGCTCGCAGGCCCTTAGTTTCCACATAAACACAGTTTTACTCCAGGTTTCCATAACAACCCAGCCATTTTTTTTTTACTGCTGTAGGTCAGCTTTAGGCTAGGCCTACACAAAAACAATAAGTCGCACAACGCATAGGGCACAACTACACTGCTCTGCCTGAGGAGAGGGTGATGGTGAGTACAATAAAGGAATTCAAGAGGGGCCTGGATGTATTTCTGAAGTGTAATAATATTAGAGGCTATAGCTACTAGAGAGGGGTCGTTGATCCAGGAAGTTATTCTGATTGCCTGATTGAAGTCGGGAAGGAATTTTTTATTCCCCTAAAGTGGGGAAAATTGGCTTCTACCTCACAGGGGTTCTTTTTTTGCCTTCCTCTGGATCAACTATGTTACTCTGCATTAAAGCAGATGTGGCTCATGCCACAGGCGTGGTGAGTCCCTTTCAAAGTAGCATAGCGGATAATGATGTCCCTTGCTTGATATCACAGGGAGTTGTAAAGGCCACCTTTTGGTATCCTTTAGGTATGGATATGTCACCACCAGATCTTTGAAAAGTTCTGTTAGACGTTCTTCAGTACCTTCTGCATGATCTTCTTTTGTTTTGTTTTCGTTTTGACATCTCTCCTCCCTCTCCCAGCTGTCATCTATTAGCAGTGATTGCCTCCCTATATATCTCCTCCCCATACTGCCTTACCTTGCGGTTTATACAACTTCCTGGAGTGTGCTGATGCTAGAAGCTGTTACTGCTGCATCCACAAGATCAGTCTGTTTCTTTATTTCTGTTTTCCTGTGGGCTTGATCCTAGGTGACCCTGACTCCCTCCGTGTTAAGTTTAGGGAGCCGGTGGTCGTGTCCCCTCACTATTATAGGGTGTTCAGGTGTCAAACAGTCGAGGAACGAGGGTATGCAATTTTCTACCATTGAGATTTTTGCATAGGCTGAGCAGTAAGGGAGAGAGCTAGGGCTGTTACAGGGCTTACCCTTTTGTTCCTTAGTTTTGGATCAAGTCAGTCGGATATTCATTTGTGTCTTCTAGTTTTCTGCAACACCATCCGTGACAGGATATGGTGGATAATGATGCTTCCTTCTTGATGTCACAGAGGTTATGGCACATGTTTTGGTGAATCCTTTGTCCTCCAGAACAGGTGGTGATATCATATTGGGTACTGAATACTAATTTGAGTATTAAGACCAACAACTGTTGGGCAGCAGTGGCAGCTGCATGTGGAAGGAAAGATGGCCTATGCAGGGCAACTAAAGTTTTCCTTTACACCACTTTTGATCAATTTCCCCCATTATGTTTCCCCTTTAAGGCTCTAAGGTAAGTGATGTCACAGTACGATGTCACCAGGGATGATGTCACTGTTTATTATGTCATTGGGAGGGGGCTTGTCTATGACATGGACTGGTTCTCCTATATGGCTATAAAGCTATGAATGATATACAAACAATTCCTTGCCAAAGATCCAGTTTATATTCTATATGTGCTACAGCTGATGATATTGCAGGGTTGTGGCATCACAGAGGTGATAATGTCATGCGGGAACAGTGTCACAGTGGTTATGACATCATAAATTGCAGTGTCAGCGACACTGCTTTATGTGACTTAATGGTGCACAACAGGAGGGAATGTAGGCACGACATCACAAGGCCTCATGGCAATTAGTAATGAGAATTCAGGGGTCAGATTCTAATTCGCGATATTTCGCAAATATTTTGTAGAATATTCGTGAATTTGAATAATCGTTATATTCTACAATTTATTTCCTCGAAAATTCGGCAAGGTAATGATCGCGCAATATGCGAATATGCGAATTTTCGTGATGAAAATTTTTATCGCAAATTTTTCAATTGCCGAGTAAAAACATGATTCCTCCCTACTTCTTGCTTGTGGGCCAATGAGTCATTGGCCCACAAGCAACTTAAGCAGGGAGGAATCATGACTTTAGATGGGAAAAATAATGAATATTCTAAAAACCCGAATATATAGCACTATATCGAATATATTAGTTTTTTTGAATATTTGTAATATTTTAAAACAAGAATATATAGCAATATAGCGAACATTCGAAAAAAAACGAATATAGAGCAATTTAGCTAATATAGTGCTATAATCTTTTTTTTTTATAGTTGTAATTTTTTTCCAATCTGAACTTCAGATGAGAAAAAAATTACAACTATTAGACAAAGATTATAGCACTATATTAGCTAAATTGCTCTATATTAGTTTTTTTGGTTGAATATTCGCTATATTGCTATACATTCTTGTTTTAGAATATTACGAATATTAGAAAAAACGAATATATTCGATATAGTGCTAAATATTAGTTTTTTTTCGAATATTCGTCATTTTTCCCATCTAAAGTCATGATTCCTCCCTGCTTAAGTTGCTTGTGGGCCAATGAATTCGCGTTACGAAAATTTGCAATCAACACTACTCCTAAAGTCATAGATACTGCAGGCTACTCATTGGCCCACAAGCTAGAAGCAGGGAGGGATCATGTGTACTGATAAAAAAAAAAAATCTCAAATATTCAAAATTATTAATATATCACTATATTCTGTATATTTGTGAATTCTCGAAGTGCCTATAGTCGCGATAAAAATTCGCAATTCGAATATTCGTGATCAACACTAATGGCAATGACTTGGTACTCTGAACGCTTGGGGTTGTCAGTTATATGAGCTAGTGGACCTCCTCTACAGTACCAGTGCATGTAATGATATCACAGGAATGATGATGTCATTATGGGCAAGTTTCAGTGCCCATATGCCATTTAAGTCCCCAGAATAGGGTTGCACCACAGACTTTCCATTGCCAATAACAATAAGTTTGCTCAATGAAACTAATTTGTTTACATTTTATTTTTCAATTTTATTATTTCAATTGCATAGGTTCAGAATATAGCTAAAAATAATATCATATGATGAATAGCCGTTCACTACAAAACAAAGCACAAATCATGTTTTCAAGAATCAGCATGGCTCTTAGTAATTTATTGCATAGATAAGATATAGGATATATACTGTACAAACATTTCACCAAAGTTTTATGTGCCTATAAACTAAGTTTTAACCGTAAATAGCTGTAAAACAATTTAAGCAATAAGTGATCAATTGTAGTGGAAAATAATGCATGTGCAGTGGTGTTTGAAATTCAACTTGTAAAAGATTAAAAAACAACATTTAAAATGGATTTTTGTTATCAACTTATTTTCTTTATATATTCTTTCTGAACCTATAGGTGAATATAAATCCAAACTCCAAAATTAAAACCACGTATCGGTACAGATCATGAAGTGTGACTACATTCACAATGCAGTAACCTACTATATCACTTGGGTATGCTGAATCTATATAATATTTAAAAGGGCAAAAAAAGGCAGCAACAAAAATGTAAAGTACAGTAAAACTCATACCCACGTGATAGGTCGTCTTCAAGGGTGGCCACTATGTCTATGAGTGATATGGACACATCTGGGCAAGATGGCTAAAGCAGGCAATTATCAGGAAGCAACTGCCTGCTGATCAGTGGAGGTAAGAGCTGCTGCTGTGCTGCCTAAACTACGAATTCACCCAATGAACAAGCGTTTGCTCACTCATTAGGTGATTGGCGCCACCTTTACACAGACCGATTATTGGTAATGAGTGTTGATACTAACATTCGTTCCTGATAATCGGTTTGATAATGATCCATTCATGCACCTTAAAGGAGTTGTCTCACTTCAGCAAGTGGCATTTATCATGTAGATAAAGTTAATACAAGCCACTTTCTAATGGACTGCGATGATCCATTTTGCTACCTTTGCTGGCTTGATTCATTTTTCCTTCACATTATACACTTCTCATTTCCATGGTTACGTCCACCCTAAAATCCAGGAGTGGTGGTCGTGCTTTCACACTATAGGAAAAAGCGCAGGCCTCTTTGGAGGCCAGGACTACGGAGTGTACATAAGACGGCGCTTTTTCCTACAGTGTGCAAGCATGACCACCACTGGTGGATTGCAGGGTGGTCGTAACCATAGAAACAAGCAGTGTATAATGCGAACAAAAAAATTAATCAAGACAGCAAAGGAAGCAATATGGCCAATAATAATACATTAGAAATTGGCTTGTATTAACTTCCTCTACATAATAGATCCATTTGCTGAAGTGAGACAACCCCTTTAAGTTACTGTAACTGCCATAGTATTTAATATGCCTCTATTTTATCTTGCAGCCTTGTTTTACACCGCAGTGGTGGACATGGGACTTTTGTTCTTTAATGCAACTTCAGAAGTGACAGAATGTGCTCAGAGTGTCTGTCATTTCCCTCAAGGCAGTAGGGTCCTTAGAATAAAGACTCATCATTAAATATTAAATCTCCAATTTTTCAATTTTAAGTGCGTCATTTGCACTATTTAGCTAAGAAATGTATTGACTCTGTCATCAATCTATATGACGTCCTAATTTGCTATTTCAGGGGTTTTCCTGGATTTTAATATTGATGACCTATCCTCAGGATAGCTTGGAGCAATGCGCTCTGAAGGATGTACGGAGGTTTTGCAGAGCAGCAGATCGGACCTGAATGAAAACTGATAAGAGATCCCGTGGGGGCAAGTATGACTAATGAGCAGTGCGGGTGGAGATAAAGATGACGCACTGATGCTGAGACATGCGCATTAAATAATTGGAGATGCCAAGCTGTGTGGACATATGAGGTGAGATGTTCATTGGTGGATAAGGTATCTTGACAATTGAAGATAGGTGCACAAGTTTCTTAATTACCTATAGGTATGACCCCATTGGTAGTTTTCCAAGTGGGGGGTGGATGTTTAACAGATGCCTATTGTGATTGGTGATGTGTGAACCAGAGGTGGTGACCTGTATGGTATAAATGTTTGGAGTAAGTACTGTATACTGAGCTTGACAAAGACTACACTGTAGTCGAAACGTTGCTGTTTTTACTGGTCCTTTTTGTACTTATATCATGGATTAACAACAAATAAAGAATTAATGGAGAATAATGCTGCCATTATCTACTAATTGAACGTCTATCCTCAGGATAGGTCATCAATATCAGATCGGCGGGGGTCCAACACCTGCTGGACATTGCAGCGGTGAGCAGAGGTCCCATTCACTTCAATAGGATGGTCCCTTCCTATTCAAGTGTATAGGAACAAGCCACCCGATAGAAGTGAATGGGACTACTTCTTGTAATTACAGCTGCTCACTGCTGTGATGTCGACAGCGAGTAGGTAAACAATGAAGGGAAGGCATCGCTTGCACGAAGCGCAGCCTTCTCTTCAACCAGCTGATCTGATCTCTGATCTGATATTGATGACCTATCCTTTAGATTGCCCCTTTTAGGGTCAGGACAGTCCATTCAAAATTGGAAACCATTAGCGTCAAATCAAACAACTATGAATTGCTGATGTCAGGTCACTTTAAGTATAGTATTATTGCTGATAAGGACAGAATGATCTGCTATAGAAGGTTCCATGTTGTCAAAATGCATATAAATGCTCATTAGGAATTCTAATTTGCATCATTGTTTTTGTAAATGGTTTTATGTTTCAATTGCAATTATATGTTTGTTAGACTTTTTATGCCTAATTATGAGATGTCCACTTAATAAATAAGTTTCTTGGCAGCCATCAGTGTGTTCTTCAGAAGCATTGCTATTGTCATTGGTCCCACACCCCCAGGAACAGGTGTAATATAGCCTGCTTTTTCTTTGACTTCTGGAAGACAGAAAAAAGGAATACAATTTTGTATAGAGGCTATTGGCAGTACCAACACTAAATATCCAGCATATCCAAAATTGTGCACACCCAAAAAGTCAAATGTAAGCTCAAGCTTTATTAGATCCGAAAAACAGACATTACCTTGAAAAAACAATTAAAAACTATTGAACACAATACACTACCTTTTGACGCCTCCATGTGGGTTTGGATATAACACTATTCTTGCCATGAAAATGATGGAAAACTTGATGAAACTCCAACAGACCCCATGATAAGAGTTCATCAAGCACCACTAGAAGTCATGATGCCAATGTAGACATAGTCTTACAATTTTTAAACTGGAATTTTACCACCATCGTACATTACACCCGATAATTTGGTCAAAATAAAACAAATGCTCAATTTTTGAAATAATGCCAAATTGAAGTCCTACTTTCTTGGAAATGTGAGGTAATAATACCTTTGCTTTCTGGTCACGAGCTGTAACAAATATTGCTCTTTTACAGAATACTGTTGTACATTTAATTCTAAACATCAGTTTATACCTTCTCATACTTTTCTGTGTTTTTCTCAGAATAGTCTGAAAAACATTGAACTTGAAGGACAGGTGTCTTTTATTATTACAAGTAATTTTGCCACTGTTGCTGAGGTGTCAACATATACCTGAAGCCAGTCCTGATCATTGTCTAATCAGTGGAGGTCCATCCAGTAGGTACCCCACCAATACTTAAAACAGCCCATTTGGTTTAATCATACATCGCTCTGCTCCCAACAAGGCACTATGTCTAATGTGGTAGTGATAACAGCACCTACACATAGTATTGTTACCTATGTCAACTTAGAATTCAAGGAAATGTATACTGCTATTGTCTTTGTGTGAACATTCAAGGGGAATATGAAACAATACAGTGTACTATTGATTATTTGTAGATCTGAAACATCCTATAATCTATAAAGTGTAATCATTATAAAAAAAAAAAAAAAAAAAAACATGAAAACCTTCGGATGACTACCAGCCACCACTTCCTTTCCTCTGTCTAATTTTGTACCTGCACCATGGCATAGTACCAGATTCTTAATACATTTTACCATGCATGCTGTAACTAAAATAAAGACATTCTAAAGCAAGGTATTTGCTAATGTACCGTATTTCATATAGCATTACCTATATTGCATATAAATGATATATTTGACAATAGAAATGCATTACCTTCGAAGTCCACATCTCCAACTAATATGGTTTTTCCAGTAACGGGATCTTCTATGTGATTGATGCCGACATCTATTATGGCAGCCCCCTCTTTAACCATGTCTGCTGTAATCAGTTTTGGAATACCTGGAGCACAGGAATTAAGAGATCCATAGTGATATCAAAAGAAATACTGAGGGGCATTCACTAAAGTTTTTCCGCCACTATTGTGGCATAACAAAGTCCCAAATTATGACACACACATATTTGCACCATAATTTGTGACTTTTTGAGCTTCTCGACACTTTTCTATTTAAAATCTAACACAGTAGCACATGCTGTATGATAAATTTGCTACAACTCGCTAGGCACATTTGACAGCTTATGCCATATAGCTCACAACCTTTACACAACAATTTTTTTAAATAAATCGGGTATATTTTATTTTTAGTCATGACGAAGGCCTAAAAAGTGTCTAAACACACTATAAATTTGCCACATGGAGATTTTACCACACAACACTTTAAAGGAGTTCTCCAGGATTTTGATATTAATGGCTTTCCGCAGGATAGGTCATGAATATCTGAACGTGGGAGTATAACTCCCAGCACCCCCGCCAATCAGCTCTTTGAAGAGACCATGGCACTCTGGGCTGCTTCCTAGGGCATGACATCATGTTCATTGGTCACATGGCCTAGGTGCAAGCTTATTCCTATTCAAGGGAATTGGGCTGAGCTGCAATACCAAGCATAACCACTATCCAATGGATGGTGCTGTGCTTGGGAAGTTCACTAGGGGTCCTGTGAATCATCAATATAAAAATACCAGAGAACCCCTTTAAAGCAAGTTACCAAACAAAATAGGGGGATATTTCTATACCATTTAGGAAAAGCTTTGGGAGCACTTTGAGGATTACTTTATTCTAAGCCAAGTACTCTCTACTCAAATAAATTAGGTTAAAATACTCAGGGCTATGATCATACACAGTGCAACACAGCGTCAATTTTTTACTAATAGGAAAAACTTGTGACCATCGTGAAAAAAAAAAAATATACAATGTGGCTTGCAAGATTTATTCCCATTGGGAGACAATACCTACTACAGGTCATGGTAATACTGTAACATGCGATGACGTCAACCCTAAGCAATGAACAGGGCAGACCCATGTGTGCAGGCATACCTTATCCCAGTGACTGGTACTACTCACTTGCTGACAGGGACAGACCATAGACCCCACATGGAAATTTCCCAGAGGGCCAATGCATAGGACGCCGCCTGAGCCTTCCTCATGGCCACTGGCTGGGTACATAATGATCTGATGATCTCAGCATTAATTAATGTTAAGAGAATCAGGTACTTAAGCCCTTGGCCTTGGCCGGTGCTCTCCTGAATTCAACTGTATCACCATCCTCAGGACAGTGATACAGTTGTATACTGCAAAGTTTTTTCCAGGGCCAGTTTAAGTTCCCAGACTGCCCCTGGTGCATCCATATGGCATTGTATTATATATATACACTCACCTAAAGAATTATTAGGAACACCATACTAACTTGGACCCCCTTTTGCCTTCAGAACTGCCTTAATTCTACGTGGCATTGATTCAACAAGGTGCTGATAGCATTCTTTAGAAATGTTGGCCCATATTAATAGGATAGCATCTTGCAGTTGATGGAGATTTGAGGGATGCACATCCAGGGCACGAAGCTCCCGTTCCACCACATCCCAAAGATGCTCTATTGGGTTGAGATCTGGTGACTGTGGGGGCCATTTTAGTACAGTGAACTCATTGTCATGTTCAAGAAACAAATTTGAAATGATTCGAGCTTTGTGACAAGGTGCATTATCCTGCTGGAAGTAGCCATCAGAGGATGGGTACATGGTGGTCATGAAGGGATGGACATGGTCAGAAATAATGCTCAGGTAGCCCGTGGCATTTAAACGATGGCCAATTGGCACTAAGGGGCCTAAAGTGTGCCCAAAAAACATCCCCCACACCATTACACCACCACCAGCCTGCACAGTGGTAACAAGGCATGATGGATACATGTTCTCATTCTGTTTACGCCAAATTCGGACTCTACCATTTGAATGTCTCAACAGAAATCGAGATTCATCAGACCAGGCAACTTTTTTCCAGTCTTCAACAGTCCAATTTTGGTGAGCTCGTGCAAATTGTAGCCTCTTTTTCCTATTTGTAGTAGAGATGAGTGGTACCCGGTGGGGTCTTCTGCTGTTGTAGCCCATCCGCCTCAAGGTTGTGCGTGTTGTGGCTTCACAAATGCTTTGCTGCATACCTCGGTTGTAGCGAGTGGTTATTTCAGTCAACGTTGCTCTTCTATCAGCTTGAATCAGTCTGCCCATTCTCCTCTGACCTCTAGTATTAAAAAGGCATTTTCGCCCACAGGACTGCCGCATACTGGATGTTTTTCCCTTTTCACACCATTCTTTGTAATCCCTAGAATTGGTTGTGCGTGAAAATCCCAGTAACTGAGCAGATTGTGAAATACTCAGAACGGCCCGTCTGGCACCAACAACCATGCCACGCTCAAAATTGCTTAAATCACCTTTCTTTCCCATTCTGAAATTCAGTTTGGAGTTCAGGAGATTGTCTTGACCAGGACCACAACCCTACATGCATTGAAGCAACTGCCATGTGATTGGTTGACTAGATAATCGCATTAATGAGAAATAGAACAGGTGTTCCTAATAATTCTTTAGGTGAGTGTATATATATATTCTGACAGTCATATATAAGAAACCTCTATTGTTACCCTCCAGAAAGATTAGAACGTATGTTTCCAGGGGTATCCGCTAAGTGCTGGAGAGGCTGCGGGGGTCAAGGGACTCTTTTCCATATTTTGTGGAGTTGTCCACACCCCACTCAACTATGGCAAGATGTTTTTTCATTGATATAAAAAACTACTGGAAATCATTTTTCTAACTCCCCGTCAATAGCTCTTTTACTCATAGGCTTAGGTGAGAAGGAAGAATAATCAGTGCACACATATGTCTTACTGCCATATTGGCAATAGCCCATCATTGGAAATCACCTGTCATAACTTGTATGACAGAGATCAGGTCAAGGATTGACAAGACATGCACATATGAAAGGATAATGGCCCTGAAAAATCACTGCATAGGCAAATTTGAGAAATATTGGGCAACCGTAAGGAGGAGGATATTGAAGTCCATAGATATAGTTATATATATATATGTATATATAAACAAAAAAAAACGAAGACAAAGCTTGAGTCCTACTGTTTTATTTTTTATTTTTTTTGTGATACAGATACTTTCATTTTCTTTTTTTTTCTTTTCCTTTGGCATAAAAATGTAAAACCAGAGACAGACTTGTACAACATTGACACAATGTAATGACATATGCATACTTCCCAACAGTCCTGGATCCGGTGGGACAGTGCCGGATTTCAGTGGCTGTCCCGGTACGGGGAGGTATGTCCCGCTTTATGGCAGCTGTCTCTGCGTTCATAGGATGCCTGTATTATGATGAAGTAGAGAGCTGGCATCTGCTCCCTGCTTCATCATTCCTCCCCACTACTGGCTCTCTGGCCTGTGCGGGGGGTGGGGCTGTACGGCAGTCAGCCTCGGCTCCGCCTCCTCCACAGACCAGAGCAGCCGATGCTGCTGCTGCTAGGAAGAAGGTAAGTATGTGGTGTTTATTTATTTTTTACAGTCTGTGAGGGGCACAATGTGGGCATATTACTGGGGGGCACAATGTGGGCATATTACTGGGGGCACAACATATTACTACGGGCTCAATGTGGGCATATTACTGTGGAGCACAATGTGGGCATATATTACTGGGGGCTTAATGTGGGCATATATTACTGGGGGGCACAATGTGGGCATATTACTGGGGGCACAGCTGGGCATAATTCTGTGAAGGATGCACAATGTGGGCATAAATACTGTGGCATGAGGGAGAATAATTACTATGTGGGGCATTAAGGGGACTGGGTGGGATTAGGTGTATAGTTATGTTTTGGGCGGAGTTAGAGAGGCATGGCCTAGTGCATAAAAAATTTGCTGCGGCACCCAGCACAATTTGTCCTTCTTTTTTCGTTTACAATTATTCTGTACAAGTTTTGACTCAATAAAAAAAAATAAAAAATCACCCATATTAGATGAAATTCATGGATAATGTCCTCAACTACTTTGCTGTGATATGACACAATATTAGAGATCAGCAAATTTCCTGAAATTAGTTTTGGTTCAAATTCAACTGATTCAGCCATCAGATTAGGTTTCGTCCAAATAAATTTGATCTCAATCAAGAGTGCCCCAAATGGGTCTCCTAGGACTGTATCTAACCCCTTTCAACTTCTGTAACTCCAAGGCAGCATTAGTAATGTCAAAGTGACAGTGACATATATGGCTATATATAATGGGATTGTAGTGGGTGGTAACAAATAGCCTGTTTAACCCTTTGAGGACAAGGCGATTTTCCATTTATGCATTTTTGTATTTTACGCTTTGTCTTCCCAGAGCCATCATTTTTAAAAAATGTTCCTTTCACATAGATGTATGAGGACTTTTTTTAGCGGGATAAGTTTCACTTTCTAATGTCACCATTTAATATTGCAGGCAATATAGTGGAAAGCAGGAAAAAAAATCCAAATGGGGTGGAATGGGGAAAAAAAAAGACCACTTCAAAATAGTTTTATGGGTTTGTTTTTTACGAAGTTTCCTATGTGGTAAAACTGATCTGTGTCCTTCATTCTCTGGGTCACTACAATTATAGCAGCACCACATTTACATAATTATTCTTGTGTCGTAAAAGATTTTGGAATTTTTTTTATTTTATTTTCATCACTATATTCTAACCCTCATAACCTTTTCATATTTGTTTATGGAGCTGTGTTACAGCATTTACCGTATATGATAAATACATTTATATTTCAATAGTTTGCACATTGTGGGATG
Organism: Bufo gargarizans; assembly: GCF_014858855.1. Taxonomy (NCBI): domain Eukaryota; kingdom Metazoa; phylum Chordata; class Amphibia; order Anura; family Bufonidae; genus Bufo; species Bufo gargarizans. Next base: position 271,911,278 of record NC_058080.1, read on the forward strand.
CGGCGGTGCAAAATATCTTTATTTTTATTGTTTATTGCTGTACTCACCTTCCCTGGTTTTCTTCCGGGTCCCGCTGTGGTGTCCTGACCATGCACTGCGGCAGGACGTAGTGCACATAGACGTGCACTATGACCTGACGCTGTGCACATCAGCTCACAGTACACAGCAGGTCCTGGAAGAAGCGGTGCTGTGAGTCCCAGATATGCAGCACCATACGCTGAAAGTGCAGTAAGTTTTTTGGTTTTTTTAACATCTGGTCTGATGGGGGCTGGGGGGTGCGATCTGAGGCTGTGGGGCTCCGGGAGTTCAATCAGAGACTGATAAGATATCATTGGGGGTCTGATCTGAGTCTGATGGGGCTGGGGGGCTGATCTGAGGCTGATGGGGGCTGTGGGGTCCGATCTGAGGCTGAGTGGGGCTGTGAGGTTGTGATCTGAGGCTGATAGGGTCTGATCTGAGTCTGATCGGGGCTATGTGGTCCCATCTGAGGCTAATTAGGGCTGGGGGGTCTGATCTGAAGCTGAATGGGTGTCTGATCTGAGTCTGATGGGAGGCTGGGAGGGTCTGATGGTAGGCTTATCTGAGGCTAATTGAGGCTGGTGGATTCTGAACTGAGGCTAATTGAGGCTGGTGGGTTCTGATGCTGATGGAGGTTGAAGGGTCTGACTGAGGCTGATAGAGCTTGGAGGGCTAATTTGGGGTTCTGATCTGAGGTCTGATGAAGAATGGTGGTCTGATAAGGGTCTGATCAAGAATGGGGATCTGATTTGGGGGTCTGCTCTTATGAAAAAAATATTTTTTTATTAGTTTCCTTTTCCAAATCCTAAGTAGCAACAGTTTCAGTGTTATTTTGACAAAATTGAACCTAAGATTTTCGACTCATCAAAGTAGCCACCTCTTGTAGCTTTTTTTCTACAATGGAATTCAGAGATTGTTCAGAAAATTCTGCCCAAATGTCCTGCGCTTGTAGGTTGCCTTTCTGTCCAGTTCATTGCAGACAGGCTCAATGGAGTTTAAGTCTGGAGACTGTGCAGGCCAATCCATTCTTTGAAGCCTACCATCTTGTTCTTGTCTTCTAAGGTAGCTCTAACATAACCTAGAAGTATGCTTTGGGTCATTGTCTTGCTGTAATATGAAACCCTGACTAACTAGGCGTAGACCAGATGGTATTGCATGGAACTTTAAAATGCTGTGGTAGCCCTTTTATTCCAGTTTGCCAGTCACCCTGTGTAAGATGCCAACTCTAGATCCAGCAAAAGAGCCCTAGACCATCACGCTTCCTTCTTTGTTTGACAGTTAGTTAGTATCACACACTGAGGAACCATCCTTTCAGCTACTTGAAGGCATACAAAAACCCTGTCTGATGTACCAAATGTCAAATTTGTATTAATCAGTTCATAAGATCTTCCAGTCTTCAGTAGTCCACCAGAGGTGCTGCTTGGCCCAGGACAAGCCTCTTATATACACTGCCTGTCCAAAAAAAAAGTCGCCACCAAAAAAAAAAAAAGCTTTAGATTTGATTACAGCATGCATTCGCTGTGGCATTGTTTCGATAAGCTTCTGCAATGTCACAAGATTTATTTCCATCCAGTGTTGCATTAATTGTTCATCAAGATCTTGCATTGATGATGGTAGAGTCTGACTGCTGCGCAAAGCCTTCTCCAGCCCATCCAAAAGATTATCAATGGGGTTAAGATCTGGACACTGTGGTGGCCAATCCATGTGGGAAAATGATGTCTCATGCTCCCTGAACCATTCTTTCACAATTCCAGCCCAATGAATCCTGGCATTGTCATCTTGGAATATGCCCATGCCACCAGGGAAGAAAAAATCTATTGATGGAATAACCTGGTCATTCAGTATGTTCAGGTAGTCAGCTGACCTAATTCTTGTAGCACATACTGTTGCTGAACCTAGATCTGACCAACTGCAGCAACCCCAGATCATAGCCTCGAATACGATGGGTCCCCACTATCCTTCCAGTTTTTAATAATGAGTTGAACAGTTACAGGGGCGGATTGGCCATAGACCTTACAGGGAAATTTACCAGTGGGCCGATGCACAGGGGGCCGCCTGAGCCCTCCCAATGGCCGACCAGTGGACGTTTTTGGGGATGAATTTTGTGCTGCTGGTGGCAGTATTTTATGATGGACTGTGGTATTTGGCACTGTTGGGTGATATAATGTGCCACAATATGGTATTGTTGTCCCCACCTTCCATCAATTTGCACCCAACTATAAAACGGGGCCACTTTTAGTATTTTTTCCAGGGCCACTTTAAGTTCCCAGTCCGCCCCTGGACAGTCCTTAACCAAATTTTTGTAGTTTCTGCAATCTCCTTAGATGTTTTCTCTGCTTGATGCACGCCAATGATTTGACCCTTTTCAAACAGACTAACATCTTTTCCATGACCACGAGATGTGTCTTTCGACATGGTTGTTTAAGAAATGAAAAGCAACTCATTGCACCAGTTGGGGTTAAATAACTTATTGCCAGCTCATGCAGTAATTATCCAATAGGAGGCCCATAACTATTTGCTTAGTTAAAGCCAGGTGGTGACTTTTTTGGGGGGACAGGCAGTGTATATCATATTTTTTCCCCTATAAGACGCACCCCCCCCTCCAAAGTGGGGGGAAAATGTCATTGCATCTTACGGGGTGAATATTAATTAGCACTTCCATTATGGAAGTGCTCATTAGTACAGAAGGACTGGGAAGCAGGGAATGCTGCGCTCCCTGGTCATTGGCCGCTCACTGTGCTGTGACTGGGCACAACGTGAGGATGTCGGAGTGCTGTGATTTCATGCTGTGCAGTGTCGGGTCACAGCACAGTGGATGGCAAGAAGAGCCGGAAGAGCAGGAGCTGGATCCCTGGAGCAGCACCCCGGAGCAGTGTCCAGGGCAGGTGAGGTTAGTTGAATATTGTTTTTGTCAGATCTGAGGCGTGAATGGGGGGGGGGGGGTCTTAACATTAAGGGTCTGATCTGAGTGTCTGAAAAGGGGTCTTATTAACATGCCGGTCTGATCTGAGGTGTGAATCTGATTGGGGGTCTTATTAACATTAGGAGTCCGATCTTAGGACTAATTGGGGGTCTTATTAACACTGAGGGTCTAATCTGAGGTCTGATTGGGGCTCTGAGCTGAGGTCTGATTTAAAAAAAATGTTTTTCTTATTTTCCTCCTTCATTGTGGTGGTGCATTGTCACCAATGCCATGTAAAACATTGACCCACTGGGCCAAGAAAGACATGTACTGTCACTGGCTATAATTGCTGTTCCATGTGTCAATGGTGCAGCTTGGCACACAGCAGCAATTCCAATGAGCAGTCCAAGTTTCCTGCCATATGAGAATACAAGAAATACTGGCGGTGCCCGTCACGACTTTTATGGTCTGGCGAGCTGGTGGACGTGAGGCGCAAACCACAACCGTATTTGACAAGTACCGGTTCATTGATAAACCCGTACTTGTCAAATCCGGTTGTGATTTGCGCCTCGCGTCCACCAGCTCGCCAGACCACAAAAGTTGTGACGGGCACCGTCAGTATTTCTAGTAATTAACGAAGTGGCGACTTGGCCCTTGTCCTTGGTTCTTTTGGACACGGCAGCTCCAACCTGATACCTAGTTAATCCAGCGGACCTTCATCACAGTTGCACCCAATTCGGTGCAACCTAAACAGGTGAGCAGCACATATTCACTTTAAATTTAAGAACGCTGTTTCATCTTTACCTATTCACCCTATGAGCGCCTTTCTCATCCTGTGGCCACATATTTGCTATATGAGAATACAAGGGTTGGCTTTCTTTGAGAAATAATGGTGGCTAGGTATCCTTCATTGAGGATGAGCACATGCCATCAGCTAGCTAAAGTCAGTGGAATGCACTAAAGCCAGATGGGATTTCAAATGGAACACAAGCAGATTACTGGGTACATATAGTTGTTTCCTCTGTTATGGAACACTGATGATAAAATGAAGAGGAGTAATTTAAATAGGAGAAGCCGTAGCTAATTATGTTCAGTCATGTTGGCAACAACTACGCACTACTTGTGGATGTGGCCTGGCTACTAGAATAATGATTGGGAAGAGGACGGTCTTGCTCACATTGTTGGCCAGTTACATTAGTTCGATGTGAACATGTGATACTACCTCAAGTTCTGAAGCAAAGCTGTTGTTTCTACATTTGTACCTGAATGCCACAGAAAATTCGGTGTAAAGTTCTATGAAAATTTTCATTATACTGTAGTTATTAGTTGTACATTATATAGTTGTACATTATATGAACAATTCTGATAGCATTTGACCCTTAAATAGAGCCTGTCAGTTTCTTTATGCCCATTAAACAAACATGCCTTCGCCGACACGGAGAGAGGATAATTGCTGAGAAAGTCATTTTTTATCACATATACAAATGAGGTTGCAATAACTGAGTGAGTTGTTCTAAGCCTGACAAGTTCTCAAGTTCTCCTCACTAAGCTTTGCCCCATATTTTCACCATGGTCTTGATTAATATCAGTAGTGTTGTCCTATAACACTTTCTTCTGCCCTGAAAATGCTGGAGCCAGCAATCAACCTCTCTCGACAGCCACATAGGTATGTTTGCACATCTGTTTCAGTCCACATCAGTTTACACATCTGCTTCAGTCCTGTAATTATTTTAGGAAGGAACTGGTGTATTCCCTTTGAATCCTTGTATCCCTATACACATAGGTATGTCTGCACATCTGTTTCAGTCCTGTGAATTATTTTAGGAAGGAACTGGTGTATTCTCTTTAAATCCTTGTATCTTTATGCATATTACATCGGACATAAGTGGACAAATGGACAGAAAATACCTGTGGTTTAACTAGACAACCCACATATCCAGTTCATCTGACTTAAAGCTTGGGCAGATCCTGGGAATATCTTTCCAAAAGTATTTAAAGATCTATATGAGCCTTAGGCTTGTTCCAGTAAATTAGTCAATAGGAACTGCCAAACTTATTAAACTAGGACATTAAATGTAATTATAAATTTCTACTAAAGGTTTACAGTCAGAAGTATTTGCAAACGATATAAAGCTCTTTACACACATACGTGACTTACAAGAGTTTATAAAGTGAGAAAATGTACTGCATTATATATTTTTGTATAGGAAATTGAATTAAAGAGGTAGTCCAGGACGAAAATATTGAAGACCTAACCTTAGGAAAGGTCATTAATAGACGGGTGAACTTAAAGGAAATGTGCCATCAGAAAATGACCTAAATCATATTTTTATGTTTAACAAATTTCTAAAGAATTTTTGTTGATGTTATTTTTTATTTTACATTTCAATATCTATATTTAAACAAAAACTCGAAAATTCTGCAGTTTTTGCATTGGTCACTAAACCTAAAGGCACCACTTCTTGGTCTGTACTGATCACTTTATTGCAGTTATATATTATTCTAAATCTGCCTCTCCTATAGAAGTGAATCAAGCCCCCTCCAGACCATTGTGTCTATGGCCCATGTGGCTGCCGTAAAGCAATTTTATTAATGCTGTGTAAATACTGTTAAGATGGCCGCCCCATAATCATGTTTAGGAAATAGAATTTAAAAAATCTGTAATCAGAAAATAAAATCAGATTAGAAAAAAAGGATGTGTTACTATCTAGTTTTAACTGGCAAATAACATTTTTGGCTATATATTTCCTTTACAGTGGCCCCGAAAAAATAAAAATAAAAGTGTCCCCATGTTGTAGGTGGGTACAAATTGACAGAAGGCGGGGGCAGCACAAAATACTGTAGTTTAGCACAAAATACTGCCTCAGTGGAACCAAATACACAACACTGCAGCATTGAACTCTATCAGCATCCTTGCAGGAGGACCCAATCCTTGTGCCAGCCAGGCACATAAGTATCAGATGCTCCTAGTATTAATTAATGCTCAGCATTACCGGGAAAGTTCCGGGGATCAACTCCCGACACCCTCACCAATCGCTGCAGCAGTGTGTCAGAAATAGCACAGCTCAGTACATTATGTTCTGCAAACTCTGTCCTATTAAAGTGAATGAGATTGAACTTTCAGGACATTTCTTGGCCACTACACAATGTACTGAGCTGTGGTAAAAATGAGTGGGCTGAGTTTACAGTACCCAGTGCGTCACCTATCAGCTAATCGCGGGGGTATACAGTTCAGATCTCGGCATCAGAGGGAAAGCAGACTAAGATGTACTGACCATGTGCCGACTGAACATTCAGCGGCGCATGAGCAGCATTACAGGGTTAGGCAGGAAGACAGTGAGGCTGCCTGGCCTTGTCACTCAAGGGAAGGTGGAGTGGCAGTGGTGACGTTTTGCTACGAGGGACTGAACTTACCACCTTGCTGCACTGAACACATCATTAGCATATTAAATAAACTACAGATTTCTCTAAAATGGGGCAATGGATTTCAACTACAGAGTGGTCATTTCCCTCAGCATAATCAACCATAGCAGGCAGTATGCCTGGTTTAGTAGGGTTGATTATGCTAACACATGTGGGGTCATTTATCAAACTGGTGTAAAGTAGAACTGGCTTAGTTGCCAATAGCAACCAATCAGATTCCACCTTTCATTTTTGACAGCTCCTTTGGAAAATGAAAAGTGGAATCTGATTGGTTGATATGAGCCAATGGTCTTTAAGTCCCCCTAAAAAACTTTAATACCATTTCCCAAAATTTCAAAAACTAACCCGGTTATAAGCCCAACAAAAATGAGTAAAACAGGTAATAACTTGGAAATGAAATATTTACCTGCTGCCACAATAATTATATCTGCTATCTGAGTGTGGATCTTCAGAAGCTCTTTTGGAGTGTATCTGTGTGTAATTGTCACTGTTGCATCACCTTAGGGAAAAAAGAAACAGATGTCAGTATGTATTCATTAACCTCCGATTGGCCTCCATTATTAGAGACTTCATAGAGATCACTGAGAAATACATTGAGTTTATATTTCATGACCTTCAATATTTTTTACGTTATACATCAATATATTACATCAAAGATATCAAGCTTGATGGTTATGCCTGTAGCTGATACAGTACATCCTGGCTCTACAAATGCTAGTGGATATTTTAGAATTTAGACATGGCTAGCAGTGACAAAGCATCGTGATTCGAATCTGGATTGGTTCAAATGTATTCTGTTGCCTGATGAATTTGAGGTGGAATCAGACAGCCATTCTGATTACCGTCCGCAATAACCAGGGCCGTCTTCACCAAGGGGCAAAAGGGGCAGCTGCCCCGGGCCCAGATGGTCCTGGGGGGCCCAAGGCAGCTGCCTCTTGAGCCCTGCTAGCTACTGCTCCGGGTGTCAAGCTGTCTGTGCACTTTAACGTTGTGATCTAGGACCTTAGATGACATCATCACCATGTGACCAGTAACCTAGCAATTACTGGTCACATGGCTATGAGGTCATCACAGGTCCTAGCAGGAGTGTTGCAGAAGTTAACTGTGGAGATTTTTTGTGTGAAGATTACATCAGAAAAAGGTGACAGGGGCTGTTATGTTAATATACTGTAAACTATTGTATAGTGGGGTGCTGTATATTGTGTGGGGGCCTGTATACTGTGGGGGGCTGTATATTGTGTGGGACTGTATACTGTGTGGTGGGCTGTATACTGTGTGGGGCTGTATACTGTGGGGGGCCTGTATACTGTGGGGCTGTATACTGTGTGGTGGGCTGTATACTGTGTGGTGGTCTGTATACTGTGGGGGGGCCTTATACTGTGTGGTGGGCTGTATACTGTGCGGTGGGCTGTATACTGTGTGGGGCTGTATACTGTGGGGGGCCTGTATACTGTGGGGGCTGTATACTGTGTGGTGGGCTGTATACTGTGTGGTGGGCTATATACTGTGTGGGGCCTGTATACTGTGGGGGGCCTTATACTGTGTGGTGGGCTGTATACTGTGTGGTGGGCTGTATACTGTGTGGGGGACTGTATACTGTGTGGGGGGCTGTATACTGTGTGGGGGGGCTGTATACTGTGTGGTGGGCTGTATACTGTGTGGTGGGCTGTATACCGTGGGGGGCCTTATACTGTGTGGTGGGCTGTTTACTGTGTGGTGGTCTGTATACTGTGTAGGGGGCTTTATACTGTGGGGGGCCTGTATACTGTGGGGGGGCTATATACTATGTGGGGGTCTGTATACTGTGTGGTGAGCTGTATACTGTGTGGTGGGCTGTATACTGTGTGGGGGCCTGTATACTGTGGGGGGCCTTATACTGTGTGGTGGGCTGTATACTGTGTGGGGGGCTGTATACTGTGTAGGGGGCTGTATACTGTGTGGGGGCCTGTATACTGTGTGGGGGCCTGTATACTGTGGGGGGCTGTATACTGTGTGGGGGCCTGTATACTGTGTGGGGGGCTGTATACTGTGGGGGGGCCTGTATAGTGTGTGGGGGGGGGGGCCTGTATAGTGTGGGGGGGGGCTGTATAGTGTGGGGGGAGCCTGTATAGTGTGTGGGGGGCCTGTATAGTGTGTGGGGGGGCCTGTATAGTGTGGGGGGCCTGTATAGTGTGGGGGTCTGTATATTGTGGAGTGCTATACTGCTGTACTGTATACTGTGGGGGTCTGTATACTGTATACTGTGGGTGCTGTATAGAGTGCTATACTGCCGTACTGTATAGAGTGGGGGGGCTGTATCGTGTATAGTTTGGGGTGCTGTATACAGTGAGGTGTTGTATACTGTGAGGTGTTGTATACTGTGAGGTGCTGTATACTGTGGGGTGCTATACTGCTCTACTATATACTGTGGGGTGCTATACTGCATACTGTGTGGTGCCGTATACTATAGGGTGCTATACTGCATAGTGTGGAGTGCTGGGGTGCACTGTAACACTAGAGTGGCCGAGCCCGGGTCACCTTCCTGCAGAGCGGTGCCCACTTCCAGCCTGAGCCCAGCTGCCCAGAGCACTGATCCTGAGCCGCTGGAGTCTTCAGAACTGGAAGTATTTACAGTCATTCACTGTACTCTACCAGGTGTGTGGATTTTTTGTGTGTGTGTTGTGGTGGAGGGCGTGATTGCCTGCTAAGGTGTGGGAAGGCGGGATCCAGGGGGCCCAAGTAAATGTTTGCCCAGGGTCCAATCAATATTAAAGACGGCCCTGGCAATAACGGACATATGTGGATGTCTGTAGGGTGTCTGGTTTGAATTCATTTTATGGTTTGCATCCGCTTTATCTGGACTGATTCACTTGAAAGAGTCTTGGACAGAAAATGGACAAACCTAATGCATGCTATGAGTATGGTTGCAGACAAGTGCATTGAACTGTTTACTTTCATGGGTCTGCGTGCTATACGTGTGCTATACGGCTGCGGTGTGGATAGAACACAGGTAGTGTGGTCTGAGTATGGCCTTACATATGATGCTCTTGTGAATTCAGCATCCTCTAATGTAACTAGATGTTCAGGTGGTCACAGGTTTAGACACTCCCCAACAGCAGAAGACTTAACACTGATTGACAGCTACAAATGGACATGGGTGCTGCATATTTGACTTTAGGATGTACTGACTGTTATAGAGGAGAACATGTCAGTGAAAGATTCCAAAAGAGTACTAATGTTGGTACTAAAGATGGCATGTACAGTAGAAATAATAAGGACTTTACCAACACATTCTGGACATTCCAAATATGTAACATACTCCACAAACTGGTGTAAATGATGACAAATGGCCCTCCATCCCCTTTTTGTAAAGTGGGGAATATACAAATGTCATTTTAAAAACACGTGAGGTTTGGGACTTTTTATGCTAGAAAACTGGCATAGTGGGGATGATAAATTCCATCACCACCACCACCAATGTGTTAACCATGGTATGGTTCAATATTTGCAACTTCTTGACTTTGCACTTCAGAATTCATTACAGCACTACAATACCTCCCTGCATATGTCAAAAGACCAGTTTAACTCATGACTCCATGCTGATCTCTTTACACTGTTATGTATATATATATATATATATATATATATATATATATATGTGTGTGGGTGTTCATATAGACCTTCATCTTCAGCTAGTTTTAGCAGAATAAAATGTCCACTTTATGTGAGCACCGCTCGAACGCAATGTTTTAACATATCCACATGCAATGCAGTGGGCTAGAAGTATATTTTAATAGGTACTGAATTTTTGTATTAATTATTAGAATTTGTGTTCAATAAAAAGGACAATAATTAATGTCATAGCAAAACATGCATTAAATAGAGTAAACTAGCTGCTAAATGCTTTTAATTTAATATTTTGTTTCAATCGGTTTTGGTCTACCTGGTGTTTCATACCAGTGCTGTGGGTAGTGCTTGTAGACCCACTGTGTCAATAAACCGGTTTGTCTTAGGGCTAGTCCTGAGGGCATTATCCTGGCAGTCACCTGGTTTTCACTCTCTAACCCCTATACAGGGATCTGCCCTTCGATGCAAGAGAGACAACAGGCTGCTATCTTTTGGAATAGTCCCAGTATGGTTGACCGCTGACCCACACCAATGTGTGGCGCTCAGTGAACAGGCAAACTCGTAGTCGATAACTGGTCAAGGTCATGGGTGGGCAGAGTTTGCATGAATCTGTGAAACTGTCCAAAGGTCAGGGGAGAAGGCACAGAATCAGTATGATGAACAGGTCAGGTCAGACAGCAGAAGGTCAGGATCCAGGAATCAGGCAAAGGTCAGTACACAGGCAGACATACGATTACAGCTCCAGCAAGCCAGAGAGACCTGGCAAGATCTATAGTGACCGATTGCTCTAGAAAAGGAGCAGTAGAGTAACTAAAAATGACTGGGCCCTACAGAACATTTTTTTATGCCCTCCCCTCAGCAACTTTTAAACAACCCCCTCCTCCAGTGCAACCCCTACTCCTGTGTCTAGTCAAGATCAAGCTCTCTCAGACCAGGCCCGACAGCTGCTCTGTTTCCTACACGTATATACTGCATATGATATCACTTTATATCATGTCATTTTATAATACTATTGAGGGGATCCTGATATTAAAATATGTTAGTCCTCCTCATGGGTGGGCCCTTTCTGTATTAAACCCCTATAGAAGCTGCTTCCCCTATAGCTATGCCACTGCAAGGAAGTGAGGTCAGCAGCAAAGCTACTGTGTTTATCCCTGGTTGATGAGCAACTGGAAGCAGCCTAACAGCCTAACAGCGGCTCACAGAGCTAGAGAATGTATTAACTCTTGCAGTACTGCAACTGAGGTGAGATACAATGAACAATGGCCCTATTTCACACACAGAAAGCTGTGCGCACAGGGCAGACCTGACCATGACCCGCCATTTTAACACAGGGTACATCATATTTTAGAATCCAAGAACTATAACAGCTTACACATTATTATTAAAGGGCCATGAGTAATAACAGGGAAAAGTTGCCAAAATCGGTTAGGAATGTTATATACTAGCAATTGCTAACACCTGAGGAAGGCAGTCCTGTTCAGCTTTAACATATGCACTATAGGTGGAGCTTGCACAAGAGACAGACACAAATACAAAGATATATTTATACAGGGTGATAAAATCTTATTTACTTGTAGAATGCATGAAGTCTATCTGGAATCTGAGCAGTCTTCGTTTTATAAATTTGTATTACTTTGTTCTGCCAAGCTGCCAAAACATACTTTAAAATGGAAGCCTTCTTTTCATCTTGGACTCAAATTTAGAGCCTACACCCAACCACAAAGCAAATTATTGATTATGGCTCTATTCTTCTTCCTGCTGCTTTTCTGAGATCTGATTACCCAGATAATATGAGTCAGTATGAGGATAGGTCGTCAATTTTTGATTGGTGGGTGTCCGACTCCCAGAACTACCGCCAATTAGCTGTTTGCGGCGCTCCTGTGATAGCCGCAGCCTCTTCCTAGGCCAGTGATGTCACATTTATCAGTCATGTGGTCTAGGTGCAGCTCAAACCCATTAAAGTAAATAGGTCTAAGCTGCAATACCAAGCACAGGCCCTATCCAGTGGAGTGCAATGGCCTCCTCAAACAGCTGATCGTCGGGGATGATGGGAGTCGGACCCCGCCAATCTCATTTTGATGAACTCATATTGACCCATGTGTGTAGATTTTGGTGCACATTTTTTTTGTAGATTCAATGTTATGGAGCTTCAAGGTGCTGCTCTTAAAGGGGTTATTCCTTAAATAATATTGCTTATAGTAAAATCTAGCCCTTAATTAGACACCCTTTGTTTTTACATGTATTACAAATGATTAAAAAATGCTAATATCCACTGATATTCCAGGAATAATGTCGGTATAGCGTCACTTGCTAGTTGTGTCCACCTCAGTAAATATGCTGAGGTGCACACACATGCTCAGTCTTAGGCCTCTTTCACACTACAGTATGTTGAATTCAGTGTTTTGCGTTCCGTTTTTCACGGATCCGTTGTTCCGTTTTTTGCTTCCGTTGTGGTTCCGTTTCCGTTCCGTTGTTCCGTTCCGTTTTTCCGTATGGCATATACAGTATACAGTAATTACATAGAAAAAATTGGGCTGGGCATAACATTTTCAATTGATGGTTCCGCAAAAAACGGAACGGATACGGAAGACATACGGATGCATTTCCGTATGTGTTCCAGTTTTTTTTGCGGACCCATTGACTTGAATGGAGCCACGGACCGTGATTTGCGGCCAAATATAGGACATGTTCTATCTTTTCAACGGAACGGAAAAACGGAAATACGGAAACGGAATGCATACGGAACACATTCCGTTTTTTTGCGGAACCATTGAAATGAATGGTTCCGTATACGGACCGTATACGGACCGCAAAAAACGGACCGCAAAACGGAAAAAAAAAACGGTAGTGTGAAAGAGGCCTTATATGGAGCTTCATCTTGAGCTATTCTTTTCTTTGGCTATTGGACCCAAAAAAACACCAATAATCTATGGGGAATTCTGAATCTCATTGAAAAATTTGAGGATTTCTTAAAAAAACTGTCATGCAGTTTTCATCACCACAAATACTATAAAGACAAAGGATCTTAAGGAAAAATGCACCTCATTCCCTAAATAATTTTCTTATCTGCAGCAGTAGTGGCCTAAAGGCCTCCAGATACATTAGTGTATTGTTGGCTGAACTGCCGAGAGGGAAGGGGATGGGGAATCAGGATCTCACACATAACACTGATAAGTGCAATGCTCTTCTCAGGGTACTTTCACACTTGCGGCAGGACGGATCCGGCAGGCTGTTCACCCTGTCGGATCCGTCCTTCCGCTGTTTCGCCGTGCCGCCGGACCGCCGCTCCATCCCCATTGACTATAATGAGGACGGGGGCGGAGCTCCGGCGCAGTACGGCAGTGCACGGCGAAAGGCCGCTGGACTAAAAGTCCTGCATGTCCGACTTTATAGTCCGGCGGCCTCTGACCGCGAATTGCCATACTGCGCCGGAGCGCTGCCCCATCCCTATTATAGTCAATGGTGACGGAGCAGCGGTCCGGCGGCACGGCGAAACAGCGGAAGGACGGATTCGACAGGGTGAACAGCCTGCCGGATCCGTCCTTCCGCGAGTGTGAAAGTACCCTAAGGGCATCTTTATCTAGGCCTATCAAGGGAACAAAAGAGCTGTCATACTGTCACTCCAACTTCTACAGTCTACTATTTTTCTAACAGGTAACATATTTTCCTCACAGCAGTGATAAACTAACTAAAGGCCCTTTAGAATCGTTCAGAATATTGCTAACAAGCGTTCATATGAATGATCATTAGCGATAATCTGGCAGTGTAATAATGTCGTCGATTACCTGGCTGCTGTTAAAAATCCTCATCTGTCAGCGACAGATGGTGCTGTGTAATCAGAACTCTGGTGCCGGCAAACAGTGACTTGGTATGGGGACAAGCGATGGCATTAGCGATAGCTCCTCCCCATACTGAGGAGGAGATCGCTGCATGTAATATCAGCAGTCTCCTCCATTAGCGAGCAGGCGATTGCCGGGAAGGAACGTTTCGTCCCCGACAATCGCCTGCAGAATCTGCAAGTGCAATAGGGCCTTAAAGCTTACCAATCTATACAGGAGTTGTATTTCGGTGCTGACTGCTACAGAAGGACACTAATTTGTATTTAACTCTCAAAGGTTTAGTACTGCCAAAATGAAAGGGAAAAATAGCCATAAATTCTAAAAGAAAAAAATATATATATATTTTTATGAATATTGAGTTTTGAAAAAAGTACCCTTGATAGAAGTGTGCCTTTAAAGTTAGAATACTATAGCCATCTATATCCATGTTTTTACAGTAACAAACAGTAAATGCAAACCAAAAATGTTTTCATGCTTTCAATGGTTCAAAATGAATAGCGTTCACATCGTCAGCAAAAACAACAATATGTCAGTGTTTTAAGACAACAAATATTCCAATATTTAATCTCATGTATATTAATGTTTAAATAAGGCTGTTATGCCTGCCGCTCTTCTGTCTATCCATAGGGCGCACAAATGCTCTCCCTCCGGTTCTTATACGGTCAGCATGTGTCCTAATATGTCCAGCCTATGGCTAGCCTTCCTAGGGTATTTAAGGCACCTCCCCACTTGCGGGAGGGAGCCTGGGCAATAGGAGTTATAGTTTACTAGTCCCTGTGACGTTGCACTATTTCTATGTTATGATCTCCTGTGCTCGACCTGTGCCTGTTTACCAGACCCGACCCCAGTCCACAAATCAGTACTTTTTGGTGGCAGATGCCTTCTTCTCTGTCTCCTGACCTGTAAAATGGTGGCCACCACATTGAGAGATTCATCCGAATTGAAAAACATAAGATTGGATTCCGAATTGTTTGGAATTCAAGGCAAATTTGATTCATTTACAATTGATTCACTCATATTTATTGATTTCCAGTTTTGGGAAATTAATAATTTAACTATAACTATTAATTATTTAACTTTAACTATAATTTTAGATAGGAGAAAAGGGTACGAGCAGTGGGAGGTATACCCTGGATTCCCAAATGTAATAATGCTAGAGCCACAATTGTTAGGCCAGATATTGAAATTATTCATGTCCCCACCTATCCCTTGTTTGAACTTGATGGACTTATGTCTTTTTTCAACCTTATTAGCTATGTAACTGTGTTTCTTGCCATAACAAGGTAACTTGGGGCAGTCCCAGAATGTATGTTTTAAGAGTATATATTGAATTACAACCTTTCCAGGTCCTATTATGTGAGTACATTTTGGGCAATTTATACCATGTAAACTACAATCATAGAAGTAGTTTGTGGTGTGCTTCCAAATGATTGATGCAATGGTCGCTTTTTCTTTTTACCCACCTGAAAGCTGTGAGCTAATCTCCTGTAGTATATTGTTTATTAAGATTCCTTTCCAATGTTCTCATATGATAATGATGGGTTATGTTGTCAGTATTGTTAAAATATCCAAAAATATTTAGTTCCCTTTCAGGGATTTTATGTGATTATTAAGGAAAACATATTTCATGTGGTAATGAAATTGCTGGAGATTGATATTTGAATTTAGGGTGGTACTTATCTTAAAATAAGGTAAAGGTGTTCTATCTTTACTATTGTATGTTTTCATTAATAAATAACTCTTACCCCCAGGTCTCTCATGTCTTCCATCCGTGTGCAGTAGCATTGAAATAGGCATCCCAACATTCTTTGATCTTCCTGCTACTACCACATTTTTACCAAACGTTTTTATCCCTAAAGAGACACAGAGTAATGGAATACAGTTAAAAGATAACTGTCACACTTAGACCCTTATTTCAATTTTCATATATGTAGTTACTAATAACATGATATTCCAGAATCAGTTACTATTAGACTGACTTACCCCATATTTAATAAGATTCAGCCCTTAGCAACCAGTCTGCATAAAACTGCAATTTCACTATTCAGTTAAGATGGCCGCCACTGCCCTCACCCTGAGGCTAATCCCGCCTGCCCTCACTAGCCAGTAACAATAGCCCCCCAAAAGTGTCAGTAACCAGAGCCCTCCCCCCTAAAGAGTTAATCTCCTGCAGCACAAAGGGGTCCTCTTACCACATGTTGCTAACATTTATACACTGAGCAGACGGCAGATCTCCCTTCCCTGGTCTGCGCTGCTTCAACTCTGCCTTCTCCAGCTCTGCTGAGTGAGGGAGCATCTGCCAAGCGCAGGGACAGGGAGAAGTGCACACAGCCCAGGCACTGTTATCAGCTGCTGGGGAGGACCTGGCTCTAATCATTTACTTACAGTCCCTGGCTGTCAGTAATGTGACCTTGCAGGCTGCGTGCTTCTGCGTCCTCCGTCCTTCAAAAGATTGACGGACCATGCCTAGCAACCCTATTTTAAGCACAGGTAAAAGTAGGCAGTACAGGGAACAAAAATGTGGAATTAAGGGGTAATTGAATACACAGTGAAAAGTTGAAATAGGGCCACCAAAGAGATATTAATCACCACAATCCAATACTCCCAAAAAAATATAAAAATATGACAGTTATACTTTAAAGGCTAGCTCTAACTTTGCAACCAATGTATAAATTTTTTTTCAATGTATCTGAAATGAAAAATATCCTTCATTGTCAAATGAGACTTTCAACAGAATCCAGGCTACAGTGAGGGCAACAGATGTTGAGTGAAACTTAAAGGGGTTATCCAAGACTAAATTCAGACCTCCAGATGTGGCCAACCCACAGTGATGATGATTAGAGATGAATTAATTTTTTGCTTCGGGGATTTTTTTTGGAAGAGTTTGGTTGGATTTCCTGGCTGCAGAGAGCCTCTATAGTGGTGTAGAACAGTGTGCCTTGTAGTAACACACATAGGGAGTCTGTGTTGGTCGTGAAATAATGCTGTGAGTCTGTATGACATGCATATGACATGCGTCGCTCTTAGAATCACTGTACACTTTACTTATTTGGCCAGTCACGGGGGCCAAAACCGACCAAGTAACTCAAGTATCAACTCAACCTTACAGGTTGATGTTAGCGCCAAGAAGAAATGCACTCCTTTTACACCATCGACAGTTGATTCCACATAGATGTCTACAGAGCCTGTTCTATTAAACGCTTATACAAGTAGAGCCCCCCGACAGAGTGGAGAGGGTGTCAGCAGTAAGTTTGCGTTAACGTAACTGATTATTTTGCCCTTCCTCTGATCCATCAGAACAATAACCCACAAAAAACTGCCTTTACTCGGTCAGCATTTGCTCAGCAATCCATCAGTATTGCTAATGCCCAAAAAAAACAGAAGTGGATCCAAAACAGAGATGACACGTGAATGGAATATTTGCATGCCTTCTGTGTTTTGTACCCACTCCTGCTTTTGGCTACCAAGTCACAAGCCAATTCTGATGGGACCATGCAGGTCTTACAGCTGCTACACAGACAGGATCCGTTGTGCGTCTCATTTTTCCTTCATTCTGACAGATCAGAAGAAGGGTCAAATAAATGATGATGTCAGCCAGGCCAAAAGGCAAAAAACTGGCCCAGTCATGAAGTGGGGAGGGTGGGAAAAGCATGACAAGTCCACAGAGTGGCCCTATGACATAGTGGTGAGGTGGAAGCAGCATGAGGAGACCAAAGAGTGGCCCAATGACAGAGTCTGGAGGTGGCAGCAGCATCAGTAGGCAGCAGAGTGGCACAATGACAGACTGTGGAGGTGGCAGCAGCATGAGGAGACCAGAGATTGGCACAATTACAGAGTCTGGAAGTGGCGGCAGCATCAGGAGGCAGCAGAGTGGCACAATGACAGTCTGGAGGTGGCGGCAACATCAGTAGGCAGCAGAGTGGCACAATGATGGAGTCTGGAGGTGGCAGCAGCATGAGGAGGCCACATAGTGGCAATGTGACATAGTGTGGAGGTGGGTGGCAATACCAGTACCCGCTGAAGATGGTGGGTGAATGAAAAAGCACTTGGCATCAGATGTGTGGCATCAGTCGATTGGCAGCATCAGAACAGTAGCTGAGGCATGTAGCCAGAAGAAATCGGTCTCTTTTGTTAAAGTGTTGGTCTGATCCATCAGGCATTGGTGGGTAGAAATCCTGGCTGATCCACGCCTGATTCATCTTGATTCAGTCTCTCCACATTTTGGGTGGACAGGCGAGATCTTCTTGGGGTAACTATGGCCCCCGCCGCACTAAACACCTGCTCTGATGCCACACTACTGGTCAGGCAGGACAGCTTTTCCAGGGCAAACTCGGTCAGTTGTGGCCAAAAATCCAGTTTGGCTGCCCAGTATACCACCACCTGCTGGTTCAGGTCCTGCTCCAGGTCTAGATGCTGCTGCTGGTGAGTAGTTTCTTCTAGGTGGGTGAAGAAAGCTGCTCATCGGCGACTGTAGACTCAGGCTGCTGCTGAAGGAGCTGGTACTGCTCCTGCCACCCCACCCCTCCCCAGCAGTCATGGCAGTGGAACGTGAGCACAGAGGGCCCCCCGGTCAGACCTGCGAGAGGATGGACGATGGCGCAGATAGGCAGCAGCCAACTGACTACATAGCATGTCTCTATAGTAGTTCAGTTTGTCCTCCAACAAGGTGGAGAACCAGAAGTCATCCCTTTGCTGAATGGTGACAATTCGGCTGTCACTACCCAAGCAAGTGAGCATACAGTGGGCCATTTGTGCAAGTGACTCGGAGGGACTCCCTGCCTCCACCTCCACTGCATACTGCCATGGTGCGTCTGGGCCCTCTGCCTCCTCTTCCTCATTGCCCTGTACCTCCTCTGGCTGCTCCTGCTCCTCCTCTCCTGTCCCCTGTGTAGCAAAACCACCCATTTGGTTACACATTGCTTGTGCTCCAAGGTCCTCCTCCAGTTCAGCCCCCACAGGGTTCATGTGGCCGTGAGATCTAGGTGCCACGTCTCCAATCCCCTGACCAGCCAGATTTACCAGCATCTGTTCCAGGACATGAAGCAGTGGAATGACATAGTTCATCCCGTAGTCCTAGCAACTGAAAAATAACTAGGCCTCCTCAAAGGGCCTGAGCAAACGGCAGGTGTCACACATGAGCTGCCCTTGGCTGACATCGAAGTTACACAGGGGAGTACTCCTGTCCGCTTGGACCATCAGGAAATCGTTGATGGCCTTTCTCTGTTCATACAGTCGATCTAACAACGGGAGGGTGGAATTCCAACGGGTGGAAACATCGCAGCTCAGCCTATGTTGTGGGATGCCATTCTGCCGCTGCAGTTCAAGGAGGGTGTGCTTTGCAGTGTACGAGTGGCTGAAGTGCAAGCAAAGTTTCCTGGCCATTTTTAGGATATCTTGCAGATGAGTGGAAGACTTCAGGAACTGCTTGACAACCAGATTGAACACGTGTGCAATGCAGGGCGCATGGCTCAGCCCTCCTTGACTTAGCGCCGACACAATGTTCTTCCCATTGTAGGTCACCTTGTTTCCGATTTTCAGTTGTCGCGGAGAAAGCCACGATTCGATTTCTCGATGAAGGACACGGAGCAGTTCCTCCCCTGTGTGACTCTGTTCGCCCATGCAAACCAGGTGCAGAACAGTGTGACACCGCCGTGCCCTGCACATGTGGTATGCTGGAGGGGCACTGTGAATTGTAGCTGCAGTGGAGGATGAGGAGGCAGAGGCGGACATTGTCGCTTGGATCAATGGCGTGGCAACATGGAGGAGGAAGCGGCGTCACCTGGCCAAGTTGCTGGTGTGGCTGTGCAGGTACCACATTCACCCAGTGGGCCGTAAAGGACATGTATTGTCCCTGACCTTAGTTACAGCTCCACGCGTCGGTGCTGCCGTGCACTTTGGCAGACACAGACAGGCTCAAGGACTGGCCCATCTTTTGTTCTACATGTGTGTGCAGGGCTGGTACTGCCTTTTTGGCAAATAAATGATGGCTTGGGACTCTCCACCTCAGCTCGGCACAAGCCAGCAGTTCTCTGAAAGGTGCAGAGTCCACCACTTGGAAAGGGAGGGACTGCAGCACCAGCAACTTGGCCAGGAGCACATTCAGCTTCTGCGCCGTTGGATGAGTGCACGCATACTGTTGTTTCTTGACAATCACTACAGTGACTGATCTGGAGTAGGAGGAGGAGCAGGAGCAACAGGACCAGCATATGAGGCAAAGGACAGACAGCTCCCTTTGGCTGAGGTGGTGGAGCCTTGACTGCCTAAAATCGGGTGCATGCCACTGGGTGATGCTGCGGTTTCTGGGGCAGGCTGCACCACATCGGACCCACGGTTCTCCCAGTCCACTTTATGGTGATGTTGCATATGTTGACACAGGGCCGTGGTGCCAACATCGGCACCCTGGCCATGCTTCACCTTCTGCCCACAGATTCTACATATAGCGATGTTCACCTCCTCTGGTGGCTTAACAAAAAACTACCACACCACTGAGTGAGTGATTTTACCCCCTCCATGAACCCCTGCACCGCTACTTCCCAGGCAGGTAGGCTCCCGCAAAGCAGGTGGTCTACCTCGGGCACGTTTTGCTCCCAACCTCCCACTGCTGCCACCATGCTGACTCCCGGCCACTCTGCTGCCTCACGGGCAGGCTGCCACCCTCTTCTCCCGATGATGATAAAGCCCCTTCGTCACCTGGCTCCCAAGTGCGATCAGCTACATCATCATCGAGTACTGTCTACACGTCACTGATGTCCCTCTCAACCGTCTCTGGGTCAGGAGCCTGATGCTTGCAACACCAGCTGCCACGCCACTCTCCTCATCACTACTTGCCCGCCTAGCAGAGGAAGCGGTGGATGTCTCCTCCACATCTTGGCTGGCCAGTAGCTGCTGACTGTCCTCAAGTAGCTCGTCCTCGCTGTATAGTGAGGCTGAGCCCATAGCATATAATAATTCTCGTGGTGAGAAAACAGAAAAGGACAGAGGCAGGTTGAGGACAGGTGGGGGCACAGGGCCTGCTCCTGGGCCATGCCAACTAAGGGTTGTGTCTAACGAACCCACTGACTCTTGGCTGGGGGTGTCTGAGGTCACTTGGGAGGAAGTAGATGAACGAGTCAACCATTCAAGAAGCGCTGGGTTGCTGGTCAAGACACAACCGCTAGATGACACCGGGAGCTCAGGCCTCTCGCTGTGACCCCTGCTACCACGCCCTTTACTATGCTGCGACCTGTGCCTGTGCCAGAAACATTTAGGCCTCTTCCACTCCCCTGTGTAGGGCCTGGCACTTCTCTGTCTGGCATACTGTTAGATCAAATAAATAAATAAAAATGGAAATTAAAACACCCCAAAAGACTCTGTAATTTTCTCACTTCAGCACACAACGGCAAATACTTTTTTGTGCCAGTAACACATGACAAAAAGGGGCTTTAGAACATATAAGTGCACCGCTGAGCGGCAAACATATTTTTTCTTTTTCCACTAATACTCGTCACAAAAGGCTTTACCAAATATAACTGCACCGCTGAACGGCAAATATATTTTTTCTTTTTACAATAATACACGCCAGAAAAGGCTTTAAAAGATATTAGTGGTTTTGCCACTAATACACAGCAAAAATGGCTTCAGAACAGATAACAGCATTGCTTAACAGCAAATATATTTGGGTTTTGCTACTAATACACAGCAAAAATGGCTTTAGAACTGATAGCAAATATAGGTTTGGTTTGCCAATAATACACGGCCAAACAGCACTTGCACCCTAAAAAAACGGTTTGCTGGAATTACAGAGCTGTATAATAGCAATTTGGGTCCCCAGTCAGTGCAGCAAGGTGTAATAGAAATGTTCCTATTACCCAGGCTGTAACCTCCCCTACTGAACCCTGTTCAACATAAATGCTGTGGAATGATTCCTCCCTATCCTTTCCATACACCTTGAATAATCTTTCCCTGCAGTGGTAAATCGCTTTTTCTGCTCAATTAAATAGTTTTTTCTAATACTGTCCCTAGCGCTTGCAGACGTCTCTCCCTGCACTAAGTACACTGGTAAATGTCAGAATCTAAGATGGCTGCCCCTATTTATAGGGGTGTGACATCACAGGGCTGGCTGGCTGCTGATTACCAGAGTTCCTTTCTCCCAGTCCTCACATGTGCAGCCGCTATTTTAGGAATAAATGCGATTCGTTACCTTAAATTTTTCCGGAAATTCGGATCGATTTCAACTTCGTCAGCTTCGATTCTCTCATCTCTAGTGATGATACTCATGTGGTGATGCATGACGGGCAGGTCACTGCTGCGGCGTGTGATTGGCTACAGCAGTCATGTGTACCCCCAAAGACAGATGTTGATATCGGCACAGAGGGGAGCAGAAATGCTGGTCCGAGAGACCCACACACTGGATCCAGCGGCGGGGACCAGGTGAGTATCATCACCATCACGGGTAGGCCATGTATGGAGGTCTGATTTAGTCTCGGATAACCCCTTTTACAACGACCAATCATTTTCGTTGACCGATAGACCATTACTGTTTGAAAAGAAGTTGGCTGAGTTCCACATTTTCGTCCAATAGTCAGATAAAAGATCTTTTCTTCAAAAATATATCATTTGTGAAAGAAAGATCTTTCTGAAAGAACATTCCCAGAAATATATTTTATCCATCACTGGGTTTCATTGAAGATGTATAAGCAGTTTGGACATCTCTAACGGCCAATGTGGACTAAAAACTTTATCGTCGTGTTTGTGAAATGAATGTTTACCAGATTTTTTTCTTGTTCAACTGCTGTAGTGCTGTTCAACAATCAACCAACTTCTATCCAATGTGTATGGCCAGCTTTACATTCTTATGCTTGGCTAGCTGAAAGACAACTGCAGGAGCCTCTCCACTCTGCCCTGTCCTGCAGTAGAACGCAAATACTGTTAAGCTTCTTCCCCTCAGCTGGTCTCCAAAAAAGTAAAGCGTTTCAACAAAATTGTTTATATTTAGGCAAGACTGTAATGGCAAATTAACACAGGACAATTTTTTATTTGCTTCTGCAATATTTGCAGATTAGAAAATAAAAAATGTTTGAAGACCATAGTCCACAAGTAGTAAGACTAGTGAATGTTACGCCTCTCAAAGTAAAAGATAATGTGAGTGATTTGCAGTAAATACATCAAAAGGTTTGCGCAGCACTAAACTTTATGCTTTTTTCTGCCTTTTTTTTAGCATTTGACTAAAACTATGACCCAGATTCACGAATTTCTCAGCGCCAAAGATCTGTCTAAAAAAGGGCACAAAATGGCACCAACTGGCACAATTTGGTGCATCTATGGGATCTGCACTTTTTTTCCAGTATGCTTGACAGGGGTGGGGCTTATCAGAAAGTGGGTGGAGCTTTGTGGGAAAGGGACAGGCCTAAGATGCACAATTTTGGCACAATTATTGGTGTAAAAATCTATCTCAAAGTAAGACAACAATAGTTGTGAAAAGTCAGTGAAAAGTATCTATTCCCGCACAAGATTTATTATCTAGCCTGAGCCCCCGTGATCATTCTGATGCAGGTCTAGACAGCCCATCCAAGCTTACACTGTCTTTGCAATTAGTAAAACTAAGCCTATGTCTCTGTAATGATGCCAGAGTGCTCAATCCTATCACCTTCGCATGTCTCAGGCCGCTTGAAGCCTTCCCAACCTCCTTTCTCCTGGTGCAAGCACCCATACAGTGCATTCACATGCTGTTCCCAGCTCTTAAAAGGCTGGTGCATATGGACTCATCTGTCTCCAGATAATACCAGTGTTCCCTGGCATACATAAGGTGCATTCACCTGTGGGAAGGTGCCTAAGCAGAAGGTTCCTAGCTTGTCTATTCATGCAAAGGCATGTTCGGACCTCCAGTGCCTGACCTCTGCCTGTTTGCCAAATTGACCCTGTGCTGCCTGTTCTGACCTCTGCCTTATCATTGTATTGATCCTGTGCTACCTGCCCTACCTTACTGCCTGTTTACCTTATTGCACACACTCTGCCAGTCCTGACCTCTGACCACGCTTCTGTCTCTTGACTCACTTGGGTCAGGAGCCTCAGAATAGAGACAACGTTTAGAAGTAATGGCCGGGCGTCCCCTGCATAAAAGTTCAGGTTCCCTGTACAGTGGTGAAAGTATGAATACCGGGGGACTACCTTGACAACACCCTCAGAAATAGCCACAAGTCAAATCCATTCAGTAGTGCAGCGAGTCCACACCAACTGTTACATTCTCGTTGCAGATCACACTGACTTTTCTTGTGAATTTTCAGATTTGGAGAATGATGAGAAAAGTCATCAACTTTTTAGTAAATGTAGACCATTGTCTTTGTATTTTCTAATATCCTTCTAGTAGCACCTAAAACCTGATATTTCTAAAAAACCTGACACTTCAAACAAATGGCAAAAAGATTATCAAAGGAACAATTTAGCCTGGATGGGCATGAACAGTAGAACTATGTAGGAGGAAGAAAATTGATATGATAATATTACAGTAAATAGTAAATTTACAGAACAGGACAGAATTGCAACAACCTTTCAATTATTTATATGACAGATTTAAAATGTTCTTCAGACTAACCAATAGAGAACAAACCATCTTACTTGAAGTTGATTTAAATCAGACTGAAATTCATCCGTACATAGAAACTGGCAATATACCTGTTCTCCTAATGATTTCCCATACAGCTGCAGCAGTGGCAGGAATAACAGATGACTGACCCAGGCACAGTCTTCCAATATTTACTATGTGAAAACCATCCACATCCTTTTCTGGAGGAATAGCATTACATATATCTCTCTCGTTGATATGGTCTAAAATGATAAGGGTTTAAGGGTTTAATAAAAAATTAATTGAAAAAAATAATAATCCTGCTTGATATCTGCTTAATAATAATAAAATATGCATGGCAGACACTTAAAGGGACTCTGTCACCAGTTTCTAACCCCCCCTTTTAAAACTATTATTCTGTCCATGGCGCCCTTGTGATTACAAAGGTGTTGTTATAAGATAAATCCGCCGTCTCGTTTTGATAAAAAAAACTTTTATCTAACCTGTCAATCTTGTGGATAAGGTGCCCAGGGCGTTTCTGAAGGTCTGAAGCTGCCGCCCGCCGCCGCCGCCGTTGGTGCCCAGCTCCTCCCCTGATCCTTTCAGCGCCGCCTGAATGTAAAGAAATACACTTCCGGCTCTCCCTCAGTGCCCCCTCCTTCTTTTCAAAGATCCCGCGCGTGCGCACAGGCCTGTGCCTGATGCGCCCGTGCAGGACTTTTAGATTCAGCCTCCTCATAAGACGAGCACTGCCGCCAGCCACTCAGAGCCTGCCAAGCGCTGTATGGAGCCGCACTGAGGGAGAGCCGGAGGCGTATTTCTTTACATTCAGGCGGCGCTGAAAGGATCAGGGGAGGAGCTGGGCACCAACGGCGGCGGCGGCGGCGGGCGGCAGCTTCAGACCTTCAGAAACGCCCTGGGCACCTTATCCACAAGATTGACAGGTTAGATAAAAGTTTTTTTTATCAAAACGAGACGGCGGATTTATCTTATAACAACACCTTTGTAATCACAAGGGCACCATGGACAGAACAATAGTTTTAAAAGAGGGGGTTAGAAACTGGTGACAGAGTCCCTTTAAACAGTTGAGTTTACATCATGTTTGATTCACGCATTTAGTAATTGTTTTAAATGACCAAGGCGACTTTGTTTTGGCCACCATAGTTTGAATAAAATCCCAAAAAAACTGAATTCACAAAAATAAAAAGAACAATCCCATTAATTCCTTACTTATTTTTCTCTTACCCTTTGATCCCATTTTATCTTATATTGCAATTATATATGAGGAATACATAAAGCCATTTTCATGATTCTGCAAGTTCCCTCCTCCTCCCCCTTACTTCACTGTGTCTGGGTGTAAGACAAATGGCTGCAGCAGAAGACTCTCACCTCTACCCTGCCTGTAGTAGGCTACCAAGATTGCTATCCATGCATATTTGAATATAGCCAGCCCCCTCCAGCCATTTACCAACCAAAAATTGAACATATCACCAGGAAATTATTTTGTGTTCTCGGCAGGATTTCTACAAGACTATTTGTTTCAGGAACAGACAGAGAGTCTTGAGGACCAAAATCAGTGTGCGCAGATATTCTACTGTTTACTTTTTTCATTTATTTCCAGGTTTAGTATTCCTTTATATACTGTACAATTTTAGACATAGTAATGAAGTAGGAAACTACAGCCGATAGGAATTATATGAATCTATAATCTATGAGACTGCATAAATCTATCTTTTGACAAATGTTGTTTAGATAGAGGATATTTTGTCAGGAGTCAGGTGCATACACAAATCTCATAGGGCCCCATAGGAAAATTGCCCCTCCCAGTTTCCCAAGACAGATGTGTCAATCACTCTCAGGCAATGTAGTGCGCAAAGTGCTACGCCCCAGATTTCAGAGCAGATTATTTTTTATACAGCAGAAGAAATTTTTATTAAAAAAATTGTAATAAAAATAAGTTTCCCATGGCCTCACCCACTTTATCTGACTCTGTGTTGAAAAATGGGGTACAAGTGGTTTAAAAAAACATGGCGCTCATTCTGAACAGCATGTGTTTCTTATTTCATATTTCTCTATGATTTTATACAAGACAACTGGCAAAAATCTATTGATAAATCCCCAACATACTGCTCTATATCACTGACTCCCTTCGTATAACATACTGTAGTACAAAGCTGGCTGCTTGTAGCCACCACTGGGGGGAGCTCAGTGCATAGGAATTTATATAGTTACTGTAATAATCTCTTTGCACTGAGCTCTTCCTAGTGGCAGTTGCATGAAAATGCTGTACTTTCGAGAGAAGAGATGAATGTGCCCCTCTTCCTACTGGGCTCTGAAGCAGCTGTGTGGTCTGGCTCTACTGAAGGTGCACCACTGGTGGGTGAGTGAATATTTGGAGGTAGGTGAATTTCTGTGCCACTGTGATGGTGCATGAAAGGAAATAGTATCAGGATACAAATAATAGGTGTCCCTGCCTTCTTGATCGCTGTATACACAGCGTTCAACGAGCTCTGTGTATACAGATCAGGAAGCGCTATGCGCTTCATGTCCCGGCCCGGTGGTCATGTGACCGCCGGGGTCGGGTGAGTGCAGGAGCTGTCGGGTCTTACATAGACCTCAATCAGCCCTGCACTGAGGCTGTACAGTGCTGTATTCTGCTGTACAGCCTCTCTGGGGGGTGTATTTCCCCTGTAACTGGGGCTACTATGTCACTCCCAGTTACAGGCGAAATAAATAGTAAAAAAAAAATGAAGTTAAATGTCCCCCAGAGGTCTTGTATGACCTTATGGGGGACAAAATTTCCCCCCAAATCCATTATTTTAAAAATGTTTAAAAAAAATAGAAGAAAATAAATAAAATAGACATATTTGCCATCACCGCGTCCTCAACTACCGTCTCTAATATCATATGATCTACCCCATCAGGTGAACGCCATAAAAAACTAAAATAAACACTGTGCCAAAACAGATTTTTTTAGTGAGCTCACCTCCCAAAAAGCATAATGTTAATCAATCGATAACTCGTAAGTACCTCAAAATGGTAGCAATAAAAACTTCACCTCATCCCGCAAAAAAATTGCCCCCTCACAAGACCATAAACAGAAAAAGAAAAACAATATGGCTCTATGAAAATTGCAACACAAAAACATAATTACTTTTTTTAAATGCTCTTTTGTGTAAAATGTAAAATAAGTAAATAAAAAATAGTCATATTTGGTATCGCCGCGTCTGTAACAATTGGCTCTACAAAAAAATCGCACAATCTACCCCATCAAATGAACAGTGTAAAAGAAACAAATAAAAATTATGCCAAAACAGTTTTTTTTGTCACCTCACAAAAAACATAATATCAATCAATCAAAAAATCGTATGTACTCCAAAATGGTAGCAATAAAAACAATACCTCGTCCCGCAAAAAAACAAGCCCTCAGACAAGACTATAGCCAGAAAAATGAAAAAGAAATATGGCTCAAAGAAATGGCAAAACCAAAACATGATTTTTTTTTCTAAAAATGTTTTTATTGTTTAAAACATAAAAATAAAAAGTAGACATATTTGATATCATTGCATCCGTAATGACCAGATCTAAAAAAAATTCACATGATCTACCCCATCAAGTGAACGGTGTAAAAAAAAATTATACCAAACAGCTTTTTTTGGGACTTCACCTCCCAAAAATGAGATAAAAAGCAACCAGAAAGCCAAATGTACGCCAAAATGGTGCCAATAAAAACTACAGCTTGTCTCGCACAAAATTAACCCTCACACAGCTCATTAAAAAAAAAAAAGTTATTGCTCTTAAAAACCATGACGGAAAATTCCATGTTAGAAAATCCAGATGCCGCTCCCTCCCTTCTGAGCCCTGGCCCCTGAAAGTTTGGGCCTAAAGCACCATTTTCTTGTAAAGAAAAAAAAACATGTACCGTATTTTTCGCCCATAAGACACACCTAGGTTTTTGAGGAGGAAGATAAGAAAAAATATATTTTGAACCAAAATGTGTGCTTTTGGTGGGTTTTGAACTAATGGAGGTCTGTGGATGACACTAATATGGGGGATATGTGGATGACGCACTGTTATGGATCTGTGGAGGACACACTGTTATGGGGGATCTGTGGATGGCATTATTATGAGGGGGATCTGTGGATGGCACTGTTACAGGGGATCTGTGGATGGCACTGTTATGGGGGCATCTGTGGATGACATTACTATATGGGGGCAATGTGGGGAAATTACTATATGGGGCAGTGTGGGGGAAATTACTATATGGGTGCAGTGTGGGGTCGTTTCTATTAGGGGACATTATTTTTGGGGACACTATACAGGCATTATTACCTGCAGCACAATATAGGGTGGCATTATTACTGGGGGCACTCTAGGGGACTTTATAACTGCTGTAGACACTATATGGACCTTTGGGGTAATTTATCAAACTGGTGTGAAGTAGAACTGGGCTAGTTACCCACAGCAACAGATTTCACCTTTCACAGCTCCTTTGGAAAATTAAATGAGGAATCTGATTGGTTGCTATGGGCAACTAAGCCAGTTGTATTTTACACCAGTTTGATAAATGACCCCAATTATGAGAAATCTAACATGTCTGTGTAACAAACTCTGTAGAAACGAGATGCGGCTGAAAGAATTAGTCATGGCAGTCTGGGTCAAATGGAGGAGAAGAGGAAAGAGAAGATCTACATGAAAGGAGATGTCACTGGACGTAACAGGTATGTTGTGCTGTATTCCCCTATATGCAGAGCTGGCTCACTACTGTGACCTGCGTCTCATCTTCTCCTCCAAGTCTATTTTTATCTTAATCGTATGTATTTTAAATTTGGCAACTAAAATTTAAATTTTTCATCAGCAGTCCTATGTAACAGCCCAGATAACAGTGATAACTTTCTGTGTACAGATAATGTAGTAGATGTTCCATGCAGTCCTATGTAACACCCCACATTACACAATATGTCACTGTGTTATGTGGGGTGTTACATAGGACTGCAGGTAACATCTATGAAATCTGTACTCAGAGAGTTATGAGATGGTGGGGGTCCGACTCCTGGCACCCCCACCAATCCACTGTTTGAGGAGACGTTAAAGTGAGCGCCGCAGCCTCTTTGCTTGTTACTAAGCACAGCGCTGTCCATTTGATAGCACTGCGCTTGGTATTACAGCTCAGCCCCAATCACTCAGATGGGACAGAGCTGCACCTAGACCATGTGAACGATGTCATATGGCCTAGGAAGAGACTTTGGTGCTTACGAAGCACCGCAGCCTCTTCATACAGAAAAAAAACTAAAACTAAAATGGAGGGGAGGGGGTTGAATTGGGTAGACAGGCCCGGGCCTATCATGCACTTAATCCGCCCCTGCGGGTGCAATGTGTTCACCTCACACATTGCACCCACGCAGAATCCTCACCCGTGTGAAAGGGGCCTAAGAAGCTGAAAAGTGAGATTTTTTTACATTCTTTCTCTTAACCTTTCTGACAACATACTGGTAGTTCCACTGAAAGTCATGTTACGTGCTGTGTTGTCTCCATTGTGCACTGCATTGGATTGTACATTTTCAGGGGTTCAGTTTGAACCATACCCCCTGGAGGCGTGCACCCACTTCCACTAATTACTAGGAGTGCTGTCTACACCGAAGCTTTATCTACAGGATGACACATGCATCCAATAACTCACCCCACAGTGGGCATACATTGTATGAGGAAGTAGTGAGTATGCCTATTATTTATGCAATTATTCCGTTTGTAAAGGGTTAAACATCTGAAAGCTGCCAATGTGGTTGAGCCTTGGGCCAGCCAGAGACAGTATGCAAATAGGCTGTATAGGAGAAGGTTCTGCTCGCTGGACTCAGGAATGGATAATAAATAGTTATGAGCTGCAGGGGAAATATTCGAATTTGTGATATTTTGCGAATATGTGATAAAATATTCGTCATATATTCGTGAATATTCGTACTTGAGATTAAATCTGCAATGTAAAAATCGCGTAATGCGAAGTGGGTCAAAAACGAATATATAGCACTATAGAATATAGTGCTATATATTCGTTTTTTAGAATATTCGTCATTTTTTTCCATCTGAAGTGAACAGTCATTGGCCCACAAGCAACTTAAAGAGGACCTTTTACTAGTTTACAAACTAAAAACTAACTATATCAGTGGGCAGAGCGGCGCCCAGGGGTCCCCCTGCACTTACTAGTATGTCTGGGCACCGGTATAGGCTCCGGTGTCTCAGCTCCGTCTGTTGTACTGGACTGATTTTTTGTAGGAGGCGTGTCCCTTGCTGCAGGGACTCCCAGGCTATGAGCTGTGCGCTGCGATTGGCCAGCACTGCAGCAAGGGACACGCCTAATACAAAAAATCCGTCCAGTACAACATAGGGAGCTGCAGACACCGGAGCCTATACCGGGCGAACAGGAGCGGCGCCCAGACATACTAGTAAGTGCAGGGGGACCCCTGGGCGCCGCTCTGCCCACTGATATAGATAGTTTTTAGTTTGTAAACTAGTGAAAGGTCCTCTTTAAGCAGGTAGGAATCATGACTTAAGATGGAAAAAAATTATGAATATTCGATATAACGAATATATAGCACTATATTCAAAATTATGCTATATATTCATTTTTAGAATATTCGTCAATTTTTTCCATCTGAAAACATGATTCCTCCCTACTTCTTGCTTGTGCCCACAAGCAACTTAAGCAGGGAGGAAATATGACTTCAGAAGGAAAAAAATGACGAATATTCGATCTAACGAATATATAGCACTATAGTCGC
Organism: Bufo gargarizans; assembly: GCF_014858855.1. Taxonomy (NCBI): domain Eukaryota; kingdom Metazoa; phylum Chordata; class Amphibia; order Anura; family Bufonidae; genus Bufo; species Bufo gargarizans. Next base: position 271,942,385 of record NC_058080.1, read on the forward strand.
AATGTTCGTGAATTCTCAAAGTTGCGATATTCGTGATACATATTCCTAATTCGAATATTCGCGCTCAACACTAATAATAAAGACCATTAGAAAATGTTCCATGTGAAATAAGAAAACTCTTTGCTTGGGGTCCTGTGCTACAGTCCACAATGAAATACAAGGCGTACTTTCAGTTGCTGAAATCAGTACTTCTGGATACTTAGTCTTTAAATTTTTATTCCGATTGTACTTTTATTACCCAAATTATGCAAATAGTTTTCCAATAGTCCATACTGACAATTTAAGTAAACTATAGTTAGGCCTCATGCACACGGCCGTTGCCCGGCCGTATTGCGTCCCACATACAGCGGGTCCGCAATACACGGGCACCGGCCGCGTGCACCCCGCTTCACGGATGCGGGCCCATTCACTTTAATGGGACCGCAATCTGGAAGATGCAGTGCGGAAAGGAAGCATGGAACGGAAGCACGGATCGGAAGCCCTTGGAAGCACTATAGAGTGCTTCTGTGATGTTTCTGTCCGTGCCTCCACACCACAAAAAAAATTCTATTTTTTTAAGGTGCGGACGGATCACGGACCCATTCAAGTTGAATGGGTCTTGATCCGTCACGGCCACCGCACGGGTGTTGCCTGCGCATTGAGGACCGCAATTTGCGGTCCCCAATGCATGGAACGGCCGCACAATGGCCGTGTGCATGATGCCTTCGTTTGTAAATGACACCTTAACAACATGGTGCAAATAGGGTCCACTCCAGTAATGAAAAAAGTTATGACCCTGGGAAGACAGAGAAGAAAAATAAAAAAGCTAAGTTCCTCCGGGATCCAAGGGGTTAAGTGTGCAATAGAGGTAAATAAAAAAACTAAAAACAATACTGCCTCTTATACTCTACATGAGCACGTGAATGGCTCCAGAGTCCCACTGCAGTATCCAACTGTCTCTGCTCTAGTAACAACCTGGGTACTAATATACAGGGGCTAATGTACTTGCATATGAGAAGAAATCAACGTCTGTATATGTACAAGTCATTATCAAGACAGTAATAGGACAGACACTGCCAGGCCCTGTCAATCAAAGCAGCAAGGGAGGGGTTGGCCACACAAAGGACTAGAGCTTGGGTGCAACTAGGGCAATGATGACTCCCTCATTTTACCAAACACCTGATTTGCAAGAAAAAGTATCATATCTCAGAAACAGAGCCTCGGATCAGCAAAAGAAAAACAGCATTTTAACTTGTCCCCAACAGCACCTAGGCATAATGTAGGTGATCGGCGATAACGTAGATTGCACACATTTAACCCCTCAAATGTCATGGTAAAATGTGACCACCGCATCTGGGAGGTAAAAAAACAGGCGTACGCTCTCCCGGCTATGCACAGGCTCCCCCTAGCAAATATCGGGGCGCTCGATAGTGTGTGTGGCAGCCTCAGTCCTCTTGAATAATTCGAGGCTGCCAGACATGGAGCCCCTCACGTTCCCTAGAGGAACTATAAAAAAAAGAAAAGTTTTCAAAAAATATTAAGAAAATATAAAAATTCAAATCACAAAAAATGAGCCTTCGCACGGCTCTGTACATATAAAAAGAAAAAAAAGCTATCGGGGTCCGGATATGATGAATCAAAGAAAAAAAATTATTTTCATTTGTTCTGTACTGACTCGATTTGTTCTGACTCGGAGAATAACATTGACAAGTCAGTTTTACTGCATAGTTTTACTGCATAGGAAAACTTTGGTAGAATTGTTTTTACACATACACTCCATTTGGATTTTTTTTTTTCCTCCGTTGCTTGCAACCAGAAATGAATTAGAAAGTACAACTTGTCCTACAAAAAACAAGCCTTCATACGGCTATGTAAAATAAAAAAGTTATGGCTTTGGAAAGGCTGAAAAAATGAAAAAAATGAAAAATAAAATGGAAAATTGCCCAGTCATAAAGGGGTTAATCAGGTAAACTACAGCTGTGAGTCTATACAAACAGATTGATAGGGAGGTTACTGGTGTCAGATTCCCCTTATGGCCTTTTCAGGTGCGATCATTAAGGGGTTAATGTGCACTGGCACCTTGCTGATAGATAATATACTCTTGTGTGCAACAGAGATTACAAAGCAAATAAAAGTGCCAATATACAGGTCCTTCTCAAAATATTAGCATATTGTGATAAAGTTCATTATTTTCTGTAATGTACTGATAAACATTAGACTTTCATATATTTTAGATTCATTACACACCAACTGAAGTAGTTCAAGCCTTTTATTGTTTTAATATTGATGATTTTGGCATACAGCTCATGAAAACCCAAATTTCCTATCTAAAAAAATTAGCATATTTCATCCGACCAATAAAAGAAAAGTGTTTTTAATACCAAAAAAGTCAACCTTCAAATAATTATGTTCAGTTATGCACTCAATACTTGGTCGGGAATCCTTTTGCAGAAATGACTGCTTCAATGCGGCGTGGCATGGAGGCAATCAGCCTGTGGCACTGCTGAGGTGTTATGGAGGCCCAGGATGCTTCGATAGCGGCCTTAAGCTCATCCAGAGTGTTGGGTCTTGCGTCTCTCAACTTTCTCTTCCCAATATCCCACAGATTCTCTATGGGGTTCAGGTCAGGAGAGTTGGCAGGCCAATTGAGCACAGTAATACCATGGTCAGTAAACCATTTACCAGTGGTTTTGGCACTGTGAGCAGGTGCCAGGTCGTGCTGAAAAATGAAATCTTCATCTCCATAAAGCTTTTCAGCAGATGGAAGCATGAAGTCTCCTGATAGCTAGCTGCATTGACCCTGCCCTTGATAAAACACAGTGGACCAACACCAGCAGCTGACATGGCACCCCAGACCATCACTGACTGTAGGTACTTGACACTGGACTTCAGGCATTTTGGCATTTCCCTCTCCCCAGTCTTCCTCCAGACTCTGGCACCTTGATTTCTGAATGACATGCAAAATTAGCTTTCATCCGAAAAAAGTACTTTGGAACACTGAGCAACAGTCCAGTGCTGCTTCTCTGTAGCCCAGGTCAGGCACTTCTGCCGCTGTTTCTGGTTCAAAAGTGGCTTGACCTGGGGAATGCGGCACCTGTAGCCCATTTCCTGCACACGCCTGTACACGGTGGCTCTGGATGTTTCTACTCCAGACTCAGTCCACTGCTTCCGCAGGTCCCCCAAGGTCTGGAATCGGTCCTTCTCCATAATCTTCCTCAGGGTCCGGTCACCTCTTCTCGTTGTGCAGCATTTTCTGCCACACTTTTTCCTTCCCACAGACTTCCCACTGAGGTGCCTTGATACAGCACTCTGGGAACAGCCTATTCGTTCAGAAATTTCTTTCTGTGTCTTACCCTCTTGCTTGAGGGTGTCAATGATGGCCTTCTGGACAGCAGTCAGGTCGGCAGTCTTACCCATGATTGCGGTTTTGAGTAATGAACCAGGCTGGGAGTTTTTAAAAGCCTCAGGAATCTTTTGCAGGTGTTTAGAGTTAATTAGTTGATTCAGATGATTACGTTAATAGCTCGTTTAGAGAACCTTTTCATGATATGCTAATTTTTTGAGATAGGAATTTTGGGTTTTCATGAGCTGTATGCCAAAATCATCAATATTAAAACAATAAAAGGCTTGAACTACTTTAGTTTGTGTGTAATGAATCTAAAATATATGAAAGTCTAATGTTTATCAGTACATTACAGAAAATAATGAACTTTATCACAATATGCTAATTTTTTTAGAAGGACCTGTAGAGAGCTATAGTATAATATTCTTTTGTGGGCCTAAAGAACTCCAATCTGATTCTGAATGCACTCACTTAGGAATATGGAGTCTGGGACCACAAAAGTTCATATCATGTTTCCAGCGGTGCACCTTTCTGCAGCCTGAGGCAAAAACTGAAATGGCGCCCTCTCCAATGCCAATTTCTTAACCTAACCACTTCCCTTTTCAGCCCATGGCCCTTCGGCGGCCCCTCTCTTGCCCCTACCTGGTGCTGCCTGAGGCGATCGCCTCACCTGGCCTCATTGGTGGTGCACCCCTGCATATTTCCATAATACTCTGTTCACACTTGCATTGGTTCTGTGCCGTCAGGTTTCCATTGCTTTTGTACAGGCAGAATAGTAAGTAAATTCAAATAAATTCACCACTGCTCATGGGTACCTATGATTTTTTTTTTGTTTGTTAACTAGCCACGACTCAGTACATTGTTTAGTTTGTTATATGTGAATATTTTTGCTTCAGGAATATAGTGTAAAATCCACTTATAGCATCTATGTCATTTATATGTAATATCTACAGAAGTGCATTAAACAGGCAATATGGTACCATCCCCATTATTATTAAAGGGGTTATCCAATACTATAAAAATGTCCCCCATATGCCGGGCCCCTCACAGTGTATATACTTACCCCACGCCGCTCCTGGTCCCCACACCGCTGCTGCTTCTCCCCATGCGCAGATGAAAACATCCTGTGTCAAGGGGAGATGGGGACAAGCCTCCCTAGCGTCACCGGCGATGCAAGGGAGGCTTGTCCCCATCACCTCCTGCCATTGACTGCTCTCTCCCGGCACCGGAAGTTTTCATCCGCGCACTGGGAGAGGCTGCAGCGGCAGTGCGGGGACTAGAAGTGGCACAGGGAGCGGGGAGAAAGGTAAGCAAGATTAAGTGTGAGGGGCAGGCATGATGGGGACATTTTTATAGTATTGTATAACCCCTTTAAGCAGCAGAAATAGGTTGTGGGGCCTAGTCTGTTGTGTTTGAAGTCATCTGCTTGGCCCCAAGGAAAAATAGCAAAAATTAAAGGGGTTTCTGGACTTTTACTATTGACACTGTTTGTTAGTATGGCTGTAAAACTGATCCATGCAGCTCTTACTGGGAGTAGCCAAAGTGCTGGGTGGGTGACTGCTCCCCACGCTCCAGGCCGGGTCTTTATTGGCCTATATAAAAACCCAGCCAGCAGTCTCAGTTGGGTGTGGATGATTCTCCATCTGACAGAGAAGCTGTGGAGACTCTGCTTTGGGATCTGTGAATTGGTGCCGTGCTAAAGGCTTGGAAGCTGCATGCTGGAAAACAGGCTGGAAAACAGGCCCCTAAAGCCTGCTGTGGACGGCTTGGGGAAAGACTGCTTTTATTCTATGGACATTGCATGGTGTGAACAAACACCAAGACTGTGAACGGTCATTTTGTGTTTCCTTATGTGTGAATAAACACCAAACTGTTTAAGTTAAAGACTTTGTGATTGCCTCTATGCTGCATCTGCTAGCCTGTCTACCAGCGCAAAACCCCACATGACCTATCCTCAGGATAGGTCATCAATATCAGATCGGCGGGGGTCCGACACCCGGCAACCCTGACGATCAGCTGTATGAGGAGACGGAGAGTGCAGTACGCATGTGCCATCTCCTCTATGGTCTTTGCCTTAAACAGCAGGGATAAACAGAAAGAGAGACAGGAGATGGCATGTACACACTGCACGCTCCATCTCATCTCATACAGCTGATTGTCAGGGGTGCCAAGTGTCGAACCCCCGCCAACCTGATATTGATGACCTATCCTGAGGAAAGGTCATGTGGGGTTTTGCGCTGGTAGACAGGCTAGCAGACGCAGCATAGAGGCAATCACAAAGTCTTTAACTTAAACAGTTTGAATCCCAAGAGAAAGTGGGCCATGCAGCAAGGCCACGACCCTATGCACACACGTTGTTCTACCAAATAATAGTTAAAGAAGAATAGCATTAAAGTTTTCGAATGGCCAAGTCAAAGTCTTGACCTTAATCCAATAGAAATGTTGTGTAAGGACATGAACCATGGGGGGAAACCTACCAACATAACAAAGAGAAGCTGTTTTGTACAAAAGAATGAGCTAAAATTCCCCCAAGCCGATATGCAGAACTAATCAACAATTACTGGAAATGTTTAGTTACAGTTATTACTGCACAAAGGGGTCACACCAGATACTAAAAGCAAAGGGTCATATACTTTTATCACTCACAGACGTGTGACATTGGATTATTTTCCTCAATAGATAAATAACGAAGTCTAATATTTTTGACTCATTTGATTGATTTGGTTATCTCTATCTACTTTTAGGATTTGTGTAAAAATCTTAGGTAGTTTTAGGTCAAATTTATGCAGAAATATAAAACATTCTGAAGGGTTCAAATCTTCTGGACAAGAGTGCAACTTGCTGGGTTATTTAATCCATTTTGCTATAGAATCTGCGCTATTAACTAGTCTTGAGCGAATTGAGCTTTGCATCCATCCGAAGTCGATTAATTCAGAAACTTTAATTTTAATGCTGTCTCTGTACAGCATTAAAATGTATTGGCTCTGTGGAGCTAAACTTTGTTTATCTTTAAAAACATTTCAAATTAGGAATCCGAAGTCGGGTTTGGTACCAGCTGGTACCTCGGTTCCAAACCCGACTTTGGATTGCTATTTTAAAATGTTTAATAAGGAGCAGAATTGATTACTGAATTCATTCACCAAAGTCTCTCACGACTTCGGCTGAAATAAAGTTTGGCTCCACAGAGCCAATACATTTTAATGCTGTACGGAGACAGCATTAAAATCGAAGTGTTTGAACGAATCGACTTTAGATCTTTGATCCGAAGCTTGATTCATTCAACACTACTCTTAACCCTTTGACGACCTCTGCCGTACTCATCTCTATGTACTATGTGGTATGTACACCGTGGGGCAATTTTTTTTTATGATTGCATTGTACTCATTTTGGGCTAAACATTTTTCGATTGACCTTTATTAAATATATTGAGCCGTTCAGTCCCAAAGAGTTAACTGTTTTTCTAACCGTGTGACTGGTACTTTCCCTTTGTGCCGTTCATCTAATAACCCCGATCTCTAAATTACTAAAAGGTCATTAACACTTATTTAAGCCACATTTTTATGAGTAAGATAAGAAGTGAGCTATAATGAGCGTTTATCATGTCAGAGAGCAGAGATAAGGAGCCCGTCAGGTGAGCTGCCTGATGGAACAGAGTGAAAATTCTGATCCTGCTACTAGAGAAACTCAAGGCTGCACAGTAGTTATTTTTTTTAATAAGGACCAATTGAAAAAATTATTTTTATCTCAAAATGGGTACAATTAAATAATAAAAACCGTGAGCACATCATGCACCATAGCCACTATGTTTCTGCTGTTTCAAACAGCAGGGGCCTGGGGCTAATATCTGAGAGTGGCCATAAAGCCGATTGCAGACATTTAACCCCCCAGATGCCATGGTCCAATGTGACCATGTAATCTAAGCTGTGAAGATGGTCGGAAGCCAAAAGTGACACCTGTGCTGGCCAGGAGGATAGTTAGAGAGGTGAAAAAGAATCCAAGGATCACCACCAAGGCCATCCTGGTGAATCTGGGCTCTGCTGGTGGCAATGTCTCAAGGCAGACAATCCAACGAACACTGCACACTGCTGGGTTCTACTTCTCCAGATAAGGCACATAAAAGCTCGCTTGGCCTTTGCAAAAGCTTATCTGGACAAAGAAGACTTCTGGTCTTCTGTGTTATGGTCAGATGAAACAAAAATTGAATTGTTTGGTCACAATGATGTTTCCTTCATTTGGCCTAAAAAAGGAGAAGCCTTCAACCCAAAGAACACCATCCCCACTGTCGAACATGGCAGTGGAAACCTAATGCTTTGGGGGTGTTTTTCAGCCAATGGATCAGGGAACCTAAATACAGTAAACGGGACCATGAAAAAAAGAGCTGGGCACCAATGGACATTTCAGCATGACAATGACCCAAAACACACAGCAAAAGTGGTGAAGAAATGGTTAGCAGACAACAACATTAACGTTTTGGAGTGGCCTAGCTAGAGTCCAGACTTGAATCCAATTGAGAATCTGTGGAGGGAGCTAAAGATCAGGGTGATGGCAAGAAGACCCTCCAACCTGAAAGATTTGGAGCTCATTGCTAAAGGTGAATGGGCAAAAATACCTCTGGAGACATGCAAAAAGCTGGTCTGCAATTATAGGGAGCATTTGATTGCTGTAATAGCCAATAAAGGCTTTTCTATTAATTATTGAGAAGGGTATGAATAATTTTGGACTGGACACTTTTTGCTCAAATCTAAATAAAAGCTGTGAAATATTTTTTTTGCCACAATAATGCCTCTTGTACATTGTTTTATTATATTTTAGGAGACACCTATGTCATTTCCCGTCAAAAAATTACTTGTTGGTTGAATAAAAGTAACTTTAAGTCAAAATTTGCCCGGGGTATGAATAATTATGGGCAGCACTGTATATTCCAATACAAGCCTGCAGGCGGCAGCACTGTATTGGAATATAGTGAATGTCCATGATAAATATTCATCACAAAATACAATTGGCAATCTAACAATTACTGTTTATAGTCACCTAGGGTGACGTAAAATGTAAACAAAAAAAGTAAAAAAGTTTTAAAAAATATATAAAAGTACAAATTCAAATTTAGAGGCAATTTTTGTTTATGATTGCATTTTATTCATTTTTGGCTAAAAATCCTATTTTCAATTGGCCTTTATTAAAAATATTGAGCCATTCTGTCACAAAGGGTCACTTTCACTTTGTGCTGGTCATCTAATAACCCTTATTTCTAAACGACTAAGAGGTCATAAACACTTAAGAAACATTCCTATCAGTAAGAAAAGGATTGAGCTATAATGAGTGTTTATAATGTGAGAGAGCAGAGATAAGGAGCCTGTCTGCTCCCCAGATGACAGAAAAGACAGAAAATCCACAGACCGCTAGTAGAGCAGGTCAGCTCTGTACAGAAAAAAGGGTTCCATATTGTTAATAAAGACCAATTGTAAAATTATTTTTAGTTAAAAATAAGTACAATGCAATAATGTAAAAAAATTGCCCCCAAAGGTGTACAGGGCCTTTAAACATACAAAATACAAGTTTTACAGCATCTTTTCCCATAACTATGTATAATCTCCTTCTGCTATACAACAAGCTGCCTTTAGCTCAGACACCATGTTCAACGTGTCAAGTTCACTTTAAAATATAGAAATATTTATCCCATACAGCAGTGGTGTAATGGGAAAAAAAATCCAAAATGGTAAATTCGCCATTTATCAAAACATGATCAAAAAGTAACACACACTTCAAAATGAGCCCCTACACAGTTCTGTATAGGTAAATATAAAAAAAGTTATTGGGGTTAAAATATTTTTTTACAAAGTTTTTTTTCAGTATTAAAACACAAGATAAACTATACAAATGTGGTATATTTGTAATCATACTGACCTGGAGAATGAAAACAACAGGTCAGTTTTACTGCATAGTGAACGCTATGTGAACCGGAAAAAAAATAAAGTTATGGCTCTGGAAAGGCAGGGAGAAAAAATGAAAACGCAAAAACAAAAAATCACCAGGTTCTCTAGGGGTTAAAGGAACCTTAAACACAGATGTGAAAGAAGCCTAAAGCTAGTCTATCTCGGTAGGAATTCCATGATCAGTTTACTGTAAAGAGTTGGAATGTACATTTGTGAGCTGCCAGAAGGTTTACATCAGGAATTCAGGTGTGACAGCCTCACCTCACGGCAAATTAGCTGACTGATCAGATCTGGAGTTTGCAGGTACAGGAATATGCACATGAAAGGGTTACAATGTATATGACTTGAATAAAATGCCAGACTCCAAAAATATTAGCTGCATTAAACACATGTAAAATTCCTAGGTTTCATTCTACATATTGTGTTGGCGAGATCTAATGGAATATCTTTTTTCTGAAACCCTTTAAAGGCTGTAGGAAATACATTGCATTATATCATGTAATTTGCCTTGGTTACACGCTTCAAAGGGTACTCCCGTAGAAATGAATGGAGGGGCCACGCACATGTGCAAGCGGCGTGCTCTTGTCATTTCAGGGGAGCAGCAGGTGGGGGTCCCAGCGGTAAAACGCCCACCGATCTGATAGTTATCCAATATCCTGTGGATAGAGGCTAACTTTGAACTACTGGAATAACCCTTTAAAGAGGACCTGTCTCCTCTCCAGACATGTCACTTTTAGAAGCTACTTAAATTCCCCATATGATAACAATTATGGAACATCTATACTTATGACTATATCTTGTGCCATTCCTGAATTATTCCTGCTAGAAGTTAACAAATAAATTCCAATAAAGGTACTGCTGGGTGTTACCAGTAGCGGGTGTGTCTGACTCTGTCCAACCAGTGCTGCTGGTCTCAGACCCCAACTGGTAACACCCATCTGTACCAAACAATTCAGTCATAAACTTATGGTAGAAATAACAGAGGCATGGCACAGCACAGAGCTGTAAGACTAGATGCTCCAGAATTATTATTGCATGGGGAATGTAAGTAGTTACCGAAACAGACATGTCTGGAGAGGTGACGGCTCCTCTTTAAGATAACATGTAAAATATTTATTTGTGTACCGGTTACAGAATGAATTCATATGTGGTACATCATGTCTGCGTTTTAAGGTCATGATTACTCACTTGCCTCAGGGCTTTAAGTTCACATATCATAGATGACACCTATAGTATCTCAAAGAGAAAAATAGCAGACGCAGCTAAACCTGCTCACAGCAAACTAATGGCTGTTAGTGCTGGTTTACATATGGGTTCCACTTCTGGGACTATCGATTATTGGAAGAATGTGGGTCCCCTGGTCCACCATTTGGAACGGATGAGATGAGGTTACTACTGATTGCAGTTTCTGGAAACGGTTTTACAGTGCTGCACGCATATGCAGTCCCCTCTCCATCTGAGCTCATCATCAATACCTGCAGTACCTAATCTAGTCTTATGACTGGTGATGGGAACACACATTGAGTTTCTTGGCCTGGCAGTAGAATTTGGAGATGTCCAGTTATATCATGTTTGTTATTTCCAGTGAAATGTGTGACTAATCTGTGTGTGATGCCGGACAATGTCTGATTCACTAAGTGTCAGTGGTAATATCTGAATATTTGTCTAAACTGTGTATAAATAAATGGCCGCCCTCAGGATATAAAATTTTCAGGTTACAATGGTCATTCTGGGCCATCCTAATATAAAACTAGATTTAACATACAATGCCTCAGACTCGGATCCAACCTATCAACATAGCCATTTCACTGGTAGAACACCTATATTGGTTGCAGTACAGAGTGCTACTGCATCTCCTCTACTGCCCTCTGTCTGTGCCAGGAGGAGCTCCTTCTTCCGGAGGTCAGATGGGGACTGCTCCAATTTATTTTTATGGTACATACACTGTGTACTGTACAGGATCCTGAAGAAGCTCCTGCCCCCAGCATAGAAAGTGATTTACATCTTCCAGCATCTATTACTTACTGTTATACGTACGTGAGGACTTCATCTTATTTGATCATTTTTCTTAAAACTTAATTTTCTTATATCTTGGGATGACATTTGGGCTTTGGAACCAGTTACTATTTTTCTATAGATTTCAATACAGTTGGGGACTCGGAGTGGCTGCCCCCTTTTGGACTGTGCACTCCCTTGCCCAGGGTTTCTAATCAGAATATATTATAGCTGGATTCCTCATTGACCTGATATTTTTTGTAGGCCAAAAGCCCAAGACAGACAAGTCTGAAAGAGTAGGTCCCATCTATGGAAGCCACCTTGTCGATGGTAGATGGGTCCAACACAATTTTGATAAAAAATGCACGCAAAGAGCTTCTAATTTTCATATAGCAAGTACAGCAGTATTGTAATTTACATTTATTCATGTTTTTAGTGTTTGAATGTGTCTGTGCGCATGGCAGTGTGCTGCTACTTTTAGTCCTTGTTTGCTTTTCGTTTCCCATATAGAGTTACGGTTTCAAAATACAGTGGTCATCCCAGAACCAATTAATATTGTGTCTTGTACTGTTTCGGAAGGATTAGGCATGATATTATGGGAAAACAGGATTTTACCACATACACAAATGCATTTGAATAAAGTAATACATTTTACAGTATCCATATCTTAGTCTGTACCTCATCTTTACCGATTCAGAAGCTTACCGGGTCCCCCGCTGGTCTATACTTCCTGGTGACTCTCGACATGAAGAAAATAATTGCTCAGCCAATCAATGTCTGCAGCGAGGATGTGGCTGAGTATTTCCTGCATGTCAAAAAGCACCAGGGAGTATAGCAGTCTAAATAAACAAATGTACGGCATACATATTAGGACATCGTCAGATATCATCCACAACTCCATCCTCCGTCAGGCAAAACTCCCTCCTACCTCAGACTTTAGACAAAACTCTGTCCTCCCTCATCCAAAACTCCATCAGACCTCAGACAAAACTCTGTCCTCCCTCATCCAAAACTCCATCAGACCTCAGACATCAGACAAAACTCCGTCCTCCGTCAGGCAAAACTCCATCAGCCCTCAGACATCAGACAAAACTCCGTCCTCCGTCAGGCAAAACTCCATCAGACCTCAGACATCAGACAAAACTCCGTCCTCCGTCAGGCAAAACTCCATCAGACCTCAGACATCAGACAAAACTCCGTCCTCCGTCAGGCAAAACTCCATCAGACCTCAGACATCAGACAAAACTCCGTCCTCCGTCAGGCAAAACTCCATCAGACCTCAGACATCAGACAAAACTCCGTCCTCCGTCAGGCAAAACTCCATCAGACCTCAGACATCAGACAAAACTCCGTCCTCCGTCAGGCAAAACTCCATCAGACCTCAGACATCAGGCAAAACTCCATTCTCCGTCAGGCAAAACTCCATCAGACCTCAGACAAAACTCCGTCCTCCGTCAGGCAAAACTCCATCAGACCTCAGACATCAGACAAAACTCCGTCATCCGTCAGGCAAAACTCCATCAGACCTCAGACATCAGACAAAACTCCGTCCTCCATCAGGCAAAACTCCATCAGACCTCAGACATCAGACAAAACTCCGTCCTCCATCAGGCAAAACTCCATCAGACCTCAGACATCAGACAAAACTCCGTCCTCCGTCACCCAAAACTCCATCAGACCTCAGACATCAGACAAAACTCCGTCCTCCGTCACCCAAAACTCCATCAGACATCAGACAAAACTCCGTCCTCCATCAGGCAAAACTCCATCAGACCTCAGACATCAGACAAAACTCTGTCCTCCGTCACCCAAAACTCCATCAGACCTCAGACATCAGCTAAAACTCCGTCCTCCCTAACTCAAAATACGCCCTACTACACACACTCTTCACCTGACGGAGCTGCTAGCTGCTGGAGAGGCAAAGGACCTGTGATGACGTCATGACCATGTGACGAGTCACGTGTGTGGGAGGGGTCAGATGTGCACAGCAGCTGGTAGAGTGTACAGAACTGTAGCTATCAAATAGAGCTCTGTACTAGAGATGTGTGTGTAACCTGCATGTAGCAGAGCTGTGTACAGTGTTACAGAGATGTATGTGTAACCTGCATGTAGCAGAGCTGTGTACTGTGTTACAGAGATGTATGTGTAACCTGCAGGTATCAGACCTGTATGTGTAACCTGCAGGTAGCAGAGCTGTGTACTGTGTAGCAGAGATGTGTACTGTGTTAAAGAGATGTGTGTGTAACCTGCATGTAGCAGAGCTGTGTACTGTGTATATAGAGCAGTGTGTGTGTAACAGCATGTAGCAGAGCTGTGTACTGTGTTACAGAGATGTGTGTGTAACCTGCATGTAGCAGTGCTGTGTACTGTGTAGCAGAGCTGTATGTGTAACCTGCAGGTAGCAGAGCTGTGTACTGTGTTACAGAGATGTATGTGTAACCTGCATGTAGCAGAGCTGTGTACTGTGTTACAGAGATGTATGTGTAACCTGTAGGTAGCAGAGCTGTGTACTGTGTAGCAGATCTGTATGTGTAACCTGCAGGTAGCAGAGCTGTGAACTGTGTAGCAGAGCTGTATGTGTAACCTACATGTAGCAGTGCTGTGTTCTGTGTTGCAGAGCTGTGTGTGTAACCTGCATGTAGCAGAGCTGTGTACTGTGTTACAGAGATGTACGTGTAACCTGCAGGTAGCAGAGCTGTGTACTGTGTTACAGAGATGTATGTGTAACCTGCATGTAGCAGAGCTGTGTACTGTGTTACAGAGATGTATGTGTAACCTGTAGGTAGCAGAGCTGTGTACTGTGTAGCAGATCTGTATGTGTAACCTGCAGGTAGCAGAGCTGTGAACTGTGTAGCAGAGCTGTATGTGTAACTTGCATGTAGCAGAGCTGTGAACTGTGTAGCAGAGCTGTATGTGTAACCTGCATGTAGCAGAGCTGTGTACTGTGTTACAGGGATGTATGTGCAACCTGCATGTAGCAGAGCTGTGTACTGTGTTACAGAGATGTATGTGTAACCTGCAGGTATCAGATCTGTATGTGTAACCTGCAGGTAGCAGAGCTGTGTACTGTGTAGCAGAGATGTGTACTGTGTTACAGAGATGTGTGTGTAACCTGCATGTAGCAGAGCTGTGTACTGTGTATATAGAGCAGTGTGTGTGTAACAGCATGTAGCAGAGCTGTGTACTGTGTTACAGAGATGTGTGTGTAACCTGCATGTAGCAGTGCTGTGTACTGTGTAGCAGAGCTGTATGTGTAACCTGCATGTAGCAGAGCTGTGTACTGTGTTACAGAGATGTACGTGTAACCTGCAGGTAGCAGAGCTGTGTACTGTGTAGCAGATCTGTATGTGTAACCTGCATGTAGCAGAGCTGTGTACTGTGTAGCAGAGCTGTATGTGTAACCTGCATGTAGCAGAGCGGTGTACTGTGTAGCAGTGCTGTATGTGTAACCTGCATGTAGCAGAGCTGTGTACTGTGTAGCAGAGCTGTATGTGTAACCTGCATGTAGCAGTGCTGTGTACTGTGTAGCAGAGCTGTATGTGTAACCTGAATGTAGCATAGCTGTGTACTGTGTAGCAGAGCTGTATGTGTAATCTGCATGTAGCAGAGCTGTGTAGCGGAGCTGTATGTGTAACCTGCATGTAGCAGAGCTGTGTACTGTGTTACAGGGATGTATGTGCAACCTGCAGGTAGCAGAGCTGTGTACTGTGTATATAGAGCAGTTTGTCTAACCGCATGTAGCAGAGCTGTGTACTGTGTTACAGAGATGTGTGTGTAACCTGGGAACTATAAAAACGTGTAAAAAAACCCCATAAATATTCAGATCACCCCCCTTTTCCCAAAATTAAAATAAAAGACACATCATGGGTTTCGCAATGTGTAAAAACGCCCATTGTATAAAAATAAATTCCCCATACGGCAAACAGCAAAACAGAAAAAAAAAAGAGTCCAAATGTCCGATTCGCCGTTTTTGGTCACTTCATTTGCTACAAAAATGTAAATAAAAAGTGATCAAAAAGTCTTAAACACCCCAGAATGGTATCAGTAAAAAGTTTAGATTGCCCCGCAAAAAATGAGCCCCCACCCAGCTCCGTACACATAATTACAAAACAGTTATAGGGCTCAAAATATGGCGACAAATAAAATCGGATATTTGTATTTTTTTATCACTATTAAAACGCAAGAAAAACTATACATATAAGGTATTGCCGGATTCGATCTGACCTGTAGAATAAAAGTAACCAGTCAGTTTTATCGCACATCGAATGTCGTAAATAAAAATCACGTAAAACTGTGGTGGAATTGCTTTCTTTTTTTTCAACAGGAAGAATGGGCAGTTTTACCATCTGAGAAAATAAAGACCCTCATCCACAACTACCACAAAAGACTTCAAGCTGTCATTGATGTTAAAGGGGCAATACATGTTATTAATAACTGGGGTGTGTAAACTTCTGATCAGGGTCATTTGGGGAGTTTGTGTTGTGATTATGATTTATAAAGAGTAAACACCGTTGTTTGACATAAATGGCTTCAGCCGACCACTAACCATGAGCGAGAGAGAAGTGTCCGTGGTATCAATCATATTCTCTGAACAATGGTTAAAGGGGTATTCTCATCCTAATGATCACTGTTAAATCTGTTAATGATTTGACAGTGATAATTTTTCTAAATTCATTTTATTACCCAATTCCCATCCTTTTTTAGAAAATAAGTCCCCTCTTACCTGATGTTGTCTTTGGTCTCCCCTGGTCACAGCCACCTCTCCTGTCGAATCCAGCCGGGCCACGCTTGCGCAGAAGACGGAAAATTCTCTCCCGGCTGGGCCGCGCAATGTCCTGAACGCGCATGCCGCCGCGCATGCGCCATGATGACTTCTTCCTGGCCAGTATAGTACAGAGCCGCGAATGCGCACGCCGACTCTGTACTATACAGGCCAGGAATAAGTCACCATGGCACATACGCGGTGCTGTGCGCGTTCAGGACATTGCGCGGCCCGGCCAGGAGAAGAATACAGGAAGTGAACGTCACGCTCAAGGAAGGTACGTATGAAAAAGGGAAGATGAGAATACCCCTTTAAGAAATCATAAATTCTGCAAGGGTATGTAAACTTATCAGCACTACTGTGAGTAGCTGTGTGATATAAATCTGTGGAATATGGGAAGCATAAGAGAATGTGCACCATAAATCCCATCTTTGTAAGGCCTCTTGCACATGGCCGCTGTGTGCCTGTGGTCGTATTGTGGACCACATACGGCGGTTCCGCAATACACAGGGCACCAGCCGTGTGCATCCCGCATCCGTGATGTCGACCCATTCACTTGAACGGAACAGAAACACGGATCGGATCCCCACAGAAGCACTACAGAGTGCTTCCGTGGTGTTTCTGGCCATGCCTCCGCACAGCAAAAAAGTAGAACATATTCACGGACCCATTCAAGTTGAATGGGTCTGGATCTGTCCCGGCTGCTGCACGCACGTTGCCCGTGCATTGGGGACTGCAAATTGCTGTCCCCAATGCACGGAATGGACCAACAACGTTCATGTGCAAGAGGCCTAACACTTGTGATCTGTGTGAAGCGGCATATATGCATTCATGTTGCATGTATTTATTAATTAGGGCGACCAATTCTGAGTAACTCGGAGTGACAGGAGATTTACAGAATCAGATTTTTTTTTTTTTGTCGTCATATTTTGAGCTCTATAACTTTTGAGGAATTATGTGTACAGAGCTGGATGGGGGCTCATTTTTTGCGGGGCAATCTGAACTTTTCACTGATACCATTCTGGGGTGTTTAAGACTTTTTGATCACTTTTTATTTACATTTTTATAGCAAATGAAGCGACCAAAAACGGCGAATCGGACATTTGGACTCTTTTTTTTTCTTCCTGTTTTGCCGTTTGCCGTATGGGGAATATATTTTTATACAATGGGTGTTTTTACACATTGCGACACCCATGATGTGTATTTTTTTAGTTCTTTTATTTTCATTTTGGGAAAAGGGGGGTGATCTGAATTTTTATGTTTTATTTTACACTTTTTTATAGTTCCCAGGTTACACACACATCTCTGTTACACAGTAAAAAGCTCTGCTACATGCGGTTACACACACATCTCTGTAACACAGTACACAGCACTGCTACATGCAGGTTACACATACAGATCTGCTACACAGTACACAGCTCTGCTACCTGCAGGTTACACATACATCTCTGTAACACAGTACACAGCTCTGCTACATGCAGGTTACACATACATCTCTGTAACACAGTACACAGCTCTGCTACCTGCAGGTTACACGTACATCTCTGTAACACAGTACACAGCTCTGCTGCATGCAGGTTACACATACAGCTCTGCAACACAGTACACAGCACTGCTACATGCAGGTTACACATACAGCTCTGCTACACAGTTCACAGCTCTGCTATCTGCAGGTTACACATACAGATCTGCTACACAGTACACAGCTCTGCTACCTACAGGTTACACATGCATCTCTGTAACACAGTACACAGCTCTGCTACATGCAGGTTACACATACAGCACTGCTACACAGTACACAGCTCTGCTACATGCAGGTTACACATACAGCTCTGCTACACAGTACACAGCTCTGCTACATGCAGGTTACACATACAGTCTGCTACACAGTACAGCTCTGCTACCTGCAGGTTACACATACAGATATGCTACACAGTACACAGCTCTGCTACCTGCAGGTTACACATACAGATATGCTACACAGTACACAGCTCTGCTACCTGCAGGTTACACATACATCTCTGTAACACAGTACACAGCTCTGCTACATGCAGGTTACACATACAGATCTACTACACAGTACACAGCTCTGCTACCTGCAGGTTACACATACAGATCTGCTACACAGTACACAGCTCTGCTACATGCAGGTTACACATACAGATCTGCTACCTGCAGCTTACACATACATCTCTGTAACACAGTACACAGCTCTGCTATATGCAGGTTACACATACATCTCTGTAACACAGTACACAGCTCTGCTACATGCAGGTTACACATACAGATCTGCTACCTGCAGGTTACACATACATCTCTGTAACACAGTACACAGCTCTGCTACATGCAGGTTACACATACATCTCTGTAACACAGTACACAGCTCTGCTACATGCAGGTTACACATACATCTCTGTAACACAGTACACAGCTCTGCTACATGCAGGTTACACATACAGATCTGCTACCTGCAGGTTACACATACATCTCTGTAACACAGTACACAGCTCTGCTACATGCAGGTTACACATACATCTCTGTAACACAGTACACAGCTCTGCTACATGCAGGTTACACATACAGATCTGCTACCTGCAGGTTACACATACATCTCTGTAACACAGTACACAGCTCTGCTACATGCAGGTTACACATACATCTCTGTAACACAGTACACAGCTCTGCTACCTGCAGGTTACACGTACATCTCTGTAACACAGTACACAGCTCTGCTACAGGCAGGTTACACATACAGCTCTGCGACACAGTACACAGCACTGCTACATGCAGGTTACACATACAGCTCTGCTACACAGTTCACAGCTCTGCTACCTGCAGGTTACACATACAGATCTGCTACACAGTACACAGCTCTGCTACCTACAGGTTACACATGCATCTCTGTAACACAGTACACAGCTCTGCTACATGCAGGTTACACATACAGCACTGCTACACAGTACACAGCTCTGCTGCATGCAGGTTACACATACAGCTCTGCTACACAGTACACAGCTCTGCTACATGCAGGTTACACATACAGTTCTGCTACACAGTACACAGCTCTGCTACCTGCAGGTTACACATACAGATGTGCTACACAGTACACAGCTCTGCTACCTGCAGGTTACACATACATCTCTGTAACACAGTACACAGCTCTGCTACATGCAGGTTACACATACAGATCTACTACACAGTACACAGCTCTGCTACCTGCAGGTTACACATACAGATCTGCTACACAGTACACAGCTCTGCTACATGCAGGTTACACATACAGATCTGCTACCTGCAGGTTACACATACATCTCTGTAACACAGTACACAGCTCTGCTACATGCAGGTTACACATACATCTCTATAACACAGTACACAGCTCTGCTACATGCAGGTTACACATACAGTTCTACTACCTGCAGGTTACACATACATCTCTGTAACACAGTACACAGCTCTGCTACCTGCAGGTTACACATACATCTCTGTAACACAGTACACAGCTCTGCTACATGCAGGTTACACATACAGATCTACTACACAGTACACAGCTCTGCTACCTGCAGGTTACACATACAGATCTGCTACCTGCAGGTTACACATACATCTCTGTAACACAGTACACAGCTCTGCTACATGCAGGTTACACATACATCTCTGTAACACAGTACACAGCTCTGCTACATGCAGGTTACACATACAGATCTGCTACCTGCAGGTTACACATACATCTCTGTAACACAGTACACAGCTCTGCTACATGCAGGTTACACATACATCTCTGTAACACAGTACACAGCTCTGCTACATGCAGGTTACACATACAGATCTACTACACAGTACACAGCTCTGCTACCTGCAGGTTACACATACAGATCTGCTACACAGTACACAGCTCTGCTGCCTGCAGGTTACACATACAGATCTGCTACCTGCAGGTTACACATACATCTCTGTAACACAGTACACAGCACTGCTACATACAGGTTACACACACACATCTCTAGTACACAGCTCTATTTGATGGCTACAGGTCTGTACACTCTACCAGCTGCTGTGCACATCTGACCCCTCCCACACACGTGACTCGTCACATGGTCATGATGTCATCACAGGTCCTTTGCCTCTCCAGCAGCTAGCAGCTCCGTCAGGTGAAGAGTGTGTGTAGTAGGGCGTATTTTGAGTTAGGGAGGACGGAGTTTTGGCTGATATCTGAGGGAGGACAGAGTTTTAGCTGATGTCTGAGGTCTGATGGAGTTTTGGGTGACGGAGGACGGAGTTTTGTCTGATGTCTGAGGTCTGATGGAGTTTTGGGTGACGGAGGACGGAGTTTTGTCTGATGTCTGAGGTCTGATGGAGTTTTGGGTGACGGAGGACGGAGTTTTGTCTGATGTCTGAGGTCTGATGGAGTTTTGGGTGATGGAGGACGGAGTTTTGTCTGATGTCTGAGGTCTGATGGAGTTTTGCCTGACGGAGGACGGAGTTTTGTCTGATGTCTGAGGTCTGATGGAGTTTTGGGTGACGGAGGACGGAGTTTTGTCTGATGTCTGAGGTCTGATGGAGTTTTGGGTGACGGAGGACGGAGTTTTGTCTGATGTCTGAGGTCTGATGGAGTTTTGCCTGATGGAGGACGGAGTTTTGTCTGATGTCTGAGGGCTGATGGAGTTTTGTCTGACGGGGGACGGAGTTTTGTCTGATGTCTGATGGAGTTTTGCCTGATGGAGGACGGAGTTTTGTCTGATGTCTGAGGGCTGATTGAGTTTTGGGTGACGGAGGACGGAGTTTTGTCTGATGTCTGAGGTCTGATGGAGTTTTGCCTGATGGAGGACGGAGTTTTGTCTGATGTCTGAGGGCTGATGGAGTTTTGCCTGACGGAGGACGGAGTTTTGTCTGATGTCTGAGGTCTGATGGAGTTTTGCCTGATGGAGGACGGAGTTTTGTCTGATGTCTGAGGGCTGATGGAGTTTTGCCTGATGGAGGACGGAGTTTTGTCTGATGTCTGAGGGCTGATGGAGTTTTGCCTGACGGAGGACGGAGTTTTGTCTGATGTCTGAGGTCTGATGGAGTTTTGCCTGATGGAGGACGGAGTTTTGTCTGATGTCTGAGGGCTGATGGAGTTTTGCCTGATGGAGGACGGAGTTTTGTCTGATGTCTGAGGGCTGATTGAGTTTTGGGTGACGGAGGACGGAGTTTTGTCTGATGTCTGAGGGCTGATGGAGTTTTGCCTGACGGAGGACGGAGTTTTGTCTGATCTCTGAGGGCTGATGGAGTTTTGCCTGACGGAGGACGGAGTTATGTCTGATGTCTGATGGAGGACGGAGTTTTGTCTGAGGTCTGATGGAGTTTCGGATGAGGGAGGACAGAGTTTTGTCTAAAGTCTGAGGTAGGAGGGAGTTTTGCCTGACGGAGGATGGAGTTGTGGATGATGTCTGACGATGTCCTAATATGTATGCCGTACAAATGCAGACTTACAATTTTTGTATATTTGTCTTAATATCTGGGAGTGCAATGAAGCTCTAATACAGACAGAATTTATCTGCTTTTTTGTTTTCGTTTTTTACTCCCAGACCTCCCAAAGCCATAACTTTTTTATTTTTAAATTCACATAGCCGTATGAGGGATTGTTTGTTGTGGGACAAGTTGTACTTTCTAAATAGTACCATTTACAGTTCAAGTAGTGGGAAATAGGAAAAAGAAATCCAAATGAGATGGAATTATAAAAATAAAAATAAATTCCACTTTATGGCTTTTGTTTTTACCATGTTTACTATGCGGTAAAACTGACCTGTTACTTTAATTCTCTGGGTCAGTACGATTACGACACCACATACGTTTATTTTTTCTTGCATTTTAATACTGCAAAAAAAATATACAAATTTTTTCTCTGCATCGCCATATTCTGACACCCACAACATTTTATTTTTATGTGTGCTGAGCTGTGTGAGGGCTTATTTTTTTGCAGGGTGATTTGTACTTTACATTGATACCATTTTGGGGTGTGTATAACTTGGCTATTTTAAACATTTTTTTTTCTATTTGGCTGTTTGCTGTATGGGATAAATATTTTTATATATTAATAGTATCAGCGTTTTTCACATGCGGTGATAGCCATGATGTTGATTTTTTAATTACCGTATTTTTCGCCCCATAAGACGCACTCCCCCCCCCCAAAATGGGGGAAAATGCTCCTGTGTCTTATAGGGCGAATGCTGACAGTTTTACATCGCAGGCTGCGATGTACGAGCGAGCGGGGAGGGACTGGGAGGAGGAGCTGGGGGCCGGCAATAGCAGCGGGGCGGTGCAGTCGCTGTACTATAGCCCCGCCGCTCCAGTGCTGCACTATACAAATATAAAATGTCTTATTCAATTAAAAGTGATTAAACATCCCCCCCCCCCCCCAACACTCCTAATATTACCGTACATCCTAACAGCTTCTGTAGAATGCAGGCAGGCAGGCCGGGCGGGCGGCAGCGTAACTCCCTGATGTCACGTGCCTGCACCGCCTACTTTATGAATGAAGCAGTGACGTCAGTGAGTGACGCGCCAGCTGTCTGGCTTGCCTGCCTGCATTGTACAGAAGCTGTTAGGATGTACGGTAATATTAGGAGTGAGGGGGCATGTTTAATCACTTTTAATGGAATAAGACATTTTATATTTGTATACTGGAGCAACAGTTCCAGCCACAGATCCCCCCTGTAAGAGTGCCAGCCACAGATCCCCCCTGTAACAGTGCCAGCCACAGATCCCCCCTGTAACAGTGTCTGTCACAGATCCCCCCCATAACAGTGTCTATTATCCACAGATCCCCCATAACAGTGTACGTCATCCAGAGATCCCCCATAACAGTGTCCGTCATCCACAGATCCCCCATAACAGTGTCCGTCATCCACAGAACCCCCTATAACAGTGTCCGTCATCCACAGAACCCCCATAACAGTGTCCTTGACAGATCCCCCCATAACAGTGTCTGTCATCCACAGATCCCCCATAACAGTGTCCTTGACAGATCCCCCCATAACAGTGCCATCCACAGATCCCAAGTAATAGAGCCATCCATAGACCACCATTAGTTCCAAACCCACCAGAAGCACACCTTTTGGTTAAAAAAATTTTTTTCTTATTTTCCTCCCCAAAAACCTAGGTGCGTCTTATGGGCCGGTGCGTCTTAGGCTGGGTTCACACCTGAGCGTATTCGGTATGCGCTTTTTACAGGCGTTTTTATCAGGCATTTTTTAGGCGTATTTTGGGGCGTTTTTGCATTTTGGAAACGCTCGCAATACGCGTGTTTGTGTGATCTATAACAGAAGCATCCAATGAAAAACTGCCTTGATGTGTCCAATGAAAGAGACTTCCTGCGGAGCTATTTCCTGTGTGTTTTCCTGTGTTAGTAGAGTGTGGAACAGTCTGTAAAACCATGGATCTCCACAAAAGACGGCAAACAGCAGCTATAGTATCAGCAGTGCTTATTATGCGTTTGAGGAGAAGGAGATTGAACAGGCGACGGTTCTGGGTCCATCCAGTGATTGCGAACCAACAGCAGAGAGGACAGTTCTGGGCCATGTATGAAAGCCTTCGTGCACATGAGGAGAATTTTTTTTCCTACACACGGATGTCCATAAACAGGTTAGTACATATACATATTATAGGGCGAAAAATATGGTATTATTGTATATATTTTTATTTTATATGTTAACATAAAAAATATGAATAATATAATAAAATAATATATTTATTTGATTATATATATATATATATATATATATATATTTATTCACTTTTTAATAGTTTCTCTAGGGAGCTTGAACAAGCAATCATAAAAATTGGGTAATTTTTCAAACTGGTGTAAGGTAAAACTAGCTTTGTTGGCCGTAGCAACCAATCAGATTCCGCCTTTCATTTTCCAAAGGAGCTGTCCAAAATGAAGGGTGGAATCTGATTGGTTGCTATGGGCAACTAAGCCAGTCCTGCTTTACACCAGTTTAATAAATAACTGGGCTAAGAATTTTACTGTGTTTCTATGGAGCCCTGCCACAGACTGGCTCTCCATAAGAACCTATGTGCGGCATCCTTGGATCATTCAGGATAATCGAATGGCCATTCTCCATACGTGCCGGATGTTTTTACTCCACGCCGGCCCTACCCCCATCTGTGCCGACACTGCCCCATTGTTTTCCCCCCCTTTCCGGTGCGCCCCCTTGCTATTTGTGATGGCGGTGGCTCCGTTCCTGAGCCGCCGTCATCAGCAGCGAATGTCAGCTGCATGCTGACACTGCTGTAACCTCTTAGATGCCGTAGTCAGCAGCATCCATGGGGATAATGGAGCGAGGGTGCTGCGATGGCAACAGCCCGATGGTTGCTATTTCAACCGGACACCTTGCAAAGGCGTCCAGTGTTGCCATCTAGCAGTGTAAAAACTGGAAGTATTATACTTTGCAATGCAAGAGCATTGCAAAGTATAATAAAGTATTAGCCCCACTGGATATTCAAGATCCAAAAACTTTAATAAAAAGTGTGTTAATAAAAAATAAATAAATAAATAAATAAATGTAAAAAAAAAAAAAAAAAAAAATTGAATTCTGCTGTCTGCTCATACAGCAGTTTACGACCACATATAGGGTGTTGCCGTATTCTGGAGAAAATGGGTAACAAATTATGGGGTGCATTTGCTCCTGTTATCCCTTGTTAAAGTGAAAAATTTGGTCTTAAGGGACTTTTCCTTGTAAAAAATATAATTTTTCATTTTCACAGCCATGTGTTTCTAAATATTATGGAACGCCTGTGAGGTCAAAGTGATCAGTAAACCCCTCAATGAGTTATTTGAGGGGTGTAGTTTCCAAAATCGGGTCACTTTTTGGGGGTTTCTACTGTACGGATGCCCTAGTGTGCCTTCAAATATGACAGCAAAATCTTCCCTTAAAAAAACATATGGCACTCCTTTCTTCTGAACCCTGCCGTGTGCCCATACAGCTGTTTACGAAAATACATGGGGTGTTTTTGTAAACTGCAGAATAAGGGTAATAAATATTGAGGTTTGTTTTGCTGTTAACCCTTGCTGTGTTATAGGAAACATTGGATTAAAATTCTAAATTTGCACAAAAACTGAAAATTTTAAATTTCACCTCAATTTTCCTTCAATTCTTGTGGCACACCTAAAGAGTTAACACAGTTTGTAAAACCAGTTTTGAATAATTTGAGGGGTGTATTTTCTAACATGGGGTCACTTACGAGTCCTTTCTATTATACACTACGTGCAGAATTATTAGGCAAATGAGTATTTTGACCACATCATCCTCTTTATGCATGTTGTCTTACTCCAAGCTGTATAGGCTCGAAAGCCTACTACCAATTAAGCATATTAGGTGATGTGCATCTCTGTAATGAGAAGGGGTGTGCCGCTACCACGGACCACAACGGAAGTCGGAATCCATATCCGGTTCCAGATCGGGATTCTCCGCTAACCCGCCCCCGAACTTTAGACGCCGAACTTAAAACAGAAGTTCGCTCATCTCTAGGTGTGGTCTAATGACATCAACACCCTATATCAGGTGTGCATAATTATTAGGCAACTTCCTTTCCTTTGGCAAAATGGGTCAAAAGAAGGACTTGACAGGCTCAGAAAAGTCAAAAATAGTGAGATATCTTGCAGAGGGATGCAGCACTCTTAAAATTGCAAAGCTTCTGAAGCGTGATCATCGAACAATCAAGCGTTTCATTCAAAATAGTCAACAGGGTCGCAAGAAGCGTGTGGAAAAACCAAGGCGCAAAATAACTGCCCATGAACTGAGAAAAGTCAAGTGTGCAGCTGCCAAGATGCCACTTGCCACCAGTTTGGCCATATTTCAGAGCTGCAACATCACTGGAGTGCCCAAAAGCACAAGGTGTGCAATACTCAGAGACATGGCCAAGGTAAGAAAGGCTGAAAGACGACCACCACTGAACAAGACACACAAGCTAAAAAGTCAATACTGGGCCAAGAAATATCTCAAGACTGATTTTTCTAAGGTTTTATGGACTGATGAAATGAGAGTGAGTCTTGATGGGCCAGATGGCTGGATTGGTAAAGGGCAGAGAGCTCCAGTCCGACTCAGACGCCAGCAAGGTGGAGGTGGAGTACTGGTTTGGGCTGGTATCATCAAAGATGAGCTTGTGGGGCCTTTTTGGGTTGAGGATGGAGTCAAGCTCAACTCCCAGTCCTACTGCCAGTTTCTGGAAGACACCTTCTTCAAGCAGTGGTACAGGAAGAAGTCTGCAAGGTAAGAAAAACATGATTTTCATGCAGGACAATGCTCCATCACACGCGTCCAAGTACTCCACAACGTGGCTGGCAAGAAAGGGTATAAAAGAAGAAAATCTAATGACATGGCCTCCTTGTTCACCTGATCTGAACCCCATTGAGAACCTGTGGTCCATCATCAAATGTGAGATTTACAAGGAGGGAAAACAGTACACCTCTCTGAACAGTGTCTGGGAGGCTGTGGTTGCTGCTGCACGCAATGTTGATGGTGAACAGATCAAAACACTGACAGAATCCATGGATGGCAGGCTTTTGAGTGTCCTTGCAAAGAAAGGTGGCTATATTGGTCACTGATTTGTTTTTGTTTTGTTTTTGAATGTCAGAAATGTATATTTGTGAATGTTGAGATGTTATATTGGTTTCACTGATAAAAATAAATAATTGAAATGGGTATATATTTGTTTTTTGTTAAGTTGCCTAATAATTATGCACAGTAATAGTCACCTGCACACACAGATATCCCCCTAAAATAGCTAAAACTAAAAACAAACTAAAAACTACTTCCAAAAATATTCAGCTTTGATATTAATGAGTTTTTTGGGTTCATTGAGAACATGGTTGTTGTTCAATAATAAAATTAATCCTCAAAAATACAACTTGCCTAATAATTCTGCACTCCCTGTATAAGGACCTCAAAGTGACTTCAGAACTTCAGAAAATTAGAAAATTGCTTCTCAAATTCTAAGCCTTCTAATATCCTAAAAAAATAAAATGTAATTTTCAAAATGATGCCAACACAAAATAGACATAGAGGGAATCTTAAAGGGATTCTGTCACCAGTTTTTGATCCCCACATTCAAAAATATGGTTATGTGCATGGTGCCCTTGTGATTCCTAATGTGGTCTTATAAGCTAAATCTGTAGGCTCATTTAGTGTAAAAAACGTTTTTATCTAACCTGTCATTCATCAGATTAAGGTGCCCAGGAGGACGCTCATGTCTCCAAGATGCCGCCCGCCGCCGCCGCAGTTCGTGCCCAGCTCCTCCTTTGCTTTCATCAGCGATGTGCCCAGCTCCTCCTTTGCTTTCATCAGCGATGTGCCCAGCTCCTCCTTTGCTTTCATCAGCGATGTGCCCAGCTCCCCCTTTGCAGTCCTGCTCCAACGGTCTTCAATCTGCCCAAGGGGCGGCGTTTCACCTCTCTTGCGCCCAGCCAGCCTCCCCCAACTGCCGCTTTGAAGCGCCGCCCAGCTCATGAATATTCAGTTTACTGGGCGGCTTCTGCGGTCCCCGCTCTGAAGCGCTGCGCTGAACAGTGCCCGGCGCATGCGCCGGATCTTGTGAAGTCCGTTACAGTAAGCGCCGCCCAGCTCATCAATATTCACTTCGCTGGGTGGCGCTTACTGTCCCCGACTTCACAAGATCCGGCGCATGCGCAGGGCACTGTTCAGCGCAGCGCTTCAGAGCGGGGACCGCAGAAGCCGCCCAGTAAACTGAATATTCATGAGCTGGGCGGCGCTTCAAAGCGGCAGTTGGGGGAGGCTGGCTGGGCGCAAGAGAGGTGAAACGCCGCCCCTTGGGCAGATTGAAGACCGTTGGAGCAGGACTGCAAAGGAGGAGCTGGGCACATCGCTGATGAAAGCAAAGGAGGAGCTGGGCACGAACGGCGGCAGCGGCGGGCGGCATCTGGAAGACATGAGCATCCCCCTGGGCACCTTAGTGAGATGAATGACAGGTTAGATAAAACGTTTTTTACACTAAATGAGCCTACAGATTTAGCTTATAAGACCACATTAGGAATCACAAGGGCACCATGCACATAACCATATTTTTGAATGTGGGGGTCAAAAACTGGTGACAGAATCCCTTTAAGTAAAAACTATCTGATGAGGTATCACTAGCTGCCTTTAAGGCGTAGATATTCAAATTTTCTGTAAATTTCTTTGAATTTTTTATAATAAATAGAAAGATATAAGATATCGATCAAAATTTGACTCGAACATCAAGTACGAGATGTCATGAGAAAACAGTCTCAGAATGGTTCGAATAAATAAAAGCATTACAAAGTTAATAGCACATAAAGTGACACATGTCAGATGTAAAATTAGACCTGGTCACGAAGGTGAAAAATGGCTTGGTCTTGAAAGGGTTAAGCCCCTCTTTGCACCTTCACTATTCCCGTGCAGGCAGGCTGTGCAATATCGGTAATAAAATAGCCAGCCCAAGACATGACACAGCTATATTTTAGGGTTAAAGGGGTTGTTCCGCTTTTTGGAGTTTTTAACTGTCAAACCTAGCCTGCTATGCTTGATGAAACAATCTTGCTAACTGACCGCACCATTCCGTTCCGGCTCCTTTCAGTGGTCTTCCAGTCCCTGTCCTGTCAACATCCGGACGGATGGAATTACAGAACAGTTTACAGGACAAGGACTGGAAGACCCCTGAAGGGGGTTAGGGACCATTGGAACTGGAAAGGAGCAGAGGGTAGCAGTTGAGCATCAGGTTTTCAACAGGTGCAGCTGCAGCGACCCTCTGCAGAGCAGCGGTACACTGCAAACTACAAAAAAATCGTTTCACAAATGTGTTTTTATGTGGTATATGCATTTATTGAATTGCACATGGTATTAACAGGCCAGGCCATATCAACAGCCACCACTAGATGAGGCTGGTGAGACCTCCATATATCAGCAGTCAGCTCCCGAGGCACAGGTGCAGATGGCCTAGTCAGGGGGCAGGATAGTATACTCTGAAAACCCTAGTGAGAGATTCATTCTCATGCATGTGCGGCGGTTATGGTGCACAGGGGGCAGGCCATGAACTTGTTGTCAGTGATGACTGACACGTTCATTGTGGCTTGTAATCAGGCTAGGATCACATGCACAATGTATTGCAAATGATCCTGGAAGCATCAGGAGCATATTATTTGACTGGGTATTGGGGAGCGCAGAACTGACCCGGTAGGCAACTTTTAACAAATACAATGGAAAAGTTGCTGCGGAGGGGAGTGAAATAAATAATAAATAAAAAACTCTGAATACTCTTTTAAACCATTTTAGGGCTTGTTCAAGATTTTTAATTATCGCTGACAGCCCCTTTAATGGATTTAGGTTATAGTTTTTTTTTTATAATTACTTTACTGGAGAATTATTGCAATAAATTATACAATTTTATTAATAATTCATAGTAAAACATATTAATACAATATGGGTAACCCATAAAAGGCACAGCACCACTGAACCCAAATAGATCTAAAGGTCCTTTTACACAGACCGATAATAATTCCAATTATTGGGGATGAGTGCTTATATAAACACTGGCTCCAGATAATGCTGGCTAGTGTAAAAGATGCCGGTGATCACCCGCTTATTCAGTGGGTGTTGTGTCTTTCAGCCAGCACCAAAAATCATCATTTCTGTGCAGCAGATCCTGCTATCTAAACAGCGATCTGCTGCCCAGGAACAATGATTTTCTGTGGGGACAAGCGATCGCAGTTGCAATAGCTCATCCCCATACAGCAGACGAAATTCCTACAGCTAAATGTAGCCCTCATCAATCTATTATTAAAAAAATTAATAATGCAGCCCTCATCTCCGCTGATGATCAAGAAAGTATCGGGAATGTCTAGTTCATTCCTTATAATTGCCTGATATTTCAGTCCATGCAAAAGGACCTGAAGAGTTCAACATATAATTGACCTATACTGGCCCACCTGATAGCACTGATATAAGTAAATACAGCACTATAAAGTCGTACATTCCTGCAATTTACATATATGCAAAATTATTGACTAACAGTGTTGGACTGAACTTCCTTGGGCCCACCCTCATAATCTGCAAAGGAGCCCGATGTGCTCATCTTAGAGCTCCTTCTTAGCAAATTGTTTAAAGAGGTAGTCCGGGTTCAGAGCTGAACCCGGACATATCTCCATTTTCACTCAGGCAGCCCCCCTGACTTGAGCATCGGAGCAGTTCATGCTCTGATGCTCTCCTTTGCCCTTTGCAAAGGCATTTTCAGGAGTTCGGGTGACGAACCGGGGCTCTCTATGGGGCTGCCAGGAAGCCTGGTGACGTCACCGGCACTGATGGGTGGGCTTTAGCGCTGCCCTAGCCTGTAATACGGCTAGGGCAGCGCTAAAGCGCGCCCATCAGAGCCAGTGACGTCACCGAACACACTGCCGCGCGGAAGCTTCCGCCCGGCAGTGTGTTATTGTAAAGAAAAGAGCCCTTGCCCTGCGCAATCTAGCGGATTTCCATGCCTGATAAGACGGCAGTGAGACCCTTTTCCTACTGGGCCCCCGTGCAGCTGCACAGGCTACATATATAGTGTAGTAGTCAACCCCTGATCTAAAATTGTCTTCTGCTAGACCTTAGGGACTATATTTTGTTAAGGTTTTTTTTTTATTGGTCAAAGCCTGTTTACTGGGCCCGTCTGACTCTCCTCAGTAAGATACTATCGATAAGCTGTTGATGGCATAATGCACTCTTTGCTTTCGCTTTGTCAGTAGGTATGATGAAGTTCATAATTTTTCATGTTTAGGCCCGATACACTTCCTGTGACCATACCAAGGATATTATAGTTTTCAGTCTTCTTATCTTGTACTTTAGATGAGCTTATATCGCCCTCTAGTGGTTATACATATATATTAAACATTGCTTGCTGCTTGAAAGATGATTATAGATATAGATATTGTTTATTATTTTTTTCTTTTTTGCTAAAATCCTCAACATTCCCTGGTGCAACAGTGCCATGTCTATGTCAGAATATGAATGTTTTCCAGTTTTTAAGAGTGGCGTACAGATGTATAGATATGAAAAGGGGTGCACATTCATAATACAGACAGTTGCAATGAGCATGAGTTACAAACCGGTACAGAAGGAGAGAGGGCTCTGCCCATGAAGGCTTACAATCTACAAGGTATGGAGGAAGGACACAGTAGGGTGAGTGTAAAGCTGGACATAGGGGTATAGCATTAGCAGGGTCACTATAGGTTGTAGGCTTGTCTGAAGAGGTGGGTTTTTAGGTTTCTTTTGAAGGTTTCCACTGTAGGTAAGAGTCTGATATGTTGGGGTAAAGAGTTCCAGAGTATGGGGGATGCATGGGAGAAATCTTGGAGGTGATTGTGAGAAGAAGAGAGAAGGTCTTGTGCAGGGCCGGATTAACGTAGGGGCTGATGGAGCTGCAGCTCCAGGCCCCTATCATAAAATAGGCCCATTCGCCAGCCAAAAGGCCGTTGGGAGCGGCCGGCGCTAAAAGTCCTCTGTTAGTTTGCACACAGCGCAGCGTGCAGAAGGGATAACCGCGGGCGCACTGAGTTCATATCCGGCGGACACAGCTCTCCTACGCGCTGTAAAACGCTCAACAAGGAGAAACCAATGCTTCCCTATGGGAATGGTTCTCACCTGGGCGTTTTACAGCGCGTACGATCGCGCTGTAAAACGCCCGACGCTCCAAAAAGTTCTTGAGCTTCTTTGGGGCGTTTTGTCGCACGTTCCCGTACATAGACTTTCGGGAACGCGCGACAATGGGCGTTTGCTTGTCTCTGTATGCGCGATTGTAAACGGCCGTACAATCGCGCATACAGAGCGCTCCATCGCGAACGCTCAGGTGTGAACCCAGGGTTAGGGAAACTTGAACCACTTGATCATTTGATCGCTAGTAGTATACACAGTAATACTTCTGTATTAGTGTATATAGGTATATTTACTGACATGCTATTACATCCGCACCATTTGGGTTAAACTGCCCGGATCAGAGTAATCTTTGGTCACGGTAGTGAAAGCAGGGGCCAACTATATAATAAACTGCTACTCCTAAGCAATGGCATGGGCACAGCTTCTGAGCCCATTACGATTAAGGGACGATATGTCTGAAATGCGTTAACGATCACTGCATATGATGTGGATGTGTCTGCTGTCAAATATAATGCAATAAAGGAGAATTTACATTCCATTCTGAAGCCGTCTGTCTTCGTTTCTTGCTTTCCCGCTCCGTAACAGCGTCATACTATTACGGAACTGAGTTTTAACTTGCTATTACAGCAATATAATAGTGGAGCACTAACCGGGAAGAGGTTACAGTCATTAAATAAAATCATCAGAATATAACCGCAGTGCATTTTCATAGCATTATAAAAAAAATCATCCTACTCAAGTTATATATGACAACAGAAATATTAATAAAGAACAGTCATATGTATGGTTGGTAATATTTTGGAGGAGCTCACCTGGCAATGGCAGCTGGACAAGTAGGCCACTAACATTAGAGTCGTGACTTAACTTGCTTATGACATCCAGCAATTCTTCTAAGGAAACATTGCTGGGCTTAAAAATAACTTCACTGGAAATTCCTAAGATAAAAAAGATTTATCTTAATACATATACTGTGCAAGAAGTATGGACAACAAAATTACGTTTCCACTACTCCAGCAATGTTGAAGGTCAATTCAAATGATAGTCTGCAATGGAAAATAAGTACAAACCCAATAGCCACTACAAACGTTAGGAAGATACAGTGTTAAACAGTTTTTATTATCCTATGAGAAGACCACAGCTGTTCCATCAAAGGTAACTATGAACATGGTGTCTGAGTTACAGAGCAGAATAAACTAACCAGCTTGATATTTAGTTGTTTAGAAGTTAGTCCATGTTCTGAAGGACAGCTGTGTATGTACAGTACATATAACACATACAGGGAAGGCTGCCAGTCCCAGTCGGCAAGGATTTCAATCTGTAAATTTTTAATTATACAGAATGTCTTGCCCCCATGTCTGTCAAGATGACTCCATAAGTGTCTTCTTAAAGATACAGTATGTCAAATGTAATACCTACCAAAAATACCTGCTAAGTATTGGAGAGCTATGCCCCTAGTGATTGTGCCCCTAGAAGAATCTAGCTTCACTTACCATGTGATGTGCGGCGAGACAAAAATAAATGATGTCACTGAGGCTATTTCCAGGATTTCTCTTGGATTTTCTTCAATTCAGTCAGTTGATTTAGCAACTGGTATAACTTTGGTCTGTTACGGTAAGTGCTTTGATCACTTGACTCAATTGCGGCCAGATTGTATGATCGGAACAAGTTGACACAAACAGAGGTGTCGGGGTCCCAGTGTGGCAGAGGGGCTTTCAGGCATTAGGGGCTGGATTTGATTTCTACCATTACACCTCTTATAGATACGGGGATTAATAATTATTCTATCTAGTTTAAGAAATACTGTCAGGATTTATTTTAGCTCACAAATTACAATGCTTTATAATTTCCTTATAACACATTCCATATTATGTTGTACTATAATACCTGACTTTAAGGGCTGTGATGGGGCCCGGCATGAAGTACAGTGACAATGATGGGCCCCGTCAGGGCACTCCATTGCATGCTTAATATGAGGCAAGGTGGGGGAGGTTTGCGCAGAGGGGGGGAGGAGGAAGAGGGGGGACATGCGCACTCACTCACATACACTCGGCCCGGCAGTTCTTGTCACTGCCGGGCTGTCTCCAGATCATCAGTGAAGCAGGAGCTCTAGCGCTCCCTCTGCTGGCCGCACATCGGGCTGCTGGCTGTGGTGGGAGCTCTGAAGGCCCGTGAAACTGCCTTCAGTACAGCCAGCAGCGTGATGTGAGTGTAGCAGCGCAACATCAGGGAAGAGGGTAAGTATGTTTTTTTTTTTTCCTAACACTGCAGACTGGGGGCAAAGGGGGAGGGGGGGGGGGTTGATGGGCACAACTAGAGTGAGGGGGCACAAAAGTGGGCATCTCTACTGAGGGGGCACCTAATCTGCCATAACTACTGTGAGGGGGGCACATATAAAGGCATAACTATGAGGGGGCACATATATCAACTACTGTAAGGGGGGCACATATAAAGGCATAACAATGAGAGGGCACATATGAAGGCATAACTACTGTGAGGGGGTGCACATAACCTGGCATAACCACTGTGAGGGGCACATATGTGGGCATATCTAATGTGAGGGGCACATAATCTGGCATAACCACTGTAGGGGGGCACATAATCTGGCCATAACTACTGTGGGGGGGGGCACATATCTGGCCATATCCACTGTCAGGGGCACATATCTGGGCATAACTACTGTGAGCGGGCACATATC
The DNA here is from genome assembly GCF_014858855.1 of Bufo gargarizans. NCBI lineage: Eukaryota > Metazoa > Chordata > Amphibia > Anura > Bufonidae > Bufo > Bufo gargarizans. The sequence goes on from NC_058080.1 coordinate 271,976,736, forward strand.
TCGGCATATTCACTGTGAGGGGCACATATCTGGGCATAACTACTGTGAGGGGGCACATATCTGGCAAAAATCCTGTGAGGGGGCACATATTTGGCATAACTACTGTTAGGGGGCACATATTTGGCATAACTACTGTGAGGGGCACATATCTGGGCATAAATACTGTGACAGGAACAAAGGTGGGCATAACTGCTGTGAGGGTGCCACAAGAAGGACATAACTTTTGTAAAGGGACCACAAGGTGGGCTTAATTACTGTGAAAGGCCACAAGGTGGGCATTAGTACTGTGAGGGGCCACAATGTGGACATTAGTACTGTGTGGTAGCACTTAGGGGAAATGTCATAGATTACCCTGCTATACATTGGTATGGCTCAGTCATACAGGCCAGCACGGCGCCCCCTGCTGGTAGTTTCACAGGGGCAGTCACCATCCCTTCCTTATGTGATTATTCATTTTTTCTCTATCACCACAGGGACCCTGTTCTGGATCCAGCGGACATCACGCCGACGCCAGCGACACCCTGGATGAGGTAGGACCAGATTTTATTAGGACTGGGTGAGTGTAGCCATGCATTGGGCTTAGGGCTCTTTAACACAAGCGGATCCCGTGTGGCTAATCTGCTGCGTGAAAGAGAGCCAAGCCCCGCTCCGGACAGCAGAGACACGGAGCAGTAACATGGCTGATAATGTTCTTTGCCTCTCTGATCATTTTGCTATAAAATCACGGTGACAACTTTATCTCACTGTGATTTTGTAGTAAAAAGGTCACAGAGATGCACGGAGCGTTATCAATCATGTTACTGCTCCGTGTCTCTGCTGTCCGGAACGGGGCTTGGCCCTCATTCACGCAGCGGACTAGCCGCACGGGAAAGAGCCATTAGTAAGAAAATCTGCCGCTTCTTTGTAAAAATGGGGGAGGGGCCCCCGATCCAAAGTTTGCACTGGGGCCCATAACACTCTAGTTACACCACTGGCTGACTGGCTATAATTTATGGGGGGAAAAACACTGAAAAACAATTCTAATTTATTCCTGATCACACTGCTGTACTTATCAGAAGCAGTCTAAGGCTACTTTCACACTGGCGTTTCTGGGTCCGCTTGTGAGATCCGTTCAGGGTTCTCACAAGCGGCCCAAAACGGATCAGTTTAGCCCCAATCCATTCTGAATGGAGAAGGATCCGCTCAGAATGCATCAGTTTGCCTCCGTTCAGCCTCCATTCCGCTCTGGAGGCGGACACCAAAACGCTGCTTGCAGCGTTTTGATGTCCGCCTGACGATGTGGAGCCAAACGGATCCGTCCTGACTTAAAATGTAAGTCAATGGGGACGGATCCGTTTTCACTGACACAATATGGTGCAATTGAAAACCGATCCGCCTCCCATTGACTTTCAGTGTAAGTCAAAACGGATCCGTTTGCATTATCGGTGCAGATCCGTCTGTGCAGATACAAGACGGATCCGCACCTAACGCAGGTGTGAAAGTAGCCTAAACAATGGCTGTATTCACAATTCTGTTGGCTTCAGAGCTAAAATCTCCCCTATCTTACGTAAATGGTTTCTTCTATCTCATGCTACTGATGACCTATACTCTGAATAGTTAATCAATATCAGATCAGTAGGGGTCGGACTCCCGACACCCTGGCCAACCAGCTGTTTGTAGGTGCCAAGGCACTCTTCTGAATGCTGCATCCTTTTCAATGTTTACCTGCACATCGACTACTTTGTAGTGGTGCTGCAGGGTAATTACAGCTAAGGCATTACAGCTTAGGCATTATTTTCACACTCGCGTTTTGGCTTACCGTTTGTGAGATCCGTTCAGGATAACCTATCCTGAGGATATAGCAGCAGATAATTTAGAGCAGCACCATGCACCTTATATGACTCCCTAGGAATGCAGCAGCTTGTCCAGACCACCGATCCTCAATGGTCATCAGATCAGCGGAAAAAAAACAGAAGATGACAGCAGCATATCCAAATGAGGGTCCTTTATTCACCGAACATCCATGTACAAAAGAGAGTGCACTATCTTTTCCGCTATTGCAGCGTCCCACTCAGGACATGTGGGATCTGCAAAATAACTTTAAACTGCATTACTGTGTTGCATGTCATTTTGCATTACATTACCTGTTGTATCCCTGTTCATAGGCTGGCCAAGTGTGCTTTATACATCCCACCACTAGACGGGGATAGCACCACTCTGGGACATCTAGCCCAGCTCAGGTCTGATCTGTGGTCAGTCTGTTGTTAGCTAGAGAGAGTGCAGATCAAGCACAAGACTGCTCAGGAAAAAGTCTAGTCCAAGAAGGGACAAAGAAAGGAAAGACTTAAAACCAAAGGATAATAGCTACTATCCAGGCATCAAAGACCTTTGGGAATCCAGGTGAAGGATTCTTTAGCCACAGGCAACCTCACCAAATTACTCTGGTTTAGAAGGGACCTTGAAGCAAAGTCACCTACCAGTAAGACCTATACAGAACCACGGCCTGAGTCAGAACCTAGCCAAAACCTATTAACAGTGGATCAACAGAATTCCTCTAAATATCAAGAGACTGTATTCTGTCTGGATGTATATGCCGCAACTAAAAACAGCTACAGTAAACGTTGTGAGTTGTATCCTACCACTGTCTACCTCATTCTTCAATATTACTACAATTGGTTGTACCACCATAAACGGTACTGGCGTCATGACAAATACCACCAAGGGACCCAGCCGCTACAAGCACCCTAAGCACCCCTAACATCAAGGGCACCTCAACCTCCATCTAGGCTGGTGCTTCCCTACCACAGAGTGTGCCCCGGAGGATTTCGTGCTTTCTTCCTCATCACTGTGCTGCCAGCCCAGGGAGGCTTTCTGCTAACCGTGAGTAAACTGATGAACTGTATTATTACTGGACCCTCATCGGCCCACCGTGCACCTCACGTGTCGCCCCTGCGGTTCTGGCACGTCACACTATCCTGAGGATATGTCATTAATATGTCATGCGAGTTAACGGAGAGGAGAGGATCGCATTGCTTGCCGTCCCCCAAGTAGTAATCACAACCTGTTAGTACTCCGATTTGCCCCTACTAATCATAAGGAGCGTCAATAGCCAGGAGCGCTGTTCAAGATTTAAACAAGCGCTACTCAAGCACTGCATTCAGCCGGCATCATGTTTCTTAAAGGGCCATACACCCGCAAGATAGCGGTTGCCCATAGCAACGCTGCCAAGAAAAAAAAGTGTCTACAGCCACAGTTAACTTACCTAACTATAATTCACCTGCTGTTACCATGTCTGTACAGGAAGATAACGTGCAGCCTGACCTCCACGGACCCCCTGCGGCAGTCGCAGCCGGTCCCAGCGCAATACCAACTGCTGCAGCACCAAGCTTAATGCCTTTAACCATGTCTTATTATTTTGGGGCCCCCTGGTTCCCACGATATTCTGGAGAAGGTCACACTTTAAGGGACTTTAAAGAGAAAATTCTTGCTGTGTTTAGATTATACCCTGTATCCCCAGAACAGCAGATGGAGATTCTCCTTGCGCAATTGGAAATCCTGGCCAAGGTCAGAGAGGAGGACACTGGAGCAGATATTTGAACGTCTCTACACCACCTTTGAACCCAGAATCGTGTCAGAGGTCAAGATGAGGTTCTTCAGCAAGAAACAGCAATCAGATGAGTCACTCAGAGACTTTGCATTATCTTTGCAGGAAGCCCTTAGAGCTGTTGTCCAAGTAGATGCCCGTGAGGCAGAGAATCAGGACAAAACCCTGAAAGAGCAATTTATTGAAGGTGTCAATACAGACAATTTAAAGAGCCAGCTAGGAATGTTAGCTGCCCAGCATCCGAGTGCTGCTTTTTTTAGACTTTAAAGAATTAGCTATCAGTATACTGGGAAAAAGTCTACCGATGGAACCTGTTGCATCCGCTGTAGTGCCAGTAGCACAGCTGGTCACCCCTTTAAAACCTTTACCTGTCATCAGTCAGGCATCCCAAGCCCCAATTCCTGACGCAGTCCAATTCCTGACTAAAAGTCTGGAGAAAGTTCACCAAAAGTTGGACCAGTGGGAAAAAAACATTATTGCTGGAGGATGAGAAACCTGTGTCCAGAAGGCTCTTCTCTCCTGACTGTAAAGAGACTTATTCCAGAAATTCGGGTGGATGCCCTCCTGACCGCACTAGTACCCCTAAGCGGCCTATCTGCACATACTGTCACAAGCCAGGCCATACTGAAGCAACCTGCTGGCAGTTAAACGGACGACCCCAGAGGCCAAGGACCACCCCTCAGGAGGTAAATCAATAGGTCCAGAAGATCCCTATTGGATGCCAAGATACGTAGGATCCCGTCCAGAAGTGACACTTCAAATAAATGGAGTTCCTTTTGTTGCCTTAGTTGACACAGGATCCCAAGTCACTACCATCCAACAAGCAGCATTTGAAAAATACTGGGACCAAAATCAGCTTACCCAGCCCCCAGAATCCTGACTGAGTCTCATAGCCAGTAAAGGCAAACCCGCACCAATACATGGTTATTGGGAACCTACCATTTAAGTAGGAGGAACTACACTATCTCGACAAGGCATTATTGTGGTACAAGTCAGAGAAAATAACAACAACCCTCCAATAGTCCTAGGAATGAATGTCCTCAGGAACTGTTATGTTGAGATGCTGGAAGCCTTGCACCAGTCAGTGCCTATTGCTTCTCCTGCTTCTAAGAAGGTAATCCAACAAACCATCCGTGTACTAAATGCGCAACAGAGATTCGCCAATGAAAAAGGAGAAATCTGCTGTGTCCGCATCCGAGATAATCAACCTGTGATTCTCAAACCCAATACCGAAACCCTCTTGTGGTGCCGAGCTATAGTCGGAATTCAGGGTCAAGACTGCCAAGCCCTGGTAGAGCCGGTTGTTTTGGAAGACCATCCTCTAGTTAGAGCTGCAAGAAGCCTAGTAACCGTCTCTGAAGGTAAAGTTCCAATTCGACTCCTAAACTTGAGTGATAGCAGTGTAACACTAACAAAATACCGTCCCATTGCACAGCTAATCCAAGTTACGTTTCAAGATGTCATCAGTGTGGCTACACCTTCCACGGAGTCGCGTACCAAGAAACAGCACCCACAGGACCAAAATTTAAGCACACCCTGGTGGAAATAACTTCATGTGGGAGATGCTTCAACGCCAAAGAACCAAGTTGAGGGAGTACTGAAAATTGTGAAGGAGCATCACTGTGCCTTCAGTAAGCATTCTACAGACTATGGAGAAGTAGATATCGTAAAGCACTCCATCCCTACAGGTTCACACCCACCGATCAAGAAAAGGTATCGGCCTATACCACCAACTATGTATCAGTCTGTAAAGCAAATGATCCAGGAGATGAAGGACTCCAATATCATCAAAGACAGCCATAGCCCATGGGCTGCACTGCTAGTCCTTGTCCGTAAAAAATACGGTAACATCAGATTCTATGTGGATTACAGAAAAATTTACCAAATCACTCACAAGGATGCTTACCCTTTACCACGCATAGAGGAATCCTTGACAGCTTTAGGATCTTCAGCCTACTTCTCTACTCTTGATTTAACCAGTGGATAGTGGCAAGTACCAATGGCACCTGAAGATCGTGAGAAGACTGCATTTACCCCCCCTATGGTCCTATTTGAGTTCAACTGCATGCCTTTTGAACTTTGCAATGCGCCCGGAACTTTTCAAAGATTAATGGAGCGTTGTCTTGGCCACAAAAATTTTGAAACTGTCCTGTTGTACTTTGACGATGTTGAAGATCATTTGAAACTGTTTTTCAAGTCCTCATTAAACATGGACTCAAAGTCAAACCATCTAAGTGTTATCTACTGAAGCCAGAAGTCAAATACTTAGGGCATATTGTCAGCTCTGAAGGTTTTAAACCGGATCCAGAGAAGATAGTCGCCGTCCGAAATGAGCCTACTCCTACTAAGGTGAAAGAAGTGAGAAGTTTTCTCAGTTTCGCAGGATACTACAGATGCTTTATTCCTCATTTTGCCCAAATTGCAGAGCCAATATCAGAACTTCTGAGAGGACATCCTAAAAGATATCAGAAATCTCCAATACCTGTTGAATGGAACACCGAAAGAGAAATTGCCTTCCAGCTCCTGAAAAAGAAGTTAACAGGACCACCAATCTTAGGCTATCCGGATTACCAACAGCCATTTCATCTTTACACAGATGCCAGTAAGAAACGCCTGGGAGCTGTTTTGTCACAAATACAAGAAGGTAAAGAAAGAGTCATTTCCTACGCTGGTAGATCTCTTTGGCCTCTTTCAGACGGGCGTTGCGGGAAAATGTGCGGGTGCATTGCGGGAACACCCGCGATTTTTCCGCGTGAGTGCAAAACATTGTTAATGCGTTTTGCACTCGCGTGAGAAAAATCGCGCGTGTTTGGTACCCAAACCCGAACTTCTTCACAGAAGTGCGGGCTTGGGATCGGTGTTCTGTAGATTGTATTATTTTCCCTTATAACATGGTTATAAGGGAAAATAATAGCATTCTGAATACAGAATGCATAGTACAATAGCGCTGGAGGGGTTGAAAAAAATAAATAAAATTTTAACTCACCTTAGTCCACTTGCTCGCGTAGCCGGAATCTTCTTCTGTCTTCATCTTAGCTTTGTGTAGCAACAGGACCTGTGGTGACATCACTCAGGTCATCACATGATCCATCACCATGGTAAAAGATCATGTGATGGATCATGTGACGTCACCAAAGGTCCTTGTTGCTACACAAAGCTAAGATGAAGACAGAAGGAGATGCCGGGCTGCGCGAGCAAGTGTTAAATTAGTTAAATTTTTTATTTTATTTTTTTAACCCCTCCAGCGCTATTTTACTATGCATTCTGTATTCAGAATGCTATTATTTTCCCTTATAACCATGTTATAAGGGAAAATAATAATGATTGGGTCTCCATCCCGATCGTCTTCTAGCAACCGTGCGTGAAAATCGCACCACATCCGCACTTGCTTGCGGATGCTTGCGATTTTCACGCAACCCCATTCACTTCTATGGGGCCTGTGTTGCGTGAAAAACGCACAAAGAGGAGCATGCTGCGATTTTCACGCAACGCACAAGTGATGCGTGAAAATCATCGCTCATGTGACCAGCCCCATAGAAATGAATGGGTCAGGATTTAGTGCGGGTGCAATGCGTTCACTTCACGCATCGCATCCGCGTGGAATACTCACCCATGTGAAAGGGGCCTTAGATGTACTGAAAGAAACGACCAAAACTATAGTTCCTTCAAATTGGAATTCCTCGCACTCGTGTGGGCTGTTACAGAGAAATTTAAAGATTACCTTGCCACAACACCCTTCGTGGCCTTCACAGATAAAAACCCGCTAGCACATCTTAGCACCGCCAAGTTGGAAGCATTAGAACAAAGATGGGCCTCACGCCTTGCTAACTACAATTTCACAGTGAAATACAGAACAGGAAAAGCAAATGAAAATGCGGATGCATTAACCCGTCTGCTGACCCAAGAAGACGCTACTACACAAGAAGATGTTTGGGAAGAGGTAGAGATGCCATCCTTCTAGAAAAATTTTGCTCACCAAGACATTATCACCATCAAAGGGAAAAAGGTCCTTAACCTTCAACAAGTGGATCCAAAATCTCAAGTAAACAAAGAAAGATGGATCAAGCTGCAAAATGAAAGCAGAGTGTTGGGTGAACTGCAAGAAGAACACCAGAAAGAATCCACAGGAGGAATGCTAATCCAGAATTGTCAAAACTATGGAGGCACAGAAAACACCTCTTTCTGCAGAAGGGCCTACTATTAAGAAGGACCTTAGATCCAATTACCTGGGATCGTCTGTATCAAATCTTAATACCGCGCCGAGATGCAAGAATAATGCTTGAGATGTACCATGATCAATCAGGATACTTTGGCGTACAGAAAACAGAAGCCACCATCCGTAGAAGATTCTACTGGATCGGGATGAGAGGAGACATTGAAAAGTGGTGTCGAGAGTGTTCCACCTGTGCTGTAGGAAGAAACAAAAAACATGACCAAAAAGCACACTTACATCCCATTGGAAGCCGAACACCACTAGAAATAGTTGCAATTGAACATGTAAAGCTGGAACCAAGTCGCTCAGGTTACACATACGCTATGACCATTATTGATCATTATACTAAATTTGTTGTAGCCGTACATGTCAAGGACTTGACAGCTAAAACAACTGCAGATGCTTTCTGGAAACATTTCTTGTTGCCGTATGGATGCCCAGAAAGAATCCTTACAGATCAGGGATCTGCCTTTGAGTCGCAACTCTTTAAAGAACTGTGTACCTTTCACAACTGCCAGAAAATCAGGACCATGGCCTACCATCCCTAAGGGAATGGGCTTTGTGAAAAAATGAACCAAACTTTAATTGAGATGTTAAGAGCGGTACAAGAAGTGATTGGCCTACTCTACTGCCTCAATTGATGTACACCTACAATAACACTATTCATTGTTCTACTGGGTATACACCCTACAATCTACAAGTGCCTGATGCAATCAACCCTCTACCAAAAACTGATTGGGTGAGTGAGCGCCAAAGACGTTTGATTGATGCACAAGAAATTGTTCAACAACGCATGGAACATGCTCATGAAAAACAACAGAAAGATTATAACCAATCTGCCAAAGCAGAACCTCTCAAAATTGGTGACCGTGTGTGGTTAAAAAACAACCATCGTACCAGCAAATTAGATAGCAAATGGAAGAGAGAACTTTACACCATTGCTGCTATTCTCAATCCAGAGACTGATACCTATGAGATTACCCAAGAGGACAAATCACGTGTATTGCATCGAAATCGTGTTAAGTTGTGTCTCAAGGAAGAGACTCAAGAAAAAAAACTCTTCAGGATGAAGCTGTTCAAAAGGAAATTCAATCCGTAGAACCAGGGCCTGTAAAATCATCTGATTCAGAAGGACCAATACAGTCTTTTGGAAAAACTTTATTAGACTCCTTACAACGTTATGATCCTTTACAATGGTTCTTTACCCCATGGCTCAACATCTTAGTGCCTGCCAAGACCAACACAACCACACTTCAACCTGAAGAGCTAACTCAAGAAGTAACTACTACAGCTCAGGAAACACCAAGTTCCCTTGAAACAAGGCCTGTAGAGTCTCACCGCTTCGTAGATCCGACAGGATTACAAGAGGACAACCACCTGTCTGTTATAGAGACTTCCTGCACCAGCAGCCGAGAAGACAACTTCCAGCTCTGCCACTTCATCGTTAGGTACATCCTTACATTGTCTGGAGTTCCAGAGTTTAAGAAAGAGACTGACCTACGTTTGTTATGTTTTACTTTCTTAAAGGACTTTTTAAGGGACTACTTACCTTACATCCGTTTTGCAACGTTCAAGCCTGCAGCCGGAGAAAGACTTTCACGCACCTGAGCCTCCGTGATATGCTATTTTGACATTTTCCTGTGCCCAGGGAACGGACTCATACCCTGTGAGCCTCCTGATATTTTATTTTATTTTTTTCCTTTTTCCACCTTATTATGGACTATCCTGGTTTTTCCATTACATCATCAGTCTTCAGAGGAAAAATTACAAACCCTGTTGTCACATTTCATTGTTGCCTGAGATGTGTTTGCCTACCCCATTTTACTTTCAGATACAAATAGTATAAGAATGGGGTTATTTCCTATGCATGCATGCTTTCCCTTCTCTTATATCTTACAGGAAGACACAACATTGAGTCAAAAATGTGTTGAGGTCGACTCATGTTTTACCATGGGGGTATGCAGCATTACTGTGTTGCATGTCATTTTGCATTGTTATATCATTACCTGTTATATCCCTGTTCATAGGCTGGTCAAGTGTGCTTTATACATCCCACCACTAGATAGGGATAGCACCACTCTGGGACATCTAGCCCAGCTCAGGTCTGATCTGTGGTCAGTCTGTTGTTAGCTAGAGAGAGTGCAGATCAATCACAAGACCTCTCAGGTAAAAGTCTAGTCCAAGAAGGGACAAAGAAAGGAAAGACTTAAAACCAAAGGATAATAGCTACTACCCAGGCATTAAAGACCTTTGGGAATCCAGGTGAAGGATTCTTTATCCACAGGCAACCTCACCAAATTGCACTGGTTTAGAAGGGACCTTGAAGCAAAGTCACCTACCAGTAAGACCTATACAGAACCACAGCCTGAGTCAGAACCTAGCCAAAACCTATTAACAGTGGATCAACAGAATTCCTCTAAATATCAAGAGACTGTATTCTGTCTGGATGTATATGCCGCAACTAAAAACAGCTACAGTAAAAGTTGTGAGTTGTATCCTACCACTGTCTACCTCATTCTTCAATATTACTACAACTGGTTGTACCACCATAAACGGTACTGGCGTCACGACAAATACCACCAAGGGAACCAGTCACCACAAGCACCCTGAACACCGCTGTCATCAAGGGCACCTCAACCTCCATCTAGGCTGGTGCTTCCTACCACAGAGTGTGCCCCGGAGGATTTTGTGCTGTCCACCTCACTGTGCTGCCAGCCCAGGGAGCCTTTCTGCTAACCGTGAGTAAACTGATGAACTGTATTATTACTGGCCCCTCATCGGCCCACCGTGCACCTCACGTGTCGCCCCTGCGGTTTTGGCACGTCACACTATCCTGAGAATATGTCATTAATATCATCAAACTGGACAACCCCTGCATGGATGTGATGAGTTGCATTCTGAGCAGTGCCAACATTCCACCAGGAGCTGTACAATACAACTCTCATATGGAAGGAAGGTAGGTAGCACACATGTTGAATAGCAAGTGAAGGAATTTATAATCCATTATATCCAGTGACACGTTTCAGCTAAGTTTTTTTTTTTTTTTTCAAGCATGCAGAATATGACGGATTAAAAGTTCCTTCACTTGCCATTCAAGACGTATGCTGTCTAGGAGCTAGAATGGACCTGGCCCTTAGGCCTCTAGCACACAAAGTTTTTTTATTTCTGTTTCCGTTCCGTTTTTGTGGATTCCGTTTGCGGTCCGTATGCAGAACCATTCATTTCAATTGTTACACAAAAAAAAACGTTATGTACTCCGTATGCATTCCGTTTCCGTATATCCGTTCCGCTGAAAGATAGAACTTGTCCTATTATTGCCTGCAAATAACGATCCGTGGCTCCATTCAAGTCAATGGGTCCACAAAAAATACAGAATGCATACGGAACACATCCGTATGTCATTCATTTTTTGCGGATCCATGCCCACTTTACCCATGTGTATACTGTTAAAACACATTACTGTACATTACATTAATTAATAAAAATGTTATGTTTCTGTTTGCGATCCGCAAACAACGGATCGCATGCGGAAACCATACGGAGATTTTTTACGGAACGGAAAACACTACTGAAACAGAAAAAAACAGATCTATTTAAAACGGACCGCAAAACCATACGGTCGTGAGCAGGCAGTCCTAGGGTGAGCACTGATTTTCTCCCAGATTTTTTCCCTGTGCCTTTGTGTGCAATATGGCACTCGACATGGCATGTTCTGTATGCATCTAGTTTATGCACATTATCTGTGGATAACTGTCAGTGGGATAAGGTATTCTGTGGGCATATCTTTCTATCAGATATAAGTATGTTAATTTTATGTCAATTCTTTTAACAATATCATACTTTGGTCTATTCCTTTAAAATGTCAGGACAATGACTACTGCCAGAAGAATCATTAAGCCGTACGGTCTTGTATTTCCTGCCATTACCTACAGTACTTGCGGCATTAATCTTGTTCTTCACATAGGTATGGCTTGCAGGATTGTCGCCCACTAGAATGACACTGAGGTGGGGCCTTCTGTTCCCAAGTGATAGCCAGGATTCTACATCTTTCTGGACTTCTTTTTTTATTTCTTTGGCAAGTTTATTTCCTGAAATAACATGTGCTTTGGACCTGTAAAATATTCTGAAATTTAATCAGAGAATATATTAAAAGCAAAAACAATAAGAATTAACATCTTTTTACTTATTCTATATTCAATAGTACTTAAAGGGGTTATCCAATAGTACAAATACCCCCCACAATGCTCGGGCCCCTCCTACAGATGATACTTACCTGGTCGACGGCACCCGCGTCCCTTAGGATCGTTGCACTGCCACCGCTGCATCTCCTCATCGCTGGTGACGCCAGGGAGGCTGGTCACCGTCATAGCATGATATTGGTTACCCCCCACCATTGCCGGATGTTTTGATCCGTGTAACAGGGAGATTCAGTGGTGGCCGTTTAGGGATCCGGAGGTATGCAGGTGACAGGGACCGGGTAAGTATCATCTATAGGAGGGGCGCGGGTACTGTGGGGGCTATTATTACTACTGGATTACCCGTTTAAATCTAATAAACATTTGCTAAAAAATGTGTCAGAAGCCTTAAAGGGAATCTGTCACCAGTGACCTCCCTATCAATCTGTTTGCATAGACGCATAGCTGCAGTTCACCTGATTAAAACGCAGTGTTTTTTTTTTTTTGCTGATCCGAGGCTCCATTCCCAAGTTATGATACTTTTTCTTAAAGTGTAACTGCCATTCTATTTTTGTTTGTGCAATGTATAGGGGCAGTGACACTGACCATTTTTGTAATTTTCTTTAATTACTGAAATCATACATTTCTATTAGAAAATTAGCTCTAAAGTGGCCCATTTTGAGCCTTAGCAACGCTCCATTGTCTTCTGTTTACATAACAGTGCAGTAAAAAGGAAGGAGCATCCCTCGGTTCCTTGCGCCGAGGGATGCTCCTTCCTTTTTACTTCATTCCAATCCTCTGAGTGGGCCTAGGCATGCTTATCTGAGGACACCTGCATCCGTGGCTGCATACCTACCTTTACATTGGGGATTGAACTTATCTCCGACACGTCTACAATAGCGTTGTGCCTATAATGAGCCTATATCTAATGAGCCTCCGAAATTGGAGTATATTTCAAATTCCCAAATGTTTTTACCCTATGGTGCGCCCTGTTTTTCTGTCTATACAGTAAGAAACTTGCCTCTACACGTTACATAACAGTGGAGACTTGCTGAACACTGACTGTGTTATGTAAACAGAAGATAGAGGAGCGTTGCTAAGGCTCAAAATGGGCCACTTTAGAGCTAATTTTCTAATAGAAATGTATGATTTCAGTAATTAAAGTATATGACAAAAATGGTCAGTGTCACTGCCCCTACACATTACACAAGTAAAAATAGAATGGCAGTCACACTTTAAAATGTAAATTAGGCCTTTAGTGCAATGACGGCATCACCATTGTCAGATGCAGAGAGTTCTGGCAGGCTAATCTCTGCTGGGAGTCATAACGGTGAAAGAAGCCTGACAAAAGCCGTGCTCTAAGGGCTCAGTCTGGCCCCTTGGTGCTCTAAACTGCTAATTTGCATATTACTAAAAACACATATGTCAGCAATGGTTCTACCTACAGATATAACAAAGGTATCGTTTTACTCAGCATGTTCAACCCTACCAGGCAGCATACCTGGTTTAATAGGGTTGATCATGTAGACAGATGTCCCTTAAAGAGGACCTTACCTGGGATTATAGGTTAGAAACTGGTAAGCTTACCAAATAAGGCGGCGCCTATAGATGCCAGCACTTTATTTTTTCTAAAATACCCCTCCATTCTGCCTCTGTATCCCCCGCTGTTTTTCACGCCCAGTATGTTAAAAACTGTAAAAGCCTATACAGGTTTTACAAATGTCATAGGATGTACAATGCATTGTCATGACGGTAAAACCCTTTGTTATATCTAGTTTTCTACCCCTTCATCATATACAAATTTACAATAACCTTTCACAGAAAGGAATGGTCATATTACATTTCTGGTAGAGGCGTCCATGCCTCATACATAGATTTCTATTCATTTTCTGATCAAGCCAGGTTTTATTAATGACTGCAATCACCGAGCTGGACAGGTAACATAAATCAAGAGGCAGAAGGAGGAATACGATAAGCGTTACCTAGTCTGTTTGCTAAACAGCTATAATGGTCATCTCAAACAGCAAATAAAGCCACACATAATTAACCCTTTTATGACCAGCTTTTTTTTCCGTTTTTACCTCTCCATGTTTCACCACCCATAACTTTTTTGGTTTTTTATTGACACGGCTATATGAGATTGAGTTTTGTGCAATAGATATTGCATTTTTTGGTGCTTTTTAAAGGTCATACAAATTTATATACATTTTATGTTTTGCAAATATAGAACAAGCTATTTTTCACATGCTTTTTTTCCTTGATTTTATTGTTTGTACTTTACATATTTCACACTAAATAACCTGTTAAATGAGTTGTACAGGCAATTTCGGTCATGTGGATATACATAATAAGGGTATTTTTTTTAACATAAAATATGCACAATAAAGTGTATTTTATAAAGAATTGGCCATTTTGATACTTTTTACACCATTTGCCGTATTTTTTATTATTTATGTATTTTTTTTATTCTAAGGAAATTGTTTTTAAGATTATTGCTGGTCGCGGTCATTAGCCACGGGCCTCTGCTGTTTGAAACAGAAGAGACTCGCCAGCCATGGTGCACGCTGCATGCAAGAGCAGGCACCATGTTTAAACATCGCTCCAGAGACGCTCCAGGGTTAATCTGCAGGCAGCATGTTATAGAGAAGCTGAGCAGAATGATATATAGTTTTATGGAAAAAGATCCATAAAACTTGTAATTTATACATTTAAATTCCTGCTCATTCTGGGCTTTGCAGTCAAGGAGGAGGTCCTATCAGTAATTAACAGCTATCTCTGTATGCACAGCCATAGATGGAAGGCTGTCAATCACTGATAGGACCTCCTCCTTGTCTTCAATCAGTGACTGACAGCTATCTCTGTATACACAGTCATAGAGGGAAGGCTGTCAGTCACTGATAGGACCTCCTCCTTGTCTTCAGTCAGGGATTGACAGCTATCTCTGTATACACAGCCATAGAGGGAAGGCTGTCAGTCACTGATAGGACCTCCTTCTTGTCTTCAGTCAGTGATTGACAGCTATCTCTGTATACACAGTCATAGAGGGAAAGCTGTCATCACTGATAGGACCGGCTCCTTGTCTTCAGTCAGTGATTGACAGCTATCTCTGTATACACAGTCATAGAGGGAAGGCTGTCAGTCACTGATAGGACCTCCTCCTTGTCTTCAGTCAGTGATTGACAGCTATCTCTGTATACACAGCCATAAAGGGAAGGCTGTCAATCACTGATAGGACCGTCTCCTTGTCTTCAGTCAGTGATTGACAGCTATCTCTGTATACACAGTCATAGAGGGAAGGCTGTCAATCACTGATAGGACCGTCTCCTTGTCTTCAGTCAGTGATTGACAGCTATCTCTGTATACACAGTCATAGAGGGAAGGCTGTCAATCACTGATAGGAACGTCTCTTGTTTTCAGTCAGTGATTGACAGCTATCTCTGTATACACAATCATAGAGGGAAGGCTGTCAGTCACTGATAGGACCGTCTCCTTGTCTTCAGTCAGTGATTGACAGCTATCTCTGTATACACAGTCATAGAGGGAAGGCTGTCAATCACTGATAGGACCGTCTCCTTGTCTTCAGTCAGTGACTGACAGCTATCTCTGTATACACAGTCATAGAGGGAAGACTGTCAATCACTGATAGGACCGGCACCTTGTCCTCAGTCAGTAACTGACAGCTATCTCTGTATACACAGTCATAGAGGGAAGGCTGTCAGTCACTGATGGGACCTCCTCCTTGTCTTCAGTCAGTGACTGACAGCTATCGCTGTATACACAGTCATAGGGGGAAGGCTGTCAGTCACTGATAGGATCTCCTCCTTGTCTTCAGTCAGGGATTGACAGCTATCTCTGTATACACAGTCATAGAGGGTAGGTTGTCATCACTGATAGGACCTCCTACTTGTCTTCAGTCAGTGATTGACAGCTATCTCTGTATACACAGCCATAAAGGGAAGGCTGTCAATCACTGATAGGACCGTCTCCTTGTCTTCAGTCAGTGATTGACAGCTATCTCTGTATACACAGTCATAGAGGGAAGGCTGTCAGTCACTGATAGGACCGTCTCCTTGTCTTCAGTCAGTGATTGACAGCTATCTCTGTATACACAGTCATAGAGGGAAGGCTGTCAATCACTGATAGGACCATCTCCTTGTCTTCAGTCAGTGATTGACAGCTATCTCTGTATACACAGTCATAGAGGGAAGGCTGTCAATCACTGATAGGACCGTCTCCTTGTCTTCAGTCAGTGATTGACAGGTATCTCTGTATACACAGTCATAGAGGGAAGGCTGTCAATCACTGATAGGAACGTCTCTTGTTTTCAGTCAGTGATTGACAGCTATCTCTGTATACACAATCATAGAGGGAAGGCTGTCAGTCACTGATAGGACCGTCTCCTTGTCTTCAGTCAGTGATTGACAGCTATCTCTGTATACACAGTCATAGAGGGAAGGCTGTCAGTCACTGATAGGACCGCCTCCTTGTCTTCAGTCAGTGATTGACAGCTATCTCTGTATACACAGTCATAGAGGGAAGGCTGTCAATCACTGATAGGACCGTCTCCTTGTCTTCAGTCAGTGACTGACAGCTATCTCTGTATACACAGTCATAAAAGGAAGGCTGTCGATCACAGATAGGACCGTCTCCTTGTCTTCAGTCAGTGACTGACAGCTATCTCTGCATACACAGTCATAGAGGGAAGGCGGTCATCACAGATAGGACCTCCTCCTTGTCCTTCAGTCAGTGATTGACAGCTATCTCTGTATACACAGTCATAGAGGGAAGGACTGTCAGTCACTGATAGGACCGGATCCTTGTCCTCAGTCAGTGACTGACAGCTATCTCTGTATACACAGTCATAGAGGGTAGGCTGTCAGTCACTGATAGGACCTCCTACTTGTCTTCAGTCAGTGATTGACAGCTATCTCTGTATACACAGTCATAGAGGGAAAGCTGTCATCACTGATAGGACCTCCTCCTTGTCTTCAGTCAGTGATTGACAGCTATCTCTGTATACACAGTCATAGAGGGAAGGCTGTCAGTCACTGATAGGACCGTCTCCTTGTCTTCAGTCAGTGACTGACAGCTATCTCTGTATACACAGTCATAGAGGGAAGGCTGTCAGTCACTGATAGGACCGTCTCCTTGTCTTCAGTCAGTGACTGACAGCTATCTCTGTATACACAGTAATAGAGGGTAGGCTGTCATCACTGATAGGACCTCCTACTTGTCTTCAGTCAGTGATTGACAGGTATCTCTGTATACACAGTCATAGAGGGTAGGCTGTCATCACTGATAGGACCTCCTACTTGTCTTCAGTCAGGGATTGTCAGCTATCTCTGTATACACAGTCATAGAGGGAAAGCTGTCATCACTGATAGGACCTCCTCCTTGTCTTCAGTCAGTGATTGACAGCTATCTCTGTATACACAGTCATAGAGGGAAAGCTGTCATCACTGATAGGACCGTCTCCTTGTCTTCAGTCAGTGATTGACAGCTATCTCTGTATACACAGTCATAGAGGGAAGGCTGTCAATCACTGATAGGACCGTCTCCTTGTCTTCAGTCAGTGATTGACAGGTATCTCTGTATACACAGTCATAGAGGGAAGGCTGTCAATCACTGATAGGAACGTCTCTTGTTTTCAGTCAGTGATTGACAGCTATCTCTGTATACACAATCATAGAGGGAAGGCTGTCAGTCACTGATAGGACCGTCTCCTTGTCTTCAGTCAGTGATTGACAGCTATCTCTGTATACACAGTCATAGAGGGAAGGCTGTCAGTCACTGATGGGACCTCCTCCTTGTCTTCAGTCAGTGACTGACAGCTATCGCTGTATACACAGTCATAGAGGGAAGGCTGTCAGTCACTGATAGGAACTCCTCCTTGTCTTCAGTCAGGGATTGACAGCTATCTCTGTATACACAGTCATAGAGGGTAGGTTGTCATCACTGATAGGACCTCCTACTTGTCTTCAGTCAGTGATTGACAGCTATCTCTGTATACACAGTCATAGAGGGAAGGCTGTCAATCACTGATAGGACCGTCTCCTTGTCTTCAGTCAGTGACTGACAGCTATCTCTGTATACACAGTCATAAAGGGAAGGCTGTCGATCACAGATAGGACCGTCTCCTTGTCTTCAGTCAGTGACTGACAGCTATCTCTGCATACACAGTCATAGAGGGAAGGCGGTTATCACTGATAGGACCTCCTCCATGTCCTCAGTCAGTGATTGGCAGCTATCTCTGTATACACAGTCATAGAGGGAAGACTGTCAATCACTGATAGGACCGGCTCCTTGTCCTCAGTCAGTAACTGACAGCTATCTCTGTATACACAGTCATAGAGGGAAGGCTGTCAGTCACTGATAGGACCTCCTCCTTGTCTTCAGTCAGTGACTGACAGCTATCGCTGTATACACAGTCATAGAGGGAAGGCTGTCAATCACTGATAGGATCTCCTCCTTGTCTTCAGTCAGTGACTGACAGCTATCTCTGTATACACAGTCATAGAGGGAAGACTGTCAGTAACTGATAGGACCATCTCCTCCAGTCATAGAGGGAAGGCTGTCAATCACTGATAGGACCTACTCCTTGTCTTCAGTCAGTGACTGACAGCTATCTCTGTATACACAGTCATAGAGAGAAGGCTGTCATCACTGATAGGACCGTCTCCTTGTCTTCAGTCAGTGACTGACAGCTATCTCTGTATACACAGTCATAGAGGGAAGACTGTCAGTAACTGATAGGACCATCTCCATGTCTTCAGTCAGTGATTGACAGCTATCTCTGTATACACAGTCATAGAGGGAAGGCTGTCAATCACTGATAGGACTGCCTCCTTGTCTTCAGTATGTGACTGACCGCTATCTCTGTATACACAGTCATAGAGGGAAGGCTGTCAGTCACTGATAGGACCGTCTCCTTGTCTTCAGTCAGTGATTGACAGCCATCTCTGTATACACAGTCATAATGGGAAGGTTGTCAGTCACTGATAGGACTGTCTCCTTGTCTTCAGTCAGTGATTGACAGCTATCTCTGTATACACAGTCATAGAGGGAAGGCTGTCAGTCACTGATAGGACCGTCTCCTTGTCTTCAGTCAGTGATTGACAGCTATCTCTGTATACACAGTCATAGAGGGAAGGCTGTCAATCACTGATAGGACCGTCTCCTTGTCTTCAGTCAGTGACTGAGAGCTATCTCTGTATACACAGTCATAAAGGGAAGGCTGTCGATCACAGATAGGACCGTCTCCTTGTCTTCAGTCAGTGACTGACAGCTATCTCTGCATACACAGTCATAGAGGGAAGGCGGTCATCACTGATAGGACCTCCTCCTTGTCCTCAGTCAGTGATTTGCAGCTATCTCTGTATACACAGTCATAGAAGGAAGACTGTCAGTAACTGATAGGACCGTCTCCTTGTCTTCAGTCAGTGACTGACAGCTATCTCTGTATACACAGCCATAGAGAGAAGGCTGTCATCACTGATAGGACCGTCTCCTTGTCTTCAGTCAGTGACTGACAGCTATCTCTGTATACACAGTCATAGAGGGAAGACTGTCAATCACTGATAGGACCGGCTCCTTGTCCTCAGTCAGTAAGTGACAGCTATCTCTGTATACACAATCATAGAGGGAAGGCTGTCAGTCACTGATAGGACCTCCTCCTTGTCTTCAGTCAGTGACTGACAGCTATCTCTTTATACACAGTCATAGAGGGAAGGCTGTCATCACTGATAGGACCGTCTCCTTGTCTTCAGTCAGTGATTGACAGCTATCGCTGTATACACAGTCATAAAGGGAAGGCTGTCAATCACTGAGAGGATCTCCTCCTTGTCTTCAGTCAGTGACTGACAGCTATCTCTGTATACACAGTCATAGAGGGAAGACTGTCAGTAACTGATAGGACCATCTCCTCCAGTCATAGAGGGAAGGCTGTCAATCACTGATAGGACCTCCTCCTTGTCTTCAGTCAGTGACTGACAGCTATCTCTGTATACACAGTCATAGAGAGAAGGCTGTCATCACTGATAGGACCGTCTCCTTGTCTTCAGTCAATGACTGACAGCTATCTCTGTATACACAGCCATAGAGAGAAGGCTGTCATCACTGATAGGACCGTCTCCTTGTCTTTAGTCAGTGACTGACAGCTATCTCTGTATACACAGTCATAGAGGGAAGACTGTCAGTAACTGATAGGACCACCTTCTCCAGTCATAGTGGGAAGGCTGTCAATCACTGATAGGACCTCCTCCTTGTCTTCAGTCAGTGACTGACAGCTATCTCTGTATACACAGTCATAGAAGGAAGACTGTCAGTAACTGATAGGACCGTCTCCTTGTCTTCAGTCAGTGACTGACAGCTATCTCTGTATACACAGCCATAGAGAGAAGGCTGTCATCACTGATAGGACCGTCTCCTTGTCTTCAGTCAGTGACTGACAGCTATCTCTGTATACACAGTCATAGAGGGAAGACTGTCAGTAACTGATAGGACCATCTCCATGTCTTCAGTCAGTGATTGACAGCCATCTCTGGATACACAGTCATAATGGGAAGGCTGTCAATCACTGATAGGACCGCCTCCTTGTCTTCAGTATGTGACTGACAGCTATCTCTGTATACACAGTCATAGAGGGAAGGCTGTCAGTCACTGATAGGACCGTCTCCTTGTCTTCAGTCAGTGATTGACAGCCATCTCTGTATCCACAGTCATAATGGGAAGGTTGTCAGGCACTGATAGGACCGTCTCCTTGTCTTCAGTCAGTGATTGACAGCCATCTCTGGATACACAGTCATAATGGGAAGGCTGTCAATCACTGATAGGACCGCCTCCTTGTCTTCAGTATGTGACTGACAGCTATCTCTGTATACACAGTCATAGAGGCAAGGCTGTCAGTCACTGATAGGACCGTCTCCTTGTCTTCAGTCAGTGACTGATAGCTATCTCTGTATACACAATCATAGAGGGAAGGCTGTCATCACTGATAGGACCGTCTCCTTGTCTTCAGTCAGTGATTGACAGCTATCTCTGTATACACAGTCATAGAGGGAAGACTGTCAATCACTGATAGGACCGCCTCCTTGTCTTTAGTCAGTGACTGACAGCTATCTCTGCATACACAGTCATAGAGAGAAGGCTGTCGATCACTGATAGGACCGTCTCCTTGTCTTCAGTCAGTGATTGACAGCTATCTCTGTATACACAGTCATAGAGGGAAGGCTGTCAGTCACTGATAGGACCGTCTCCTTGTCTTCAGTCAGTGATTGACAGCTATCTCTGTATACACAGTCATAGAGGGAAGGCTGTCAATCACTGATAGGACCGTCTCCTTGTCTTCAGTCAGTGACTGAGAGCTATCTCTGTATACACAGTCATAAAGGGAAGGCTGTCGATCACAGATAGGACCGTCTCCTTGTCTTCAGTCAGTGACTGACAGCTATCTCTGCATACACAGTCATAGAGGGAAGGCGGTCATCACTGATAGGACCTCCTCCTTGTCCTCAGTCAGTGATTGGCAGCTATCTCTGTATACACAGTCATAGAGGGAAGACTGTCAATCACTGATAGGACCGGCTCCTTGTCCTCAGTCAGTAACTGACAGCTATCTCTGTATACACAGTCATAGAGGGAAGGCTGTCAGTCACTGATAGGACCTCCTCCTTCTCTTCAGTCAGTGACTGACAGCTATCTCTGTATACAAAGTCATAGAGGGAAGGCTGTCATCACTGATAGGACCGTCTCCTTGTCTTCAGTCAGTGATTGACAGCTATCGCTGTATACACAGTCATAGAGCGAAGGCTGTCAATCACTGATAGGATCTCCTCCTTGTCTTCAGTCAGTGACTGACAGCTATCTCTGTATACACAGTCATAGAGGGAAGACTGTCAGTAACTGATAGGACCATCTCCTCCAGTCATAGAGGGAAGGCTGTCAATCACTGATAGGACCTCCTCCTTGTCTTCAGTCAGTGATTGACAGCTATCGCTGTATACACAGTCATAGCGGGAAGGCTGTCATCACTGATAGGACCGTCTCCTTGTCTTCAGTCAATGACTGACAGCTATCTCTGTATACACAGCCATAGAGAGAAGGCTGTCATCACTGATAGGACCGTCTCCTTGTCTTCAGTCAGTGACTGACAGCTATCTCTGTATACACAGTCATAGAGGGAAGACTGTCAGTAACTGATAGGACCACCTTCTCCAGTCATAGTGGGAAGGCTGTCAATCACTGATAGGACCGTCTCCTTGTCTTCAGTCAGTGACTGACAGCTATCTCTGTATACACAGTCATAGAGGGAAGACTGTCAGTAACTGATAGGACCGTCTCCTTGTCTTCAGTCAGTGACTGACAGCTATCTCTGTATACACAGTCATAGAGGGAAGGCTGTCAATCACTGATAGGACCGTCTCCTTGTCTTCAGTCAGTGACTGACAGCTATCTCTGTATACACAGTCATAAAGGGAAGGCTGTCGATCACAGATAGGACCGTCTCCTTGTCTTCAGTCAGTGATTGACAGCTATCTCTGTATACACAGTCATAGAGGGAAGGCTGTCAATCACTGATAGGACCGTCTCCTTGTCTTCAGTCAGTGACTGACAGCTATCTCTGTATACACAGTCATAAAGGGAAGGCTGTCGATCACAGATAGGACCGTCTCCTTGTCTTCAGTCAGTGACTGACAGCTATCTCTGCATACACAGTCATAGAGGGAAGGCGGTTATCACTGATAGGACCTCCTCCTTGTCCTCAGTCAGTGATTGGCAGCTATCTCTGTATACACAGTCATAGAGGGAAGACTGTCAATCACTGATAGGACCGGCTCCTTGTCCTCAGTCAGTAACTGACAGCTATCTCTGTATACACAGTCATAGAGGGAAGACTGTCAGTAACTGATAGGACCATCTCCTCCAGTCATAGAGGGAAGGCTGTCAATCACTGATAGGACCTCCTCCTTGTCTTCAGTCAGTGACTGACAGCTATCTCTGTATACACAGTCATAGAGAGAAGGCTGTCATCACTGATAGGACCGTCTCCTTGTCTTCAGTCAGTGACTGACAGCTATCTCTGTATACACAGCCATAGAGAGAAGGCTGTCATCACTGATAGGACCGTCTCCTTGTCTTCAGTCAGTGACTGACAGCAATCTCTGTATACACAGTCATAGAGGGAAGACTGTCAGTAACTGATAGGACCACTTTCTCCATTCATAGTGGAAAGGCTGTCAATCACTGATAGGACCTCCTCCTTGTCTTCAGTCAGTGACTGACAGCTATCTCTGTATACACAGTCATAGAGGGAAGACTGTCAGTAACTGATAGGACCGTCTCCTTGTCTTCAGTCAGTGACTGACAGCTATCTCTGTATACACAGCCATAGAGAGAAGGCTGTCATCACTGATAGGACCGTCTCCTTGTCTTCAGTCAGTGACTGACAGCTATCTCTGTATACACAGTCATAGAGGGAAGACTGTCAGTAACTGATAGGACCATCTCCATGTCTTCAGTCAGTGATTGACAGCTATCTCTGTATACACAGTCATAGAGGGAAGGCTGTCAATCACTGATAGGACTGCCTCCTTGTCTTCAGTATGTGACTGACAGCTATCTCTGTATACACAGTCATAGAGGGAAGGCTGTCAGTCACTGATAGGACCGTCTCCTTGTCTTCAGTCAGTGATTGACAGCCATCTCTGTATACACAGTCATAATGGGAAGGTTGTCAGTCACTGATAGGACCGTCTCCTTGTCTTCAGTCAGTGATTGACAGCTATCTCTGTATACACAGTCATAAAGGGAAGGCTGTCGATCACAGATAGGACCGTCTCCTTGTCTTCAGTCAGTGACTGACAGCTATCTCTGCATACACAGTCATAGAGGGAAGGCGGTCATCACTGATAGGACCTCCTCCTTGTCCTCAGTCAGTGATTGGCAGCTATCTCTGTATACACAGTCATAGAGGGAAGACTGTCAATCACTGATAGGACCGGCTCCTTGTCCTCAGTCAGTAACTGACAGCTATCTCTGTATACACAGTCATAGAGGGAAGGCTGTCAGTCACTGATAGGACCTCCTCCATGTCTTCAGTCAGTGACTGACATCTATCTCTGTATACACAGTCATAGAGAGAAGGCTGTCAGCACTGATAGGACCATCTCCTTGTCTTCAGTCAGTGATTGACAGCTATCGCTGTATACACAGTCATAGAGGGAAGGCTGTCAATCACTGATAGGATCTCCTACTTGTCTTCAGTCAGTGACTGACAGCTATCTCTGTATACACAGTCATAGAGGGAAGACTGTCAGTAAATGATAGGACCGTCTCCTCCAGTCATAGAGAGAAGGCTGTCAATCACTGATAGGACCTCCTCCTTGTCTTCAGTCAGTGACTGACAGCTATCTCTGTATACACAGTCATAGAGAGAAGGCTGTCATCACTGATAGGACCGTCTCCTTGTCTTCAGTCAATGACTGACAGCTATCTCTGTATACACAGCCATAGAGAGAAGGCTGTCATCACTGATAGGACCGTCTCCTTGTCTTCAGTCAGTGACTGACAGCTATCTCTGTATACACAGTCATAGAGGGAAGACTGTCAGTAACTGATAGGACCACCTTCTCCAGTCATAGTGGGAAGGCTGTCAATCACTGATAGGACCTCCTCCTTGTCTTCAGTCAGTGACTGACAGCTATCTCTGTATACACAGTCATAGAAGGAAGACTGTCAGTAACTGATAGGACCGTCTCCTTGTCTTCAGTCAGTGACTGACAGCTATCTCTGTATACACAGCCATAGAGAGAAGGCTGTCATCACTGATAGGACCGTCTCCTTGTCTTCAGTCAGTGACTGACAGCTATCTCTGTATACACAGTCATAGAGGGAAGGCTGTCAATCACTGATAGGACCGCCTCCTTGTCTTCAGTATGTGACTGACAGCTATCTCTGTATACACAGTCATAGAGGGAAGGCTGTCAGTCACTGATAGGACCGTCTCCTTGTCTTCAGTCAGTGATTGACAGCCATCTCTGTATCCACAGTCATAATGGGAAGGTTGTCAGGCACTGATAGGACCGTCTCCTTGTCTTCAGTCAGTGATTGACAGCCATCTCTGTATACACAGTCATAATGGGAAGGCTGTCAATCACTGATAGGACCGCCTCCTTGTCTTCAGTATGTGACTGACAGCTATCTCTGTATACACAGTCATAGAGGCAAGGCTGTCAGTCACTGATAGGACCGTCTCCTTGTCTTCAGTCAGTGACTGATAGCTATCTCTGTATACACAATCATAGAGGGAAGGCTGTCATCACTGATAGGACCGTCTCCTTGTCTTCAGTCAGTGATTGACAGCTATCTCTGTATACACAGTCATAGAGGGAAAACTGTCAATCACTGATAGGACCGCCTCCTTGTCTTTAGTCAGTGACTGACAGCTATCTCTGCATACACAGTCATAGAGAGAAGGCTGTCGATCACTGATAGGACCGTCTCCTTGTCTTCAGTCAGTGATTGACAGCTATCTCTGTATACACAGTCATAGAGGGAAGGCTGTCAGTCACTGATAGGACCGTCTTCTTGTCTTCAGTCAGTGATTGACAGCTATCTCTGTATACACAGTCATAGAGGGAAGGCTGTCAATCACTGATAGGACCGTCTCCTTGTCTTCAGTCAGTGACTGAGAGCTATCTCTGTATACACAGTCATAAAGGGAAGGCTGTCGATCACAGATAGGACCGTCTCCTTGTCTTCAGTCAGTGACTGACAGCTATCTCTGCATACACAGTCATAGAGGGAAGGCGGTCATCACTGATAGGACCTCCTCCTTGTCCTCAGTCAGTGATTGGCAGCTATCTCTGTATACACAGTCATAGAGGGAAGACTGTCAATCACTGATAGGACCGGCTCCTTGTCCTCAGTCAGTAACTGACAGCTATCTCTGTATACACAGTCATAGAGGGAAGGCTGTCAGTCACTGATAGGACCTCCTCCTTCTCTTCAGTCAGTGACTGACAGCTATCTCTGTATACACAGTCATAGAGGGAAGGCTGTCATCACTGATAGGACCGTCTCCTTGTCTTCAGTCAGTGATTAACAGCTATCGCTGTATACACAGTCATAGAGGGAAGGCTGTCAATCACTGATAGGACCTTCTCCTTGTCTTCAGTCAGTGACTGACAGCTATCTCTGTATACACAGTCATAGAGGGAAGGCTGTCATCACTGATAGGACCTCCTCCTTGTCTTCAGTCAGTGACTGACAGCTATCTCTGTATACACAGTCATAGAGGGAAGGCTGTCATCACTGATAGGACCGTCTCCTTGTCTTCAGTCAGTGATTGACAGCTATCGCTGTATACACAGTCATAGAGGGAAGGCTGTCATCACTGATAGGACCGTCTCCTTGTCTTCAGTCAATGACTGACAGCTATCTCTGTATACACAGCCATAGAGAGAAGGCTGTCATCACTGATAGGACCGTCTCCTTGTCTTCAGTCAGTGACTGACAGCTATCTCTGTATACACAGTCATAGAGGGAAGACTGTCAGTAACTGATAGGACCGGCTCCTTGTCCTCAGTCAGTAACTGACAGCTATCTCTGTATACACAGTCATAGAGGGAAGACTGTCAGTAACTAATAGGACCATCTCCTCCAGTCATAGTGGGAAGGCTGTCAATCACTGATAGGACCTCCTCCTTGTCTTCAGTCAGTGACTGACAGCTATCTCTGTATACACAGTCATAGAGGGAAGACTGTCAGTAACTGATAGGACCGGCTCCTTGTCCTCAGTCAGTAACTGACAGCTATCTCTGTATACACAGTCATAGAGGGAAGACTGTCAGTAACTGATAGGACCATCTCCTCCAGTCATAGAGGGAAGGCTGTCAATCACTGATAGGACCTCCTCCTTGTCTTCAGTCAGTGACTGACAGCTATCTCTGTATACACAGTCATAGAGAGAAGGCTGTCATCACTGATAGAACCGTCTCCTTGTCTTCAGTCAGTGACTGACAGCTATCTCTGTATACACAGCCATAGAGAGAAGGCTGTCATCACTGATAGGACCGTCTCCTTGTCTTCAGTCAGTGACTGACAGCTATCTCTGTATACACAGTCATAAAGGGAAGGCTGTCGATCACAGATAGGACCGTCTCCTTGTCTTCAGTCAGTGATTGACAGCTATCTCTGTATACACAGTCATAGAGGGAAGGCTGTCAATCACTGATAGGACCGTCTCCTTGTCTTCAGTCAGTGACTGACAGCTATCTCTGTATACACAGTCATAAAGGGAAGGCTGTCGATCACAGATAGGACCGTCTCCTTGTCTTCAGTCAGTGACTGACAGCTATCTCTGCATACACAGTCATAGAGGGAAGGCGGTTATCACTGATAGGACCTCCTCCTTGTCCTCAGTCAATGATTGGCAGCTATCTCTGTATACACAGTCATAGAGGGAAGACTGTCAATCACTGATAGGACCGGCTCCTTGTCCTCAGTCAGTAACTGACAGCTATCTCTGTATACACAGTCATAGAGGGAAGACTGTCAGTAACTGATAGGACCATCTCCTCCAGTCATAGAGGGAAGGCTGTCAATCACTGATAGGACCTCCTTCTTGTCTTCAGTCAGTGACTGACAGCTATCTCTGTATACACAGCCATAGAGAGAAGGCTGTCATCACTGATAGGACCGTCTCCTTGTCTTCAGTCAGTGACTGACAGCAATCTCTGTATACACAGTCATAGAGGGAAGACTGTCAGTAACTGATAGGACAATCTCCATGTCTTCAGTCAGGGATTGACAGCTATCTCTGTATACACAGTCATAGAGGGAAGGCTGTCAATCACTGATAGGACTGCCTCCTTGTCTTCAGTATGTGACTGACAGCTATCTCTGTATACACAGTCATAGAGGGAAGGCTGTCAGTCACTGATAGGACCATCTCCTTGTCTTCAGTCAGTGATTGACAGCCATCTCTGTATACACAGTCATAATGGGAAGGTTGTCAGTCACTGATAGGACCGTCTCCTTGTCTTCAGTCAGTGATTGACAGCTATCTCTGTATACACAGTCATAGAGGGAAGGCTGTCAGTCACTGATAGGACCGTCTCCTTGTCTTCAGTCAGTGATTGACAGCTATCTCTGTATACACAGTCATAGAGGGAAGGCTGTCAATCACTGATAGGACCGTCTCCTTGTCTTCAGTCAGTGACTGAGAGCTATCTCTGTATACACAGTCATAAAGGGAAGGCTGTCGATCACAGATAGGACCGTCTCCTTGTCTTCAGTCAGTGACTGACAGCTATCTCTGCATACACAGTCATAGAGGGAAGGCGGTCATCACTGATAGGACCTCCTCCTTGTCCTCAGTCAGTGATTGGCAGCTATCTCTGTATACACAGTCATAGAGGGAAGACTGTCAATCACTGATAGGACCGGCTCCTTGTCCTCAGTCAGTAACTGACAGCTATCTCTGTATACACAGTCATAGAGGGAAGGCTGTCAATCACTGATAGGATCTCCTCCTTGTCTTCAGTCAGTGACTGACAGCTATCTCTGTATACACAGTCATAGAGGGAAGACTGTCAGTAACTGATAGGACCATCTCCTCCAGTCATAGAGGGAAGGCTGTCAATCACTGATAGGACCTCCTCCTTGTCTTCAGTCAGTGACTGACAGCTATCTCTGTATACACAGTCATAGAGAGAAGGCTGTCATCACTGATAGGACCGTCTCCTTGTCTTCAGTCAATGACTGACAGCTATCTCTGTATACACAGCCATAGAGAGAAGGCTGTCATCACTGATAGGACCGTCTCCTTGTCTTCAGTCAGTGACTGACAGCTATCTCTGTATACACAGTCATAGAGGGAAGACTGTCAGTAACTGATAGGACCACCTTCTCCAGTCATAGTGGGAAGGCTGTCAATCACTGATAGGACCTCCTCCTTGTCTTCAGTCAGTGACTGACAGCTATCTCTGTATACACAGTCATAGAAGGAAGACTGTCAGTAACTGATAGGACCGTCTCCTTGTCTTCAGTCAGTGACTGACAGCTATCTCTGTATACACAGCCATAGAGAGAAGGCTGTCATCACTGATAGGACCGTCTCCTTGTCTTCAGTCAGTGACTGACAGCTATCTCTGTATACACAGCCATAGAGAGAAGGCTGTCAATCACTGATAGGACCGTCTCCTTGTCTTCAGTCAGTGACTGACAGCTATCTCTGTATACACAGTCATAGAGGGAAGACTGTCAGTAACTGATAGGACCATCTCCATGTCTTCAGTCAGTGATTGACAGCTATCTCTGTATACACAGTCATAGAGGGAAAGCTGTCAATCACTGATAGGACCGTCTCCTTGTCTTCAGTCAGTGATTGACAGCCATCTCTGTATCCACAGTCATAATGGGAAGGTTGTCAGGCACTGATAGGACCGTCTCCTTGTCTTCAGTCAGTGATTGACAGCCATCTCTGTATACACAGTCATAATGGGAAGGCTGTCAATCACTGATAGGACCGCCTCCTTGTCTTCAGTATGTGACTGACAGCTATCTCTGTATAAACAGTCATAGAGGCAAGGCTGTCAGTCACTGATAGGACCGTCTCCTTGTCTTCAGTCAGTGACTGATAGCTATCTCTGTATACACAATCATAGAGGGAAGGCTGTCATCACTGATAGGACCGTCTCCTTGTCTTCAGTCAGTGATTGACAGCTATCTCTGTATACACAGTCATAGAGGGAAGACTGTCAATCACTGATAGGACCGCCTCCTTGTCTTTAGTCAGTGACTGACAGCTATCTCTGCATACACAGTCATAGAGAAAAGGCTGTCGATCACTGATAGGACCGTCTCCTTGTCTTCAGTCAGTGATTGACAGCTATCTCTGTATACATTGTCATAATGGGAAGGTTGTCATTTACTGATAGGACCGTCTCCTTGTCCTCAGTCAGTGACTGACAGCTATCTCTGTATACACAGTCATAGAGGGAAGACTGTCATCACTGATAGGACCGTCTCCTTGTCTTCAGTCAGGTACTGACAGCTATCTCTGTATACACAGTCATAGAGGGAAGGCTGTCAGTCACTGATAGGACCGTCTCCTTGTCTTCAGTCAGTGACTGACAGCTATCTCTGTATACACAGTCATAGAGGGAAGGCTGTCAGTCACTGATAGGACCGCCTCCTTGTCCTCAGTCAGTGACTGACAGCTATCTCTGTATACACAGTCATAGAGGGAAGACTGTCATCACTGATAGGACCGTCTCCTTGTCTTCAGTCAGGTACTGACAGCTATCTCTGTATACACAGTCATAGAGGGAAGGCTGTCAGTCACTGATAGGACCGTCTCCTTGTCTTCAGTCAGTGACTGACAGCTATCTCTGTATACACAGTCATAGAGGGAAGGCTGTCAGTCACTGATAGGACCTCCTCCTTGACTGCAAAGCCCCGAATGAGCAGACATTTAAATGTATAAATTACAAGTTTTACTGAATCTTTTTCTATAAAACTATATATCTATCTGCTCAGCTCGTCCTGCTCTATAATCTACTGTGCTCAGCTCAGACACCATGTTTAACATGATAGGTTCCCTTTAAATCTTCTTATAGTACTGTTCATAATCATTGACACTTCTAGATGACCTTTTAAATTGATGATTACACTGGAAATGGACGAAAAGGCAGTTTAAGATGATCAGTGACAGCATGGCTGCTCTAAAAGTCACCATACGACTGCAGTAATAGACTGCAATGGAGCTGAAGTGAAGTAGTTAAAATCTATCTAATGTATTTACTCTAATGTATGATCAAACAAGATAAGGCTTCACTGGCCATAATATTACTAGAATTTAATAGAATCAGTGCGTCTCACTGTATTGTAAGCAACCAATGTGCTGAATATAATTTAGCTCAATGGCTTTATTTGGTAGCCATGCATTTTATTCTCTGCGTCTGGAGTTTTCACCTATTCATGTAATATACTGTCAGATTCACCCACTCACTAAGTTGCCAATACTGCTTTATGCTGTAGTAAGTACAATGTACATATACATAGCCTCTATCCATCTGTATGGCCACAAAGGTCATGCTGTACTCAGACATTTCAGTGGTTCAATTTGTAATAGAACAGTAGATACGAAACAGGCTTACAAATAGCAGTAAAATGTGCAATACAACAAAGCAAAGGGTGCAAATAAAGGGGCTGCCATATGGAGAGGCTGTGCCTTTTCTATGTCTTCTGCTGTGCAGTCATCATTTTAAACTAGTGGAGTGTGAAGGGGAAGCTACAGCTGCAATAAACATTATAAGCCCTAATCTAGGACTGAAGGACAAAGCACTGCCATATAAAAAAGAACAGAAAACACGCAGCAAGACATCACGTATGTAAAAACAGAAAACTGAACATATAAAAATGTATACAACTATAGATACACACACGACTGTATATAAACTAAATTATACTTGAAATATCTATTATGGAATGCAGTTTAATAGTGATATATTAGTTGTACTTCTAAATAAAATAAAAATCTATATTTTGAATCATCAAAATAACCATAGCCAAAATAATTTCAGTTGTCAAATAAATCTAAGCTCAGGGAATCAGCAAATATACAAAGTAAATGGTATATCCAACAAACTATAAGAAACATTCTATCTCTATCACATCTATACCTGTCTAAATAATCAAATACACTCTAATAATAAAAGAATGATGATCTGCCTCGGTTATATCTGTACAACCATAAAATAGGTGTGATATATTCATTCTCAATGCAAACATTCAAAACCAAATGGAGGCAGCAGAAATGTTGTGACCATCATAAAAACTGCATTGTCTATATTGTAAATAAAATAAGATATACATAAATACAGAAAAATGTATAAGATGAAAGTAAAATATTTCAGAAAAAATGTACAAGTACAAAATAAAATTTTCCAATATAGGATAGATTAGATAGATACAGATAAAACATGATTATGTATCAGAATGTGTTTACTATTATGCACTACTATACAGAAGCCTCTGCCTAGTTATAGAGAAGGAGATTTAGTATGTCCTCACCTGATATAACGGCTGCCTATGTAGAAGCCCTCTTTCCAGTTGGTCAGGCTGGATTTTGCAGTTCCATGTATTGTTCTCTGGAGGATATAACTGCAGGTTATTATAGAGGCCATTAGTTCTGTGTGTAATGATAGGATACGCAGAGGAGAATTGCATGAATGAGCCAAAGATAGTCCAGACTATCTCCCCTCCAGCAGCCAGACCCTTGTAAGCGTCACTCGCAATACAGTCAATGGTACCTTCAAGGACCACTGACTGATGAGTGAAACCCCCACCTCTCCATACCAGTGATTGGATGATAAGTACACCTGCACAGAGACTAGCTGCAGCAAATGGACTGGTAGAAAGGTAAGTTCATAGTAAACGTTGATGCAATCTAGTGTTAGAAAATCATATACTGTTTGTGTGTTGTTGTTTTTTTTTTTTCAGTTTTCCATAACAGAATGTAAAAAATAGGCTGTCTCTACCTGCACAGTCAGCATCCAGCTCATTATCATCAGGCACTATTATAATTAAAAGATAACAGAACGATCACCACACCATTGAACAGTGGCATACATAGAAGAGAGGGGCTCCATTGCAGAGACCACACTGTATTGCCTATTATGATGCCACGCTTTGTCACTAATGACATAGGGTCCTGTTAGTCTCCGTTTGTTTTCAGGCTCTTCCGCTCAATGTCCCCACCAGATGTGTTCCTGAGTCTTCCTTACAGTTACATACAGTGTATACCAAGGGGTAAGTGCTGACGAAAATATCTTTCCTCTACAGGGTCAGGACACTCCAGATTTTTCTACAAAGCCCGACGAACCACTTTAACATAATTTAATTTTGCAGGTACTGTTCCTTTAAGGGTGCCTGTTCACAATGCTGCACCAAAACCGCACAAAAAAAAAAACCATACTATTTATTGCCGTTTTGGTGCGTTTTTTTGTTGCAGACTGTTGGTTGGATTTTCTGTTTATGCTATGGGGAAAAGCACTCTACAGAAGGTGCGGGATCACACGAACAATTGACATGCTGCAGATTTTAAAATCCAACCAACAGTTCAATTTCCACACAGAACAAAAAAATGAAGTAAGGCCTCTTGTACACGACCGTATGGCTTTTTCAGTATTTTGTGGGCCGCAAAAAAACAGATCCGCAAAAAATATGGATGATGTCCGTGTGCATTCCGTTTTTTGCGGAGCGGAACAGCTGGCTCCTGATAGAACAGTACTATCCTTGTCCATTATGCAGACAATAATAGGACATGTTCTGTCTTTGAACGAAATGGAAATATGGAAACGGAAGACATATGGAGTACCTTCCGCTTTTTTTGCGGATCCATTGAAATGAATGGTTCCGTATGCAGAACACAAAAAACGGAAAGGAAACGAAAAAAAAAAGAGGCCTAAATCTAATTCACTGTGCTGAAAAACCGCACATAATCTGCACTGTCTGCAGGTACCTTAAAAGCTGTGATGTTTTCAGTGGATACTGGCAGGCCTGGAGGCCTGGAGAGGTCTCTGGTTGGGTGTGCGGATCTGGTATGGCATTGCACAGGCCCTTTGCTAGGGTGGAACTGTTGTCAGTTGCATATCATTGTTGCAATTATCATTCCTGACAGGAATACATTGGCTAAAGTCTCAGCTCTTAACATCAGCTTGAGGGATTGGCCAGTGTTGTCAGTTGCATATCATTGTGGTGCACCTTTCGCAGTGATTTATGTATTTGTATATTTTCATCCACACATTATCCCATCTTGTGTAGGATGCCATTGGGGTGCATGTGGTCCGCTGCCGACATACTCCATTGTATGCATCGTTGCTGGGGATTACCGTTAGCAACGGATCATCACATGCAGAGGATTTGCTCCCCGGGTTATAATCTCGCCACAGTGTTTGGGGTTTTTGAGCATTTCCTCCCATTTAGGCCACTTTATTTGAGTTATTTTTCTGGATATGTTTAGAATGTCAGGGGGCCCCCAGAGCAAATAGCTTGGGGGACACATGTTGGCCTAGTCACTGTCATGTTAAATTAAAGGTGTAATGGTTTGATCCATATGGCTATGTATTCTATATGGCCGGTGTGGTGTGTTCCCCCCCGTCTTGTGTTTCAGTGGTACTTACCGGCTTGGTCATCTGGAGGTCAACTGTACTTGTCATTTCTGGTCCTGTCCAGTTCTGAGGCAAGAAGATTCTGTGTTCTTGATTGGTCCAGGAGGTAAACGGCAGGAAAAGACTCCTTTATATCTGAGTGCTCCGCTGGAGTTCGTGCCTGTGAAGAAGAGAAGACCTGGATCAGCGCCCCACCCGCCCTCCCTTAATTTTGTCTGTCGCGATGTTTATTAGTGGGAGTTTGTCGCCCAGCTAATGCTGGGTGGACTGGTAGTTATGTTTTGCTGGAAGTTTAATTGATTATCTTATATGGGATGAATTTTAATTGATTCATTTATGCTATTTAGTATATTTTATGGTAATTTATTATGGTTATTTATTTATTATAAGGTTATCCTTATTAAACATCACGGCCATTTATTTCCACATAGAATGTGTCTGTGTGTTTATTTTATTAAGGTTGGATTAATGACTATGTGACTCGGGCCCCCATTTGCCATTGCGTACTGCTGGTAGCATTCTGTTGCACCTGGTAGCCTGTGTCACATGGCCTGTTCTAGGTGGGGCTTACAGCCTTATCATCTCTCCCACTGCCTGAGTGATCTCACTATGGAGGTATGTGGGAGCTTGGCTGTAAGTTGTATCTTAGCCCCTCTCAGACAGTGTTCACACACCGTAGGGTAGTCTAGTGGTAGGAACCCATGCCATGCTGAGATACCTTGACGATGGTGCAAAAGGGCTCCGATGTGTTCCTGACAGGAATACATTGGCTAAAGTCTCAGCTCTTAACATCAGCTTGAGGGATTAGCCAGTGTTGTCAGTTTCATATCATTGTGGTGCCAGCATTCGTCATTGATGTGTACAGCAGTGGCGTTGCAAGGGGGGTGCGGTTGGTGCGGGCCGCACTGGGAGACACCATTCTGATGGGGTGTCACCCGCCGGCGGCCGGAGTTCTCCTTACTTACTTGCAAGCACGTCGGCCTGGCCGTCACATGGTGGAGGGGTGTGACTGCCTGGTGAGTGGCACGGTGCAGCCAGCAAGCCCAGGACTCGAGTCTAGAGCTAATGGATTGGGTGGTGAGTCACGTGACAGCAGTGACTCACTCACGCAGCTAGCCAGACCTGCCACTGCCGCACCTGAGGGAGGAGGAGGTGTGGTAAGTAGCGCAGAGAGCGCATATTGACTTTATATTTAGATGATTTCATTTAATACCCCATTATAGTATTTATTATATTTGGGGGGGGGGGGGGGGCCTACATCTCTACAGGTCCAGCCAGGTTAAAGCTTGAATAGAAGGTGGAAATGCACTTTAATGCTCCATGGCTCATGGAGCATTAAAGTGCATTTCCTGGAAATGCCGCAAACTACATAATGGAGGGCAGTGTGGGGGCAAATTACATAATGGAGGGCAGTGTGGGGGGCAAATTATTTAATGTGAGGCAGTGTGGGGGGCATATTACTTAAAGGGGTTCTTCACTTTGTTTTAACTGATGATCTATCCTCTGGATAGATCATCAACATCTGATCGGCGGGGGTCCGACATGCCGGACCCCTGCCGTTCAGCTGTTTGAGAAAGCAGCGGCGCTATAGCAATGCCGCGGCCTTCTCACTGTTTACCGCTGGCCAAGTGACATCACGACTAGTATCAACTGGCCTGGGTGCGTCTAAGCTCCATTCAAGTGAACAGAGTTCAGCCCCGCCCAGGCCAGTTGATACTAGTCGTGACATCACTGGGCCAGCGGTAAACAGTGAGAACTGCTATAGCACCGCTGCCTTCTCAAATAGCTAAACGGCAGGGGTCCCGCATGTCAGACCCCCGCCGATCAGATGCTGATGATCTATCCAGAGGATAGATCATCAGTTAAAACAAAGTGCAGAACCCCTTTAATGTGGGGCAGTGTGGGGGGCATATTACTTAATGTGGGGCAGTGTGGGGGGCATATTACTTAATGTAGGGCAGTGTGGGGGGCATATTACTTAATATGGGGCAGTGTAGGGGGGCATATTACTTAATGTGGGGCAGTGTAGGGGGGCATATTACTTAATGTGGGGCAGAGTAAGGGGCAGTATTACTAATTAT
Organism: Bufo gargarizans; assembly: GCF_014858855.1. NCBI lineage: Eukaryota > Metazoa > Chordata > Amphibia > Anura > Bufonidae > Bufo > Bufo gargarizans. The sequence goes on from NC_058080.1 coordinate 272,012,963, forward strand.
GGCATTCTAGAAGGGAATTACTATTGGGACTATGAGGAGCATTATTACTATGGGGGCACTATTATTTCTTCAGGATAGTATTTGGGGGTATTGGGGAGCACAGCGAGCCGCAGGATAACACTGTGGGGACTCCAGGTTGAGGGATGATGATAGAAAAGTGAGGACACTAAGATGTCCGTGTGTCACACTCTGCAGAGACGAGACGCGGCTGAAAGAAGTGTCTGGACCAAATGGAGAAGATGATGACAGAGAAGATCTGCATAGGAGGAGACGTCACCTGGGAGGCCCTGGATGTGAGAGGTATGTGCTGCTGTATGGTATAGTGTATTTATGTATGTGTACCATGTATATGGTGTATTTATGTGTATTGGATATATATGGTGTACGTGTCGTGACGCCTTGCGTCTGCCATTGAGTAGGGAACCTGTTCTCAAAAATTTTAATCCGACCCCCCCCCCATTGTCGATCTGCCTGCTAGCACCCCCGACCCCCCAACCCCCCCCTTCCTGTTGGCAATTTGTCTGCTTAGGGCCCCCCCCCCCCCACATCAGCGGTCTGTTTACTATCCAAACCCTCCCCCCCGCATTACCGCTTGGGTCAGTCGGCAGGCACAGTGAAGGACATGAAGGGATGTCAGCGGCACCGCAGCGGCAGGGCGGAGCTTGAAGGACGTCCCCTACGTGACTCGTCCCAGGGGGGGTGACACCATTTTCTACCTGCACCGGGTGACACCAGCCTTAGCAACGCCACTGGTGTACAGATTCCAACCCCAGTGATTATGAACCAGGCTGCTGAGTTACTTGGGCCTGCTGCACACAGTGCTCTACGGCTGGGAAGGCCCTGTGTATTTTGCACATGGTTTGGGGCCTCTTCTTGTACTTAGGGTGGTGGAAGTTGTGTCAGCTATATTTGTAAATGTGACCAAACCCCTGCCAATCCCACAGTGCCCCAGGATTAATCAGGATTATTTGCAAAATCATTATTCCCCTCTCTAATCCTCCGCACACTGACAATGATCTAGTCCCTGCAACTGACTGACTCAACATACAGGGAATGGCTGGATATGTCCACCCAGCCTGTAACTGGCCGCAGCAGTGGAACATAAGCTGAGCCGCGGACAGTCTGAGAAATAAGCATGTCACAGAGTGTTTTTGTTGGACTGCACACAGCCATCTAAAACCGACCTTAAAAAACACGCCTGTCTTCCAAGAACAGCACCACACCTGTCCACAGGTTGTGTGTAGTAGTGCAGCTCAGCTCAACTGAAGTGAGAGTTGAGCCGCAATACCACTCACAACCTGTGTACTTGTCTGGTACTGTTTTTGGAAGAATGCAAATCCAACACAGGCTTTCAAAACCACAGCACAACGCTTCTGTTTGTCCCCATTTATTGTTAATGGGGACAAAACTGAATAAATCGGGACGGAGTGCACCAGAATGCATTCCGTTCAGGTTTGTTGGGTTCCCATGCCGGACACAAAATTGCTGCAAGCAGCGTTTTTGTGTGCAGCGTGGGAAACGAAACAAGCCAATGGTGCTGGATCCAGTTTCTTTGGACATGGTTTCTTCATTTTCAATATAATACAACTGGATCTGTTCTGAATTGATGCAACCGATTGTATTATTAGAATGGAAGCATTTTGCGATCCCCTGCTGGATCGCAAAAACATACAGCATAATGCAGATGTGAACGTAGCCATAGATGTTTCCTACATCAAAGTAGAACGCAAAAGAAAAATGTGATTTCAAAATCCCATTGTGGTAAATGCTAATCCTCATCTTCACTTCAAAAACCTCTCAAACAGGAGAACAAATGTCCCATGTGACATAACAGGGACCTTAGAGGTGATGGTATATTGTTGGGATATGCCATCACTTACTGGATCTGGACGGTGTGAGATGCGGTGCAGCAATATCCAGGTAAAAGCATAGTGATTAGTGGAGGTCCCAGCGATAGGACTCTAATGATCAGTCAAAAATGACATATCCGGATGATCAGCAATCATTTTAATGTGAAGAGGAAGATCCCTTCAAGGTGACCTTGCATTAAAGATAGCTGATCCTGATTGCCACCTTCTCCGACTCCCCATAAGCATGTACATTTTACTCTACATATATTCCATCAGTTTTATATATTAAATAATTTTTGTGTGTTTTTTTTACCACAAAAGAATGTAGGTTCAAATCTTTGAGCCTATTAAACTCATGTGATACGACACCAGAAAAATATTGCCTTTAGGGAGAGCATAGGAACTTCATATGGTTTATACACTGAACTCAATAACATTGCTTTTCATAAAAATGGAACAGCGATTTCCCTGCAAATATGTTTTCCTGCTACCAGTGATTAAAGGACGCGGCGTACAGTGATACATCAGTGACCATGACTTATTGATGAGAAGACGAGTGGACTGAACACTACCGGTCTGCTGTACTCCTAGTGATTATACAAACAGCTCAACGTTAATTTGGAACATTTGGTCTAATAGGCCAGGGGACCTCTTGTTATAGTATGTTAATTTTAAAGGAGTTGTCCCATTACACACACTTATCCGTTATGCACAAGATAGAGGAAAAAAACATTTAATCAACCTGCCTGGAAAAAAATTTTTTGCAAATCACCATTTTTTAGGTCCTCTTGCCCCTCCCAAACAATTGAATAAAAAGTTTCATCGATCCCACAATGGTACCAACCAAAACTACAGCATGTCCTGCAAAAAACAAGCCCTCACATGGCTTTGTAGATGAAAACATTCTAAAGGTATGAGTTCTACAGTATGGTGATTCAAAGAAAATTCGTTTTTCAAAAAATTTTAAGCACTGTAGTAAAACAGGGGTGCTATTTGGTTACTATGGCAGCCGGGTACCAATGTGCTATGCTAGTATTTAGCCAAGCTGAGGGTTGCCTGACAGCGCAGGCGCAACTCACATACATTGCGCATTGGAAATAGGCTAGGATCACGTGCCGAACAACCGGCATGTGATTCAGTAGGTGCCCGCAACTTAAAGGGGTTCTCCGGGAATTAAAAAAATGAAAATACTTAAATATTATTTTATAATAAATATATTCACAAATACCTTTTATTACTTAGAATGGCTTGTTTTGTCTAGGGAGCAATCATTAGAAGAAAGAAAATGGCCGCCGTCATATCAGTACACACAAAACCTGTCCTAATCACACAGGATGACAAGTTACTTCCCCATAATGAGCCATAGTGCTGCCTCATCATTCTCTCTGCTCTGCTTGTCAGGAATCATGATCCTGAATACAGGTGAATCTCTGTGGGAATGGAGAAGATGAGGAGACATAAGAGGGGGGTGAGGTGTGGCTAATGAGCAGCAGCACTTGTTTGCAGTCTCCATTACCACAGCCCCACATTACCACAGTCTGTCCTGTCTGTCCTCTCTGTACTTCATGTCTCCTCATGAACTAAATTCCTCAGAGATTCAGCCAAAGTTCTTATCATCTGTATTCAGAATAACAATCCCTGACAAGAAGGAGAGGATGAGGAGGATGAGGCAGCTCTTTACCTCAGTGTGGTAAACTAACTTGTCCTCATGTGTGATCAGTCATGGAGAAGATTCTGCAATGGCGCAAATTCACTGGTGGAGACGGTCGTGGTACTTCAAATGAAATACTTCTTTATTTGAAGAAAGTGCATGTACAGTCGTGGCCAAAAGTTTTGAGAATTACATAAATATTGGAAATTGCAAAAGTTGCTGCTTAAGTTTTTATAATAGCAATTTGCATATACTCCAGAATGTTATGAAGAGTGATCAGATGAATTGCATAGTCCTTCTTTGCCATGAAAATTAACTTAATCCCCCCCAAAAACTTTCCACTGCATTTCATTGCTGTCATTAAAGGACCTGCTGAGATCATTTCAGTAATCGTCTTGTTAACTCAGGTGAGAATGTTGACGAGCACAAGGCTGGAGATCATTATGTCAGGCTGATTGGGTTAAAATGGCAGACCTGACCTGTTAAAAGGAGGGTGATGCTTGAAATCATTGTTCTTCCATTGTTAACCATAGTGACCTGCAAAGAAACGCGTGCAGCCATCATTGCGTTGCATAAAAATGGCTTCACAGGCAAGGATATTGTGGCTACTAAGATTGCACCTCAATCAACAATTTATAGTATCATCAAGAACTTCAAGGAAAGAGGTTCAATTCTTGTTAAGAAGGCTTCAGGGCGTCCAAGAAAGTCCAGCAAGTGCCAGGATCGTCTCCTAAAGAGGATTCAGCTGCGGGATCGGAGTGCCACCAGTGCAGAGCTTGCTCAGGAATGGCAGCAGGCAGGTGTGAGCGCATCTGCACGCACAGTGAGGCAAAGACTTTTGGAAGATGGCCTGGTGTCAAGAAGGGCAGCAAAGAAGCCACTTCTCTCCCCAAAAAACATCAGGGACAGATTGATCTTCTGCAGAAAATATGAATCCTCTTTCCGATTGTTTGGGGCTTGGCCGGAGTCAGGAAAAAGGCTTGGCCGGAGAAGAAAAGGTCAGCGCTACCATCAGTCCTGTGTCATGCCAACAGTAAAGCATCCTGAGAACATTCATGTGTGGGGTTGCTTCTCATCCAAGGGAGTGAGCTCACTCACAATTTTGCCCTAAAACACAACAATGAATAAAGAATGGTACCTAAAACACCCTCCAACAGCAACTTCTTCCAACAATCCAACAACAGTTTGGTGAAGGCAAAAGTGATAACAAAGTGGCTCGGGGACCAAAACGTTGACATTTTGGGTCCATGGCCTGGAAACTCCCCAGATTTTAATCCCATTGAAAACTTGTGGTCAATCCTCAAGAGGCGGGTGGACAAACAAAAACCCACTAGTTCTGACAAACTCCAAGAAGTGAAAGAATTGGTTGCTATTAGTCAGGAATTGGCCCAGAAGTTGATTGAGAGCATGCCCAGTCGAATTGCAGAGGTCCTGAAAAAGAAGGGCCAACACTGCAAATACAGGTAAAAAAATAGCATATTGTGATAAAGTTCATTATTTTCTGTAATGTACTGATAAACATTAGACTTTCATATATTTTAGATTCATTACACACCAACTGAAGTAGTTCAAGCCTTTTATTGTTTTAATATTGATGATTTTGGCATACAGCTCATGAAAACCCAAAATTCCTATCTAAAAAATTAGCATATCATGAAAAGGTTCTCTAAACGAGCTATTAACCTAATCATCTGAATCAACTAATTAACTCTAAACACCTGCAAAAGATTCCTGAGGCTTTTAAAAACTCCCAGCCTGGTTCATTACTCAAAACCGCAATCATGGGTAAGACTGCCGACCTGACTGCTGTCCAGAAGGCCATCATTGACACCCTCAAGCAAGAGGGTAAGACACACAGAGAAATTTCTGAACTAATAGGCTGTTCCCAGAGTGCTGTATCAAGGCACCTCAGTGGGAAGTCTGTGGGAAGGAAAAAGTGTGGCAGAAAACGCTGCACAACGAGAAGAGGTGACCGGACCCTGAGGAAGATTGTGGAAAAGGACCGATTTCAGACCTTGGGGGACCTGCGGAAGCAGTGGACTGAGTCTGGAGTAGAAACATCTAGAGCCACCGTGTACAGGCGTGTGCAGGAAATGGGCTACAGGTGCCGCATTCCCCAGGTCAAGCCACTTTTGAACCAGAAACAGCGGCAGAAGCGCCTGACCTGGGCTACAGAGAAGCAGCACTGGACTGTTGCTCAGTGGTCCAAAGTACTTTTTTCGGATGAAAGCAAATTTTGCATGTCATTCGGAAATCAAGGTGCCAGAGTCTGGAGGAAGACTGGAGAGAGGGAAATGCCAAAATGCCTAAAGTCCAGTGTCAAGTACCCGCAGTCAGTGATGGTCTGGGGTGCCATGTCAGCTGCTGGTGTTGGTCCACTGTGTTTTATCAAGGGCAGGGTCAATGCAGCTAGCTATCAGGAGATTTTGGAGCACTTCATGCTTCCATCTGCTGAAAAGCTTTATGGAGATGAAGATTTCATTTTTCAGCACGACCTGGCACCTGATCACAGTGCCAAAACCACTGGTAAATGGTTTACTGACCATGGTATTACTGTGCTCAATTGGCCTGCCAACTCTCCTGACCTGAACCCCATAGAGAATCTGTGGGATATTGGGAAGAGAAAGTTGAGAGACGCAAGACCCAACACTCTGGATGAGCCTAAGGCCGCTATCGAAGCATCCTGGGCCTCCATAACACCTCAGCAGTGCCACAGGCTGATTGCCTCCATGCCACGCCGCATTGAAGCAGTCATTTCTGCAAAAGGATTCCCGACCAAGTATTGAGTGCATAACTGAACATAATTATTTGAAGGTTGACTTTTTTGTATTAAAAACACTTTTCTTTTATTGGTCGGATGAAATATGCTAATTTTTTTAGATAGGAAATTTGGGTTTTCATGAGCTGTATGCCAAAATCATCAATATTAAAACAATAAAAGGCTTGAACTACTTCAGTTGGTGTGTAATGAATCTAAAATATATGAAAGTCTAATGTTTATCAGTACATTACAGAAAATAATGAACTTTATCACAATATGCTTATTTTTTTAGAAGGACCTGTACTGACTCTTTGCATAAATGTCATGTAATTGTCGATAAAAGCCTTTGAAACGTATGAAGTGCGTAAAATTATATTTCGCTACATCACAGAAACAACTGAAACAAAGATCTAAAAGCAGTTTAGCAGCAAACTTTGTGAAAACTAATATTTGTGTCATTCTCAAAACTTTTGGCCACGACTGTACATAAAAACAATGCGTTTCGGGGACATAGTTCCCCTTCATCAGGTTAAGCAAATGATATTGTATACAACAGTAATAGGTCAAACAATCGCCCAACATCATCATCATCATACCAACAATTCGAGACCTATGAACAATAATGGTGACTCAACACCCTGCACCAACAGAAAAACTAACAGAACACCTACAGCCTGCAGTTCCTCAAATTGAGGGAAGCTTTACACATCAGTCTGATTCTTCAAATCTGGAATTCCACACCCCACTACCTACCCCAGGTAGACTACGACACCCCACTGCTACCATTGGTACTCCACCTGCTTCTCCATTAACTTTTTTTCCAGAAGATGTAATATCTGAATGTGCACCTCTGAATTTGCCTCCGACCCAATTCTCTATTCATCCACAATCGTTCTCGTCACTCTGGTCAGGTTCCCCTACTCAATCTTTACTTTCGGACATGGAAGCCGATTCATTACTCACTATTCACGCTTTTACTTCCCCAACATTTGTCCCACATTTCGACCCTTCAAAACTCACTGTAAAATTATCTATTAATCCACCCTCAGCCACATCCACTAACAATAACCCACTGTCATGGCTGAGGATGGGGGAAACCCTCAGCCGTGCGATGCCAGAAGATGTTAGTGGCTGTTCGGCCAGGACGACAGAATTAGGGAGCAGGTCACCTCCTATCGCATCCCTAATCTGACCCTGACTCCTAGCTGTATGAGCCGACCTTGATGGTAGGAGGGCTCATACTCGGGAACCTCGGATCCCTACTGACCCTCCGCAGATCCCTGAGCTAGGAGCTGGGTAGACAACCTGTTCCTCCTAGACGCGGAGAAACAGGAGTCTAAACTGACCAAGCTGCAAGGGGATATAAACATGAACAGCCTATGGACATGGCAGGAGGATGAAAAGCACTTCCACACCTACCTGCCACAGACACACTGACTGGATCCCGTGCTCAACAAGCTAGTGTCCACACCCAAACATAAATGGACACAGCACACACACAAACACAGGAACCCAGATCCATAGGTGCATTAAACATCAAAAGGAAAACCACATCAACTAAACATCATGAATAACATTTATGACCACAAGGGTGGCCCTCACTGGCAGATGGTATACAAACCAGGAGGATGACTCCAGCAAACATGCCTGGAGTACCCCTCAGACCTCTGCTCTCAACTGAGGCAAAATAGCCCATGTAGCCACACCCACACACAGACACACCCAGTGTTCACACAGAGGGAGTTAACCCTTCCTACACCAGGCAAGGGATGGAAGCCACTTAAAGGGGAAAGTGCACACATAACTAAAACCCTGTGCACACCAGACATACAAAAGACACACCTAACAAAGACAGGTTGCCAGGTGCAACCGCATGCACATTGCAGCAAGCTGCCTAGCACCAGCTCAGGCTGCTATACTGCGACATACAAAATAACTTGTTGCCCGCGGCAAACACAAGTGAGGCAACATACTAGCAGCCCTCACCTGTGGTTGAACTACCAAACCAAACCACAGGCAACAGCATGCGGTTCAGGAGTCACGACCATGACCATGGTCGTGACACCCACCTATTAACATTTCTAACAGCGATGTGATCCCGGCTGATAACCTCTCTCTAATGGGTCCGTCAACATCAGTCCCTTTTTTTTAGCCATACCCCCTCTCATCAACCCTACAGCCACATACCCCATTTTAAAAAGCCCCAAAACAATCAATATCACTAATTTTTTTCGCCCACTAGGCTGCAAACCCAGAAAACGTAAAAAATTCAGAAGAGGGTGCTGAGCAGGCAGAGGCAAAAAGGAAAATCTACAAAATTGAAAGACCCCAAGGACTTAATACACCCCTCGGGTGTATTAAGTCCTTGATACAGCCGAGGGGTGTATTAAGTCCTTGGGGTCTTAATACACCCCTCGGGTATCTTCAACCTGTCTTCATACATCCTCACAGGACCCGAAATCTTGGTGCTGTCAAAGGGCTTATCCTTTTGCCCCACTAGCAAAATCAATGAAATTGATATATTCTTGGATCTCAATCGCTATATAAAAAAAATGACATTAAAAAAGCATTTCAAAATCCTTGAATACTCTACGAGAAAGTCCATACCCGACCAACAAAATACAGCATTCCTAAATGAGGAACACATCGAAGCAATCCTGTCTGTTTTAAAACCACCATCCTACTTTTCTAGACACATTCTATTCTGTGGTGTCCAATGAGTTCAGACAAATTAATAAAGAACCCAGTCATAAATACAACCACAAACCAGCTGAGAAAACTGCTTTGAAGGGTCTCCAATCCAATACGGACATTGTTATAAAAAATGCAGATAAGGGGGGAGGGGGGACGTTATTCAGGAGAGGGAGGATTATACCAAGGAATCCCTCAATATACTTTCTGACCAAAAGTACTATCTACCGCTGAGTAATGATCCATCAATACAGGATAGGTAAGATTTTGAAACACTCATTAAGTTGGCTGGACCAATTTTGAATAAAAAAAGAATATATCCTTGGGAAAGATGCAACATTGGCCACCTTTTACCATCTTCCCAAAATCCACAAGGACGAGAAGAACCCCCTGGTAGACCAATCATTTCTGGAGTCTTCGCCCTCACCCGCAACTTGCCCCACTATATTGATGTCCACCTCCAAAAACACGTCCTTAATCTAGCATCCTATCTAAAGGACTTCACTTCTCTCATCACATTGCTGAAAGATATTCAATGGAAGACTAGCTACTTCTGGCTAACCCTTGACGTTTCGACCCTCTACTCCAATATATCTCATGACTTAGGACTAAAGTGCACATCTACCTATCTGGAAAGAGATCATGATATGCCTGCCCAGCAAAAGGACTTCATCATTAGAGGTACAGAATTTATCCTCACGCTTAATGTTTTTTTTTGTTCCAGAAACAAATTTACAAGCAGATAAGAGGGACCGCAATTGGGACGCATTTCGCGCCAAGCTTTGCCAATTTATTTATGTTTTTTTTTTTAGGAATCTTTTATTTATCAAACAACTTTCTGGTCCACAAACATTGTTGTCTTTTTCAAAGATACATAGACGATCTGATCTTCATCTGGAATGGGGACCAAGCATCCATAGAGAACTTCATCTCTCAACTCAACACTAATAATTGGGGAATCTCATTCACAGGTACATACAACACATGAAAAATAAAATTCCTGGACCTTGAAATCTTTATCCAGGAGAGCGAAATCAGAACACGACCTTTCTTCAAGAAGGTGGACAGTAATAGTTATTTGGATTTCCGGAGCACCCACTGTAAGAAATGGAAGGCGAACATTCCCTTCAGTCAATTTAAGAGAATCCAGCGAAATTGTACAGTCGATGAGGATTTTATCAATCAGTGTGATATCCTTGACACCAGGTTTAGTCAGAAGGGATATCCAACAAACATTGTTTCAGGTGGCGGGAAAAAAGCCGCTGTACTTTCACAATCAGAGTGCCTTGCTCCCGTACAAAAACAGGAAAAGAATACGAATAGCAATCCATTCATCTGCAACTTTATAACTACCTACAATCAAAACCATGATGCTATCAAAGCAGTTTTGGATAGACATTGGCCCATCCTTAAAAGGGATCCCATACTGAACCAAATCATTCCAAAGACTCCCCGCCTAACATACAGAAGGGTGCGGACCTTGACGAATATCCTTGCACCCAGCAAATTAAGAACAGTAAGTGGCTTTACCAAGGACAAGGGTACCTCTGTTCTTAAAGGCAGTTTTAAATGCGGTCAATCGGAGATGTCTGTGTTGCAAAAATGATTTGTCAGAAATCAACTTTCCATAGTCAAAATGGTGGCGAATCGTTTTCCATCTCCAGTTTTTTTAACTGAGTCTAACCACGTAATTTATCTATTAGAGTGCCTGTGTTATCTACAGTACATCGGCTGCACCATACAAACACTGCGAGACATAGTTAACAAACATCGGTCAAACAAAGAAAAAAATACCCCAAACACACTGTTTCTAGACACACATCACATCATCACGAGGGCAGTTTGTGTGGTCTCACAATTACACCTATTGTACAAATACCAGTACTAAAAGACATACAATACATTACATGCCGTGAAATGTTTTGAATTTTCAAATTAAATAGTCCATATGGCTTAAATGAGGCCTTTGAGATAAATTTGTAAACGTGTTCCCCTTTTTTCTGTTACACATTTTAGTAGAAAAGGAGTTAACACTTTTTTTTTCTTTTAAATATGAATATGTACTTATTTATCTTCTATATATTAGTTTTTATCATTTTTTTTTTTTTTTACTCGTTTTATTGAAGTTTAATAAAAGGCATAAAGCAAGGCATCAAAAAGCCGTCACAACCCGCGCAGGGGGGTTCCAGGCTACATGGTGTATTACATGAAAGCAACATATGAGCAAGGGCGGTATCGTAGAACAGAAGCAATCACATCCAAATAAGCATAACAATCGTGTTCCATGAAGCACTGAGCAGTCACTGAGTGCATTACTACATAATATCAACCAGAGGGGTATATCATGCGGATCTTGTCTACACAGAGTGCATGTGCATGGGTTGCAAGGTCAGGGACGAAGAGCACCACTCCCCCCATACCTTCTGAAACTACTGCAGGCACTTTCTATGAGCATATACTACTTTCTCCATAGACATAGCTTGATTTATCAGTACTTTCCACTGATTGACAGTAGGAGGCCTGTCAGCCATCCACCTCAGTGCTATCGCCTTCCTAGCCATGAACAGGGCCTCTCCTAAAAATACCCTCTGATGGTGTGTCCACTGCTCCTCATCTAGAACTCCTAGAATGCAAATTTTAGGGCAAATAGCTAGCTGAACAGGGACCATTGTTGAAAGAACGTCCACAACCTCTTTCCAAAAGGCCTGAAGGTAACTACATCCCCAAATCAAATGCCAAAAGTCGTCCCTTTCCTCCTGACACCTATGGCACCTGCTGCTGGGAGATCTCCCCATTCTATGTAATCTTAGAGGGGATAAGTAGCTTTTATGGAGTATAAACAGCTGAATTAGTCTGTTGTTCACTAAAGGGGAAACCTTAGTGGGCACCAGCAGAGCCTCTTCCCAATCCTCAGCATCGAGTGTAGTAATGGAGGCTCTCCACTTCGCCTCGACATCCAAAGGTTGGAGTGCCATGCGTTCTCCCAACAAATGAGTATATAACACAGAAATGACACCCTTAGGACCCTGTGACCTCAACACCCCTATCAAGGGATACTTAGAGATGTTCCTACTCGCACCGCTAAACTGAGCAGTTAGGGTATGCCGCAACTGAAGATATCTATAGAAGTGAGTGTGGGGAATCTCAAACTTCTCCTGCAATTGCTGTAGAGACCACAAAACGCCTCCTATATATAAGTCCTCCAAGGACCGGACCCCATGCCCTTTCCAAACCGTCACTCCCTCCAAATTCGCCAAGTGCGGAAACATGGGATTATCCCAAACAGGAACAGCATCAGGCAAATCCTTGTACGAGTTAAGTTTGGCCGCCTTCCAGACTTGGTTGGCTAGCTTATGGGTAGGGAGAAGCCTACCAAGCACCTGGTTAGGGGACTCCAACACAGGCCACAAGGTGTCAAGATTAAGATACTCTTTCAGCCAGTACTTCGGCCCCGGCAGCTCCCCTTGCCCCACCCATGCCGCTATATACTACAGCTGACTAGCTAAGTAATACAGAAAAAAGTCAGGCAAGGCTACTCCACCATGAAGTTTAGACCTCTGTAGAACGCTCAAGGAAAGCTTCCTCCTAGCTCCACCCCAGACAAAAGCCGCTGTCATCCAGTGCAACCTGTCAAAGAAGGCTTTAGAGACCGGGGCACATGCGTGTGACAGGAGATAGAGACCCTTTGGAAGTAACACCATCTTGACCAAATTCAATCTACCCATTACCGAAAACGGCAATGACTTCCATGTCTTAAATTTGTCAATGAATAAAGATTCTATAGGGTCTATATTTCTTGCCACGACACATGGGGGTCTCCAGTAATCACAATACCAAGGTATTTAAAGTGATCTACCACTGGCAAGTTAAGTAGACTTCCAGGCCCGTCATGTGTCCAGAGAGGCATGATAGCAGATTTCGTCCAATTTATGTGCAAGCCCGAATAAGTGCCAAACCTCTCTATCACTTCCATCGCACTCTGGAGAGTCCTCTCGGGCTCATCCATAAACAGGAGTAAATCATCAGCATAAAGCCCTATTTTCTCTACTCTATTCCCTCTGGAGATCCCCAGAAAGGCCTCATCCTGTCTAATGCGTAGCGCAAGATGCTCTATCACAACAGCAAACAGCAGCGGGGAAAGGGGGCAGCCCTGCCTGGTGCCCCTGTGAAGTGCAAAGGAGTCAGAATGAGTGCCATTCACTAGTATGTTAGCTTTAGGTCTCTGATACAGTATTTCAACCCAACTCACAAACTGAGGACCAAAGCCGAATTCTCTCAAAATCTGCAGCAGGAAGGGCCACTCCACAGAATCAAAAGCCTTAGCAGTGTCGAGAGACGCCAGGGCCAATCTCCTACCTTCCACTGCCCCGATCTGCGCTATAACCTGCGCCCTTCTAATATTATCAGAAGTCGTCCTGCCTGGCATGAATCCGGCCTGATCCTGATGTATTATGGATGTTACCACTTTATTCAGGCGGGAAGCCAGGAGTCTAGTCAATATCTTGTAGTCAAAATTTAATTGCGAGATTGGCCTATAAGACCCACATTCATTTGGATCCTTGTCTGGTTTCAATATTACTACAATGGTGGCATCATACAGGGTGTCAGGTAATAGATGTCGCTGAAGCGACTCTGAGTACAGTTTATGGAGTTGGGGTCCTAGGATCTTGCTATATCTGGCATATACTTCTACAGGGATCCCGTCCGGACCTGGCGCCTTCCCCTTAGGTAGGTCCTGAATAGCTAGCTGAATCTCCTCTAGTGATATGTCCGCATCCAGCAGATGCCTATCCTCCGCGCTAAGTTTAGGGTGAGACACCTCATTAATATAGTCGCACAGCTCCCCATCAGTATATTGAGCTGCGGAGCTATAAAGCGATTGATAGAAGCATCTGAAACTGTCTAGAATGCCCTCCACTGATTCCATCAGCTGCCCCTCAGAATTCAGTATGCGCAGAACAGGGGGGGACATCTGATTGGTTCTCGCAACCTGGGCGAGGAGCTTACCCGCCCTGTCCCCAGATTCAAATGACTGCTGCTTCATGAAGAACATCCTGCGCTCGCTTTTCTCTTTAATGTGCAGCATATAGGATCGGCCCCTCGCCATCCATTCAATTCTATTCGCTTCTGTGGGGTCTAAACAAAAAGAGGCCTCTGCCTCCCTACATTTGGTGTGCAATTCAAGCTCCTGGCGAGCAGTACTCTTTTTCACATAAGAAATGGAGGACTTCAGGCAGCCCCTCAGGTAGGCCTTCAAGGTATCCCACAATAGCAAGCCCTCCGTCTCATCCCCCTGCATCTACAAGAACACCTCCAACTGATCAGGAATCCTGTCATTCTGGGTAAAGAGAGTGAGCCAAAAAGGATTAATCCTCACTTTACCTCCCCTAGAGGCGGCGCCAGGAACATTCAGACGTGTTACAATCGGAGCATGATCTGAAGGGCCTTGTGGCACATAGGCGATATCGATCAGGTCTGTGTACACCGCAGCACTGCCCAAGACATAGTCAATTCTGGATAGCGCACCTCTAGCAGGGGTGAAGCAGGAGTACTCTCTCAGCCGCGGGTTCCTAAGTCTCCAGAGATCTAGCCAACCCAGCTCTGCAGCAACTCTAGACAGCACGGTGACAGAGGAAGTCTCATCTATCCGCATCCCGGGTGAACGGTGCCTATCTAGCTCCTCCCCCATGACCATGTTAAAGGGATTCTGTCACCAGTTTTTTGCCCCTCCATTTAAAAATATGGTTATGTTCAGGGAGCTTTAGTGATTCCTAATGTGGTCTTTATAACTGAAATCTGTAGGCTCATTTTGTCTAAAAAACGTTATAACTAACCTTTCATTCATCCAACTAAGGTGCCCAAGGGGATGTGCATGTCTTCCAGATGCCGCCCGCACCCGCCGCCGTTCATGCCCTGCTCCTCCTTTTCTGACATCAGCGGCGCCTCAGAATCCTTTGTTACGGCTCCGGCTCTCCCTCACTCCCCCCTCCTTCTTCTATAACATCTCGCGCGTGCGCACAGGCTGGCGCCAGTGTTCAGGTCATCGGGAGGTTAAGCGAAGTGCCGGCGCATGCGCGCTTCGCTCCATGAAGCCGAACGGAGAAGTCCACACGGGCGCATCAGGCACAGGCCTGTGCGCACGCGCGAGATGTTAGAGAAGAAGGAGGTGTCACAACCAGACATCTGAGAAGCTCTGACAGATGCCTTTCAGATCCTCCTCCTTGAGCTTTCTTTGTTTTGGTTTTCAGTTCCTCATCTCGTTAGCCTCTCTCAGCTGTCATGTAGTTGGACTGATTGCATCCCTTTAAATTCCTCCCCATAATGCATTAGTGTGCGGTTTATACAACTTCCTGGAGTGTGTGTGCATGCTGATCCTATTTCCCAGTCTTCTACAAGATAAGTGTTGTACATTCATTTGTGATTTTCTGTTTGCTGGATCCCAGGTGACCCTGACTCCCTCCGTGTCTAGTGTAGGGAGCCGGTGGTCGTGTCCCCTCACTATAGTAGGGTGTTCAGGTGTTATACAGTCGAGGTACGAGGATATGCGATCATCTACCATTGGGATGTTCACATAGGCTGAGCAGTCAGGGAGAGTGCCAGGTCTTATGCAGGGGTTTCCCTTTTTGTTCCTTAGTTTTGTATCCAGTGAGTCATATATTCATTTTGTATTGTCTTGTTTCCTGTACACATTCCGTGACAGGAGGGGGGAGTGAGGGAGAGCCGGAGGCGTAACAAAGGATTCTGAGGCGGCGCTGATGTCAGAAAAGGAGGAGCAGGGCACGAACGGCGGGGGGTGCGGGCGGCATCTGGAAGACATGCACATCCCCTTGGGCACCTTAGTTGGATGAATGACAGGTTAGTTATAAAGTTTTTTAGACAAAATGAGCCTACAGATTTCAGTTATAAGACCACATTAGGAATCACTAAAGCTCCCTGAACATAACCATATTTTTAAATGGAGGGGCAAAAAACTGGTGACAGAATCCCTTTAAAGTCACCCATGCAGATTAAGCGGGCCGAGGGGTATTGTGCTGCAAATCCCAAGAGTGAAACCGTGGCCAGAGGGGGGTTATATGTATTAATAATAACGTAAGGCACATGATTAATGAACCCATACACCATTAGATATTGCCCCTCGGGGTCTGCGACAGATTGTTGCGGCTCCCATATGAGGCCCTTGCGAACCAGTATTGCCACTCCTCTTGAGTGCGAGGTGCCGTACGCTTGCAGAGACCATTGCACCCATGACTTAACTATTCTGTGCCCAGTGTCTGTCGTCAAATGAGTTTCCTGAAGTCCCAGAATGTGAGGGCAATATCGCCTGACATGCGAGAATACCGCAATTCTCTTATTCGGTGCGCCCAGGCCTCTCACATTCCAGGACATCATTACTAAAGAACCCATAGCTCAATCACCAATACATCTCCCATACAAATGAGGATCACCCTGACAGAACCAGTAGGATTTCCCCTTCTCCTAAGTAATCACTTCACATCCCGAGCCCATGTTAAACACACAGATGACCATGCCTTAAACAACAGTAGAAACATAGACTATAACATATGATGAACTAACAGCTCTAGATATACATCCAGTGCAAACATTAATGCGTTAGTTTCGTGGCAACATGTTCGGGGACCGGTACTGGCAAGGAAGGTGTTCAGGCCCATACCGGTGGCCGAGCATTCCCTGTACATGTAGCAGTACAGCTGTAACTATAAAAGGAGCAGCAGATAGTAACATATACCGTAATACGTAACCAGACCCCTTTTCAGCTGATAAAGTGAACAACAAGAGCCAGCATTGTAATTCTTAGAGGCCCGGTAACTAAAAGTGTCCCGCAATACACAAGTGAGGAGCAAGGTGTAGCATCACAGACACTTGAACATAGTGGTAAGGTACCCATATTACTCAGTACAGCACCACATAATACTTGCGGCGTAGTCCCAGCATCCTGGTTAGTGCGGTCTTGGGCGCCTAGATAGCCAGTCCTCTGCTTCCTTTGGGTCAGTGAAGAAAAGTGGTCTATCCCCATCAACCACACGGAGACGTGCCGGGTAGGCCATCGAGTATTGCAGGTTTAATTCGCGGAGACGTCTCTTGACCGAGACAAAAGTGGCCCTCTTCTTCTGTAATTCAGCAGAAAAGTCCGGGAATAATGATACGTTAGCGTTGTCATACACCAGCGCTCCCTTGCTTCTCGCCTGGCTGAGAATTAAGTCCCGATCCTTCCAGTTGAGCATACAGGCCAGCAGGGGCCTCGGCGGGGCTCCCGGGGGAGGTGGTCTGGCTGGGACCCTATGCACCCTTTCAACCGCATACGGGGCCGAGAACGTGGCATCGGGGAACTGGGCCTTGAACCATACCTCCAGGAAATTGGCAGGATCCCGTCCCTCCGCTCTCTCAGGTATACCTAGGATCCGCACGTTGTTGCGGCGGGCCCGATTCTCCAGGTCGTCGCACTTCTGCCGCCATAATCCCACAGATCACTTTACCTCTTGCAATCTTGTGTCCAGAGGCCTAGTGTAATCCTCCAGTGCCGACACCCGATCTTCCGTCTGCTTCTCTCTCTCCCTCAGCTGCTGTACGTCCTTCCTTAGCAGGCCCAGGTCCACCCGTACCTCCTCGATCTTGCACGTGAGGGAGGACTGGCAGGAGGAGATTGCCGTAAGGAGCTGTTCTAACACCGCTTTCAGTGTGATTTCTGGTTCCCCAGCATCATCAGGCTCCAACTGTTGCGCAGCCTGTCCGCGAGTCGCAGCGCGTGGAGTGGCGGGAGCAGCGGCGCCATGTTGGTTATCCTGGCAGGCATACTCCTTTAGCTTCTCAGCCGCCGATTGCGCCTTGCTGGGGCCCATGTCGAGCTGCCTGGGCTTCCTCCTTCTCCTCTGCACTTGCCACTCAGAATTTGGCGTAGACAGCTTGGCAGGATTAATCAGGATTTAGTACAGGGAACGGAGCCTCTCTCAAGTGCGTGCGGTCGGTCATGCCGGCAGTTAGCCACGCTTTTTTACTATTATATATATTTTATTCATCGTCTCTTTTAGGCATTTGGTTTTTCATATAATCATTTTAATTTGATTATTTATCTATATTATCTACTGTATATGCCATATTTACAGTATTTTTAACACATGAAAATCTTCTCAAAAGTCGGGGCTCATTAGTGCAATTCTCTGCTAACCGTTCTAGACCTCTCCTCCTGCTGAGCACGGACGCAGAAAAAGCGTTCGACCGAATCAATTGGTCTTTTCTGAAACACGTCCTAAGCCGATTTGGCCTGCCTGATCCCTTTGTACAATCCACCTTCGCAATGTACGCTCGGGCCTCGGCTTCTGTCCTGATCAATGGAGATCTGTCAGACCCCTTTTTCATCCAGAACGGCACTAGGCAAGGCTGTCCCCTTTCTCCTTTGCTCTTCGTACTGGCTCTGGAGCCGCTTCTCCTAAAGATGAGAGAGGACAAAGGAATTCGGGGAGTGATGTTGGGAGGCAGGGATCATAAGGTAGCCGCATTTGCAGACGACATCATGATCATGACTTCCAACCCTAAAGATTCCATACATATAATCCAAAAACACCTGGATATTTATAGCTCCTTTTCCAACTTCAAAATTAACAAGCAAAAATCACTAGTAGTTTGTGTGGGGATTCCTCAATCGACTCAAAATGGCTTAAAAAGAGACTCCCCCTTCAACTGGTCATCCCCTTATTTAACATATCTAGGGGTTAAAATTAGCTCAAACACCAAGGAATTGTTTACACTGAATTATACCCCATTATTAAACGACATCTCTTCCAGTATAGACAAATTGGATATCCCAACTATTTCTTGGTTTGGCCGAAAAAAACTACTAATGTCTCTGATACTTCCCCACCTTACCTACTTACAACAGGTTCTTCCCATCCCAGTCCCCAGAACCTATTATAATACCTTAAGGAAACTATTCCGTTCATTTATCTGGAGAGGGAAGAAATCAAGATTGTCTTATGAACTTCTATCGCACCCTAAATGCTTCGGGGGTATTGCCCTACCAGACCCAGAATTATATGGGAAAGCAGTCCTGTTGTCTAGAATAATAGAATGGCTCAGACCTGGTAGCACAAAATCTTGGGTTGCAATGGAGCAAGAATTAGTGAATAAACCCTTTCGATCCCTATTATTGGGTAACAAGAGTGCATATAACTTACCTCCCTCACCATATCCTATCATTCAAGCTACTTTGAATGCGTGGAAATGGTTTCAGTCATCTCACTGTTCTATACCCTTCCCCTCACCTCTTCTTTCCATTAGTGATATTTTGGGAACAGCACTGCCTGAGGTACTGGAATGTACTCCAAGAGATTTGAGGGAGTCGTCACTCCCGATCCTACCTTTTTTCGATCCCAATGGGACCTTAATCAAGCTTAAGGAGTTTCAAACGATCTTTAATGCTGATCGCCGACATATCTCCTCCACGTCCCATGTACATGCATTCATCTCTCAACACGTCACAATAAGTGACATTTATCGTCTTTTACTATGGTCCGAGGCCCTAATATCCAGCCCAAACCCCCCCCCCCCCCCCAAAGAAACTAATATCACAACTCTTCAAAAGGCTAAACATCCCATCGACCCCCACTAAGCCAGCATTTGTCCGCCAATGGGAAAGGGATCTGGGACAGGAACTATCATACTCCATATTACCAGACATATTGTCCTCCCCGCATTGTTCATCCAGATGTGTTCGTATACAAGAGAATGGATACAAGATCCTGACCAGATGGTACAAAACCCCTGATATCACCTCACTGTATTCAGTAACTGCCACTGACACATGTTGGAGATGCAATGCAGATAGGGGAACTTTTTTCCACATCTGGTGGAATTGTCCACTTATTAAGGTATGGTGGGAGGAAATATTTCAAATTAGTAATTCAATTTGCAAGACCAAGATACCAATGACTGCGAGTAGGGCCTGTGACGAACTGCGACCGCCGCGGCCACAATACGTTAGTATTAAACCGTCACAGCGCCCCTAGTGGTCAATCCGCAAACAGGCCTCCCAGCCACTTTCAGCACACCGACAGTCTAACTTGAGTCCGTACAGTCGATAGGCTGAAAGCGCAGGGAGTGGACCTCCGATTGACCGCAAGTAAGCGTGCGACGAACTGCGACCGGAACTACACACAGGGTAGTTTAACTGCCACCACCTCACAATTTATGGGAGCGAGGAACCCACTATCTAGATAACACAACCGAGTAGCTTTCCCTTCGGAGAGGCTAGGGTAAGTTTTTGCAGTGTTTGAAAACAGGCATATGGCTAGAGAAATGACTTGGAGGTCATTTATTATATATCTATATACAATACAAATTATCACGATGCACAGTAATTATTAACACAATAATCAAGGAGAGTATAGTCCAATAAACCAAAAGAGAGAAAAGAAAGAAAATACTTAGTTTCCGCAGAAAAGATGTCCGTTGGTGAAATAGTCCGTTGCAGGGGTAAAGTCCAAGAAGCCTTTGTCCAGTGTAATATGCCTACAGCCCACAGGTTCTCTGGCTGAGGCCCTCTTTAGGTGTTGTTAAAAGTGGAGAACTCCTTTAGCAGATGCTAGGTCTGTGTTATAAAGGGTCCTAGAATCAAGGCGGGGAATTGAGAGTCCGCCTGCTGGGCAGGCTGTATTCCTGAGGTGAATGTCAGTTCTGAAATATGGCATGTGCCATATCGTGGGATGTCTCTGCTGTACACAAGTAACAAGCACATATTCACATTCCCCACAAAATATGGAGTTCAGGGATACCAAATATTACTATTATAACTGGTTCTATGATGGGGTAACACCATAACTTTACCTGGGTACATCTTAGAGTTATGTTTGTCCTATGTAAACGTCCAGTGAATTCTGAGTGACACGATGATGTAATTTTTACGTCCGTAAGATGCATGGTCTCTCTTAAAAAGGTAAAAATCATATCTCAGATTCATGTGTCAATCTGGGAACCTTGGTGCCGGCCGTCTGAATCAAGTTATCTTACAGACCCTTATGGCAGCGACACCAATCGGCTCCCCCCAGGTGCCGTCTTCACACCTAGCTGTGATATCTCTTCAAACAGGGAAGTTCTTTTGTCGACCTGAGGAAGCCAGCTGTAATTGCGTTATCTGCTGGGCATCTATTGACTGACTTGAACAAAAGGACTATGTTGTTCTCTGGGTACAACATAAGGACAGAAGGAGACGCTCTGAATAATCAAATTGTAGGTTCTGGGGCCTAGGGAAATAATTACTGTTTAATAAGGCAGAGTAATATTGATAATATTGGGAGGACAGTTCAATATTCTCGCGGATCATCCGTGACACCTCCCCCCCGCGTCTGTGGCTAGACATCCGTCCGCAAGACAGGTGGCGTCGCCGCTAACCTGCGCTGATCGGTCTGGATCGCCGTTGCACCGGGATAAGCCATCCGCATTTTGATGTCTGCTGCCTGCCCTGTGCTGGATGGTAAAATCGTACTGCTGCAGCGACAAGCTCCAACGTAGGAGCTTTCCGTTGGACCCGCAGTACGGTTCAGCCAACTGAGAGGATTATGGTCCGAAATGATTGTGAAGGAGCGGCCGTACAGATAGGATTGAAGCTTCTGCAGGGCCCACACAATCGCCAGACACTCCTTTTCTGTAGTTGAGTAGGAGACCTCTCGGGGAAGAAGTTTCCGGCTCAGGTACAGAAGAGGATGCTCGTCCCCTTTTCCATCCACCTGGCTTAAGACAGCGCCGAGACCGTAATATGATGCGTCGGTTTGCACTATGAACCGACGGCTGAAATCTGGGGCTTGAAGCACAGGGGCGCTAGCTAACGCCTGCTTCAAGGCCCGGAAGGCGTTCTCACACTCAGAGGTCCACGTAACCACTTTCGGGTGCTTCTTACCAGTGGCATCCGTCAGGGGCTTCGCGATGGCACTATAGGCCGGTACAAACTTCCTATAGTAGCCCGCGGTCCCCAGGAATGCCTGAACCTGTCGCTTGGTGATAGGCCGAGGCCACGCTAAGATGGCGTCAACCTTTCCCGTGTCCGGTTTCAGGGTGTTCCCTCCCACTCGGTGCCCTAAATACTGGACTTCCGTCATGCCGATCTGACACTTACTTGGCTTAACTGTCAAATTGGCTGCAGCCAGCCGTTGCAGTACCTGGGACAGATGTTTGAGGTGTTCTTCCCAGGTGGGGCTAAACACTGCAATAGTGTCCAAATATGCTGCAGCGAACGGCTGCATTTCCTCCAGCAGGTCGTTCATAGCCCGCTGGAACGTGGCAGGCGCATTTTTCATTCCAAAGGGCATCGTCGTAAATTCGAAGAGCCCGAAGGGAGTGATAAAGGCCGACTTCTGCCGCGCGTCCGGGGCAAGAGGGATCTGCCAGTACCCCCGGCTCAGATCCATGATTGATAGATAGCTGGCAGCTGCCAGCTTATCTAGCATCTCATCGATGCGAGGCATGGGGTAGGCGTCCGTAGTGGTTACAGCGTTCAACTTCCGGTAGTCCACGCAGAACCGCGTTGTCTTGTCTTTCTTGGGTACCAAGACGACGGGTGCCGCCCATGGACTACAGGACCGCTGAACGACCCCCAGTTCTAGCATTTCCCCCACCTCACGCTGCATGTCCGCCTGCACCTCCGGAGAGACGCGATAGGCGGATTGCTTGATGGGGGGATGTGCTCCGGTATCTAACCGGTGAGCGACCAGATTGGTCCGTCCCGGGATACCTGAGAAGGTCCGGTGGTACCGACCTAACACCTCCTGTAACTGCTCTCTCTGGGACGGGGAGAGCTGCGGGTTGACATTTATGTCCCCGTCCGTCTCCCGGGTGTCAGCCAGCAGATCTACCAAGGGGTCTGTCTCGCCCTGTTCTAACCGGCTGCACACTGGGAGTACATACTGGGTTCTATCGTGGTGAGCCTTCAGCATGTTAATGTGAAAGGCCTTCTGTTTTCTACCCCCCATGTTCACCAAGTATGTCAGAGGGTTTAAACGCTTCTCTATGGTGTATGGACCCTCCCATGCCGCCTGTAACTTATTGTGCCTTATGGGAAGAAGGGCATAGACCTTGTCTCCAGTTTCAAATGCCCGGTCTCCCGCGGTGCGGTCGTACCATAGTTTCTGTTTGGCCTGGGCCTGGGCCAGATTCTCTGTTACCATGGCAGAGAGTGACTCCATTTTGTCTCTGAACTTCAGGACGTAATCCACTACAGAGACATCCGTGGGATCACCTTTGCCTTCCCACGTCTCTCGCATCAGCTGTAGTGGCCCTCGGACGTTCCTGCCATACAGGAGTTCAAACGGGGAGAACCCGGTGGACTCTTGCGGTACTTCCCTGTAGGCAAACAGCAGATGAGGCAGGTACCGTTCCCAGTCCCCACCCTGCGACTCAACGAATGTGGCCAGCATCTGCTTTAATGACGCGTTAAAGCGCTCGCAGAGGCCGTTGGTTTGCGGGTGGTATGGACTGGAGACGAGGTGCGTCATCTGGATCTTTGCCGCCAGGGCGTCCATCAGTTCAGACATAAACTGGGGTCCCTGATCTGTGAGCATCTCCGCAGGGAACCCTACACGGGAAAATATGGAAATTAGCGCGTCTGCTACCTTGTCTGCCCTCAGGGAGGAGAGGGCGACCGCATCTGGGTAGCGAGTCGCGTAATCTACAAGCGTCAAGATGTACCTCTTGCCGCTGCGGCTGGGAATGGGCAGAGGTCCAATTATGTCGACTGCCACTCTGTGAAATGGCTCACTTATGATTGGCAGTGGACACAGGGGAGCCTTGCGCGGATTCCCAGCTCGTTTAACCTTCTGACAAACCGTACAGGAGCGACAATAATTGATTACATCTATCCTCATTCTAGGCCAGTAGAAATGCCCCTGAATACGGTCAAGGGTCCTGCGAATTCCTAGGTGCCCTGCCAAGGGGATGTCATGTGCGGATTTCAGCACATGCCCCCGGAAGGCACTAGGTACCACAAGCGACTTGGTACGCACGGTCATTTCGCCTTCGGTGGGTTGTATCGCCTCACTATACAACTTCCCACCTTCCCAGTACACTTTGAACCCGGCCCCATCCGCGAGGGGCTCAGCAGCCTGTCTTCTGAGACCCTCGAGGCTAGGATCGGTTTGAAGTGCGTGCTCGAAGGCCGCCTGATCCGTTTCAGCCAGCTGGCCCGTGGCGTACGAGGCCTGTGGCTGACAGTCACCCTCCCTGGGGTCAGAGGAGTGGGAGGAGACCGGAGCCTCTTCCCCCTGTTCTGAGTTCAAGTTTTGGGTGGCCCGACTCCGAGTCACAGCTAGGACAGGTATGACTTCGGAGCAAGGCAGATTAGCATTTTCAATATCACCTGTAGAAATCACATTAGCAGGTACGTCATGCATATCATCAACATTACTATTGGATACATTCAACCCCCCTCCCCCAGACTTTTGCCCCCGGGTGCCAAGCACCTGGGTGGGGGCAGAGGGCGGACCCCCTTCCTGGGATCCCGAGGGGTTCGTGGCGGGTTCATAATAGGATACCAGCTTGCCTAGATCGGACCCCAACAAAACAGGAACTGGTAGCTGGTCTAGGATACCAACTACCTTTTCTTGAACACCCACCCCCCAGTCGATGGAAACCCGGGCTTGGGGAATGTGAGAAAGAGTGCCCCCCACCCCAGTGAGGGTGAGATACCTGTCTGGGATGATGTCCTTTGTGGGCACAAGGTGCGGACGCACCAGGGTGACATCGGCTCCCGTGTCCCGGAAACCGGTGACTAGCTGGTCATTCACTGTAACAAGCTGGTGATTGCTGGTGATGGGGTGAATCTCCTCCCCACCGGCGAACAAAACAGTTGAGGATGATGGTTCACGCTGGGATGCGCTGGCTGGCTGTGTCTGTCGTGGGCGAGGTACAGGTGGTTCAGATGCTGGCTGTGGCTGTCTCCGCTCAGGACAGTTGAATTTCATATGTCCAGGCTTGCGGCAGTAGTGACAGGTGATTCCATTAGGTGCCCCAGGTCTGGAAGCAGTAGCTGCACTTGGTGGTCTCTGTGGTGGACGGCCCACAGAGGCAGGGGGGTCTGCCCTGACATTGGGCGGACCTCCTCTCCAGTGAGATGGTGCAGATTTACGCAGCTCGGGCACTCTGGTTGTTACAAAAGTCTCAGCTAAGTCTGCAACAGCGGTTGCTGACGCAGGCTTCCGTTCTAGCACGAATTGTCTCACATCCGCAGGGCAAATACAAAGAAGCTGGTCTAGCACCATCAAGTCCTCTAGGATGTCATAAGACCCTTTTGTTAGGCCTAAAGTCCACTGGCGGAATGTAGTGCGTAAGCTGCTGACCACATCCGGATAAGAGTCCGTACGATCCTTTTGTAAGGACCTAAACCTTTTCCGATAGACTTCAGGGGTCAGCTGGTATTTAGCAATGATAGCGTATTTTATGGCGGAATAATCTTCATCCTGCTCCATGGATAACTCCGCAAACGCGTCCAGCGCTTTGTAGCGCAACAGGGGGGTCAGGTGTCTGGCCCACTGCTCTTGGGGCAGACGATACTGACGGCAGGCTTTCTCAGAGGATCGCAAAAACAAGTCTATGTCAGTGTCCTTTTCAATGGGAGCAAATTTAAATTTTGCACTCACGTGTGATGCTGCTCCTTCTGCAGGAAAGTTGGGTGATGAGCTTCGGCTGGGTTGGTGTATTCTGGCCATGCTCAGTTCATGCCGACGTTGGCTTTCTGCAGCAGCGGCCTCCCTCTCAGCTCGGCGTTCTTCGCGCTCCGCCATGTACTGCAGGTACTTTACCGGGTCAGTGTCCATTAGTTTTTGGAGGGCCTGCTGCATCATAGGGTCCGTACAAATAGATAGTCCGGTACTGGCCGCTTCCGGGCGAGTACTTAAAGAAAAATTAGGATCCGCACTGAAATACTGCGCTGGGGGGCCAACAGGGCCTGCAGGATGGTCCCCCTCCGAGTAGTCAGGATTCTCAGTCTCCGGTTCCTCAGGACTTGAGTCAGATGGGCCGGTGTCTCCCGCAGTAGACACATCCAACAGCCGCAGTTGTTGGTTATCCCATCGGAACAAGTCTTTTATCAGGTCGGTCTTCGTCTTGCGACCGACTTCAATGCCCCGTTCTTGGCACAGATTTTCCAGATCTGCCAAAGCCATTTTCTTGTATTCCCCGGACATTTTCACGCCAAATAAAAGATAGATAAAGAAAACAAGATTTCGGGGAGGGTACTGGACTACACAGTCTCTCTGTACACACAGATAAATGTATTGCACTCAGCCACACCACCACCAAATTGGTTTGGTTCTGACAGAGGTAAATTAGTTAATCTCTGTTCAGATGTTCTAAACACATGCAAAAAGGAATCCCACCGCTGCCACCAATATGTGACGAACTGCGACCGCCGCGGCCACAATACGTCACGAAACCGTCACAGCGCCCCTAGTGGTCAATCCGCAAACAGGCCTCCCAGCCACTTTCAGCACACCGACAGTCTAACTTGAGTCCGTACAGTCGATAGGCTGAAAGCGCAGGGAGTGGACCTCCGATTGACCGCAAGTAAGCGTGCGACGAACTGCGACCGGAACTACACACAGGGTAGTTTAACTGCCACCACCTCACAATTTATGGGAGCGAGGAACCCACTATCTAGATAACACAACCGAGTAGCTTTCCCTTCGGAGAGGCTAGGGTAAGTTTTTGCAGTGTTTGAAAACAGGCATATGGCTAGAGAAATGACTTGGAGGTCATTTATTATATATCTATATACAATACAAATCATCACGATGCACAGTAATTATTAACACAATAATCAAGGAGAGTATAGTCCAATAAACAAAAAGAGAGAAAAGAAAGAAAATACTTAGTTTCCGCAGAAAAGATGTCCGTTGGTGAAATAGTCCGTTGCAGGGGTAAAGTCCAAGAAGCCTTTGTCCAGTGTAATATGCCTACAGCCCACAGGTTCTCTGGCTGAGGCCCTCTTTAGGTGTTGTTAAAAGTGGAGAACTCCTTTAGCAGATGCTAGGTCTGTGTTATAAAGGGTCCTAGAATCAAGGCGGGGAATTGAGAGTCCGCCTGCTGGGCAGGCTGTATTCCTGAGGTGAATGTCAGTTCTGAAATATGGCATGTGCCATATCGTGGGATGTCTCCGCTGTACACAAGTAACAAGCACATATTCACATTCCCCACAAAATATGGAGTTCAGGGATACCAAATATTACTATTATAACTGGTTCTATGATGGGGTAACACCATAACTTTACCTGGGCACATCTTAGAGTTATGTTTGTCCTATGTAAACGTCCAGTGAATTCTGAGTGACACGATGATGTAATTTTTACGTCCGTAAGATGCATGGTCTCTCTTAAAAAGGTAAAAATCATATCTCAGATTCATGTGTCAATCTGGGAACCTTGGTGCCGGCCGTCTGAATCAAGTTATCTTACAGACCCTTATGGCAGCGACACCAATCGGCTCCCCCCAGGTGCCGTCTTCACACCTAGCTGTGATATCTCTTCAAACAGGGAAGTTCTTTTGTCGACCTGAGGAAGCCAGCTGTAATTGCGTTATCTGCTGGGCATCTATTGACTGACTTGAACAAAAGGACTATGTTGTTCTCTGGGTACAACATAAGGACAGAAGGAGACGCTCTGAATAATCAAATTGTAGGTTCTGGGGCCTAGGGAAATAATTACTGTTTAATAAGGCAGAGTAATATTGATAATATTGGGAGGACAGTTCAATATTCTCGCGGATCATCCGTGACAGGGCCCTACTCAATCTTGATTTGGGCAAGACAGATCATTCTATACCCTTCCTATTCAAACAGCTATTGATGGCAGCTCGATTATTAATTCCAAAGCATTGGCTGTCATGTGCACTTCCCTCCATAGAGCACTGGAAACTGAAAGTTGATCAGATCTTCCGATTTGAGGAACTTTCTTCCTGGGAAGCTAGGAATCATCTAAAATTCCGACAACAATGGCACCTATGGCAGAAGTTCAGGCACCCGAGCTATACATAAAGTCCTGATCCTCACTTCGTCTGAGTTTGATGACTTATACCAGATTAGGCTTACCTCAGAGGGAGACTAGACCCCATGCCAACCTCCCCATATTGTATTTCCCTGGTTACCCCTGCCTCTAGCGCTAAACTGAACGTGGCTAAACATTATTGCTACAATATTTCTTGACTCATTATAATGAAAATTTCACTCTTCTGTAACTGCGATTGCCTATCTTTTGCAATGTCCAACCTACTGAGAATGCCACTCCCGTGTAATCTGTGACCTTCTATCTTTTGCATGCTACGATGTGTATCATATGTAATGACATTTATACCCCTGCTACACACCTTGCATGATGTGTAAATTTATATTAATGTACCTTGTTACGTTAGGAAAATAATAAAAAATTTAAATAAAAAAATAAAAAAGTCGGGGCTCATCTTATACGCCGGGTGTCGTCTTATATGCCGGTATACGGCGTGCTGAAACTTACTTCCTAGCCGGACTGGAGAAGCTGTCCTTCTCCAGCTTCAGGGACAGGCGCCCTCTAGCTGAGCCACTGTGCGCTGCATCCCGGCCAGCAGCCCCCTCTCCCTGCTCTCAGTGGTTTTCTCATGCCGGCAGTATCACATTGCTTACTACCGCTCAGATCTTCTTGAAGACAGGGAGGGCTTGGCAGGCAGGGAGAGCTGACCCACCTAATCCAAGCAGGCTTTGTATGCAGTGTGCACATAAAATACCGGTACATCGCTTGCCGTGATTGGCTGGTTGTTGTATACTGGGTTGGATTGGGGATTCTGAGGGAAGGCAGGGGGAAGCAGGAGCATCTGCACTTCAGACAATTCTAATGTTGGAATGGCAGATCTCTAATGAAGTTTGGTGTGCATCTTATCTGTGGTGAAAAAACAGAGTTTATCTGTGGAACAGATACATCTGGTGGTGAATACAGTACAGCACCAGTATCTGTACCGGTTCATACAGTACAGCACCAGTACATACAGTACAGTATACAAATGGCTAACAGTCAAGACCCCATCATGGCTCTACCAGCATTTTCCATATGGCATATACAGTACACAGTAAAAATTGGGCTGGGCATAACATTTTCAATAGATGGTTCCGCAAAAACGGAACAGATACGGAAGACATACGGATGCATTTCCGTATGTGTTCCGTTTTTTTGGCGTACCCATTGACTTGAATGGAGCCACGGAATGTGATTTGCAGGAAATAATAGGACATGTTCTATCTTTCCACGGAACGGTAAAACGGAAATACGGAAACAGAATGCATACGGAGTACATTCCCTTTTTTTTTTTCGGAACCATTGAAATGAATGGTTCCATATACGGACTGTATACGGAACGCAAAAAACAGCCAGCAAAACAAAAAAAAAACAAAAAAAAAACTGTAGTGTGAAAGAGGCCTTAAAGTTGTAAACTTTGCCATGGAACATAATAACTGCGCTGCTACAAGACAATATGGTGTAACAGAAAAGATGGTTTGGGACTGGAAACCAAATGAAAAAGCATTAAAGAGTATGCCAAGGGGTAAGTGTGCATTAAGAAGAGGCACCCCACATTGGCCAGAACTCGAAAAACATGTAGCAGACATGGTGAATGAGCATCGCCAAAACGGGTATGTAGTACCCGAAATAAAATACGTTTGTTTGCTCTTCAGTGGGCCAAATCTAACCCAGATCACAGCAACAGATCTAAGGCCACTGTATTCTGGTGTACTAGATTCTTGGAAAGGCACAATATGGTACTGAGGCAAAAGATGAAAATTGCACAACAATTACCTCCAGATCTTGATGCCAAAGTAAATAGCGTTGGAGGGGTAGTCTTATACGGCGAGTATAGCCCAAACCCTATATTTTAACTGGAAAAGTTGGGGGTCGTCTTATACGCCCAGTCGTCTTATATGCCGGAAAATACAGTATTTATTTGTTATAATTACAATCAGTATATTTATAAGAATTGTATTCCGATAACCTATTTATTCATCTACATCGTATACTAGCTCTATGCTCCCATACATATAATTATGGAACACTAGTGTCACAACCAGACAGCTGAGAAGCTCTGACAGAAGCCTTTCAGAACCTCCTCCTTGAGTTTTCTTTGTTTTTGGTTTTCAGTTCCTCATCTCGTTAGCCTCTCTCAGCTGTCATGTAGTTGGACTGATTGCATCCCTTTAAATTCCTCCCCATAATGCATTAGTGTGAGGTTTATACAGCTTCCTGGAGTGTGTGTGTGCATGCATGCTGATCCTATCAGTCTTCTACAAGTTAAGTGTTTTACATTCATTTGTGATTTTCTGTTTGCTGGATCCCAGGTGACTCTGACTCCCTCCGTGTCTAGTGTAGGGAGCCGGTGGTCGTGTCCCTTCACTATTGTAGGGTGTTCAGGTGTTATATAGTCGAGGTACGAGGATATGCGATCATCCACCATTGGGATTATTGCATAGGCTGAGCAGTAAGGGAGAGAGCCAGGTCTGATGCAGGGGTCTCCCTTTTTGTTCCTTAGTTTTGGATCCAGTGAGTCATATATTCATTTTGCATTGTCTTGTTTCCTGTACACCTTCCGTGACATTATAAACCGCCAAAACCCTCTCAAGCATGGATCCAGTTTCACTTTTGACTGAACGCTTCCAGGGTCTTTCATTGGAGGTAGCTGATCTCCGTAAGACTCTTTCTCAGTTTCTAGTGACCGGTTCAGCTTGCGTTCATGGAGTTTGTTCTGAGCCTAAGATCTCGCTCCCGGATACGTTCTCCGGGGGTACTGAGAATTTTGTGCGTTTCAGAGAGGCTTGCAAACTCCATTTTCGCCTTCTTCCCCATTCCTCTGGTGATGAGGAACGGAGGGTGGGGATCATTATATCGCTGCTCAGGGGTAACGCTCAGTCGTGGGCTTTTTCGCTGCCGGTGGGGGCACGGCCCCTCCGTTCAGTGGATGAATTCTTTTTAGCCCTGGGTCAGATATATGATGATCCGGATCGTGTTGCTTTGGCTGAGTCTAGACTACATCTGTTATGCCAGGGTAAACAATCCGCAGAGATATACTGCTCAGAATTTCGGAGATGGGCAGCTGATACTGGTTGGAATGATGCTGCACTCCGAAGTCAATTTTGCCATGGTCTTTCAGAGGGATTGAAAGATGCATTTGCCTTTCATGAGAGGCCTATCTCCTTGGATGCTGCTATGTCTCAGGCCGTTCGTATTGACAGCCGTCTTAGAGAGAGAGGAGAGATCTCTCCTTCCTGTCATACTCAGTCCCAGGACAGTGCGGCGGTCTCATTCAGTGCGCAGGGGTCTCAGTCGCTGTCAGCCCCTTCTGAGCAGGAGCCCATGCAGCTGGGGTTCATTGCCTCTGACAATAGAAGATTCAGCCCGCATGGGAAGGTTTGTTTTTGTTGTGGAGGTATAAATCATTTGGCAAATGTTTGTCCCTCTAGGAGATTCAGGCAGTTTTCTGGGAGTAATAAAGAAACAAAAAGGAAAAAATCTTTTAAAAATGTTCCATCTGTTACTATTGGCAGGGTTGAGGCGGAAATTGAAGGTTTTCCGTTTGCTTGTAGTTCCCGTTTTGTCCTGGCTGCCAGGGTGGCGCTAGAGAGCAAGAACATTTTTTGTGAGATTTTTGTAGATAGTGGAGCAGCTGTCAATCTCATTGATAATCATTTTGCGATAACTCATGGTTTCCAGGTGTGCTCTTTGGGAAAGGATATTCCTGTTTTTGCTATTGATTCCGCTCCACTTTCTCAGAAATCATTAAAGGGCATAGTTCACAATATTCGTTTAATTGTGAGTGATGCTCATGTTGAGGATGTGTCATGTTTCGTCCTTAGCGGATTACCTACTCCTCTTGTGTTGGGGCTACCCTGGCTCACTAAACATAACCCCACCATTGATTGGCAAGCGAGGCAAATAAATGGTTGGAGTGACTTTTGCAGAGAGAATTGCCTCACGACATCTGTTTCTGAGGTTTCTACTAAGACTGTACCACCTTTTCTCTCTGAATTTTCGCATGTCTTCTCTGAGAGTGGAGTTCGGGATTTGCCCCCGCACAGGGAGTACGATTGCCCTATTAATCTCATCCCAGGCGCCAAGCTGCCTAAATCTCATTTATACAACCTCTCCCAACCTGAAAGGGTCGCTATGCGTGCTTATATCTCTGAGAGTCTGAGAAAAGGACACATACGACCCTCGAAGTCACCTGTTGCCGCTGGTTTTTTCTTTGTTAAAAAAAAAGATGGTTCTTTAAGACCTTGTCTGGATTTCAGGGAGCTGAACAGTATCACTATTCGTGACCCTTATCCGCTTCCTCTGATCCCGGACCTGTTTAACCAGATTGTTGGGGCTAAAGTCTTTTCCAAGTTAGATCTAAGAGGGGCATACAACCTGGTCAGGGTCAGAGAAGGAGACGAATGGAAGACGGCCTTCAATACCCCTGAGGGCCATTTTGAGAATTTGGTTATGCCTTTTGGTTTGATGAATGCCCCAGCCGTTTTTCAGCATTTCGTGAACAGCATTTTTTATCATTTAATGGGAAAATTTGTATTAGTGTATTTGGATGACATTTTGATTTTTTCTCCTGATTTCAAAACTCATAAGGAACACTGACGTCAGGTCTTGCTCATCCTGCGGGAGAATAAATTATACGCGAAACTGGAAAAATGTGTGTTTGCGGTTCCAGAGATTCAATTTCTGGGGTTTCTTCTCTCCGCTTCTGGTTTTCGCATGGACCCCAAGAAGGTCCACGCTGTGCTTGAGTGGGAGCTTTCTGAGAATCAGAAGGCGCTGATGCATTTTTTAGGGTTTGCCAATTATTACAGGAAGTTTATTTTGAATTATTCCTCTATTGTTAAACCACTCACTGATATGACCAGAAAGGGGGTCGATTTTTCTTCCTGGTCGGTAGAGGCGCATAAGGCCTTTTCTAATATCAAGGAAAGTTTTGCTTCCGCTCCCATCTTGGTACAACCTGATATTTCTCTACCCTTCATAGTTGAGGTTGATGCTTCTGAGGTGGGTGTGGGTGCGGTCTTGTCTCAGGGTTCCTCTCCTGCCAAATGGCGACCGTGTGCCTTTTTCTCGAAGAAACTCTCCCCCGCAGAGAGAAATTACGATGTGGGAGATAGGGAATTATTGGCCATCAAATTGGCTTTTGAGGAATGGCGCCATTGGCTAGAGGGAGCCAGACACCCTATTACCGTGTTTACTGACCATAAAAATCTGGCCTACTTGGAGTCAGCCAAGCGTCTGAACCCGAGACAGGCCAGATGGTCTTTGTTCTTTTCAAGGTTTAATTTTGTTGTCACGTTCCGCTGTGCCTGTTTGTGCCTCTCGCTTTAAGACACAAGATTTTTAAGGAACACCACGATACGGTCCTTGCTGGGCACCCGGGGGCAAGAGCCACAGTGGATCTCATCGCTCTGAGATTCTGGTGGCCTGCGCTTCGTAAGTCGGTTGAGGGTTTTGTGGCAGCCTGCGAGACTTGCGCTCGTGCCAAAGTCCCTTATTCACGGCCATCAGGTCCTCTCCTTCCCTTACCCATTCCTTCCCGTCCTTGGACACATCTGTCCATGGACTTCATAACGGACCTGCCTCGTTCCTCGGGGAAGACTGTGATTCTGGTGGTGGTGGACCGTTTTAGCAAAATGGTGCATTTCATCCCTTTTCCTGGTTTGCCCAATGCTAAGACGCTGGCACAGGCATTTATTGATCACATTGTCAAATTGCATGGTATTCCTTCAGACATAGTCTCTGATAGGGGCACGCAGTTTGTTTCCAGATTCTGGAAGGCTTTCTGTTCTCGCTTGGGGGTTCGGTTGTCATTCTCTTCTGCTTTCCACCCGCAGTCGAATGGCCAGACAGAGCGCGTCAATCAGAATCTGGAGACATATCTGCGCTGTTTTGTGGCGGAGAATCAGGAGGATTGGTGTTCTTTTTTGTCCCTTGCTGAGTTTGCTTTAAATAACCGTCGTCAGGAGTCCTCTGATAAGTCACCATTTTTTGGTGCATATGGGTTTCATCCGCAGTTTGGGACTTTCTCGGGAGAGGGGTCTTCTGGTTTACCTGATGAGGACAGATTCTCCTCGTCTTTGTCATCTATTTGGCAAAAGATTCAGGATAATCTAAAGAGCATGAGTGAGAGATATAAGCGTGTGGCAGATAAGAGACGTGTGCCTGGTCCGGACCTGAATGTTGGTGATCTGGTGTGGTTGTCTACCAAGAATATCAAATTGAAGGTTTCCTCCTGGAAGTTGGGTCCTAGGTTTATTGGGCCTTACAAAATCCTGTCTGTCATCAATCCTGTTGCCTACCGTCTTGATCTTCCTCAGACTTGGAAGATCCATAATGTTTTTCATAAGTCCTTATTGAAACCTTATGTTCAACCCATTGTACCCTCGCCTTTGCCTCCTCCTCCGATTATGGTTGATAGAAATCTTGAATTTCAGGTCTCTAGGATTGTGGATTCTCGTCTTGTCCGCGGTTCTCTCCAGTACCTCGTTCATTGGGAGGGTTATGGTCCTGAGGAGAGGATGTGGGTCCCAGTGACGGACATTAAGGCCACTCGTCTCATCAGGGCTTTCCATAGGTCCCATCCTGAGAAGGTGGGCTCTGAGTGTCCGGAGTCCACTCGTAGAGGGAGGGGTACTGTCACAACCAGACAGCTGAGAAGCTCTGACAGAAGCCTTTCAGAACCTCCTCCTTGAGTTTTCTTTGTTTTTGGTTTTCAGTTCCTCATCTCGTTAGCCTCTCTCAGCTGTCATGTAGTTGGACTGATTGCATCCCTTTAAATTCCTCCCCATAATGCATTAGTGTGCGGTTTATACAGCTTCCTGGAGTGTGTGTGCGCATGCATGCTGATCCTATCAGTCTTCTACAAGTTAAGTGTTTTACATTCATTTGTGATTTTCTGTTTGCTGGATCCCAGGTGACCCTGACTCCCTCCGTGTCTAGTGTAGGGAGCCGGTGGTCGTGTCCCTTCACTATTGTAGGGTGTTCAGGTGTTATATAGTCGAGGTACGCGGATATGAGATCATCCACCATTGGGATTATTGCATAGTCTGAGCAGTAAGGGAGAGAGCCAGGTCTGATGCAGGGGTCTCCCTTTTTGTTCCTTAGTTTTGGATCCAGTGAGTCATATATTCATTTTGCATTGTCTTGTTTACTGTACACCTTCCGTGACAACTAGCCCCCAAGTGTTCTTCCACAAGTATAAATCCCTTATAGCGCTGCGAACAGCAGCGTCCCCAGTGCCATGAAAACATATCACGTGACCGAACAAGCGGCAGCGATTTTTCATTGGTAAGGGCCATATCTTTGTAGTGTCCTTTCTACCATGGAGATGGGTCACGTGACCGGGCTGCTTTCGATCAGATGACCCTCCTCCAGGCCCTGCACGTTCCCCCTATATGCAGATTAACACTGCATCTCTGGATTCAACACATAGGCTAGTTTATCTCCGCCCCCTTCATGAATATATACATCACGTGACCACCAAGATAGCGGTCACAAGACCCCAGGACCCGATATGCATATTTTGAATATAGAAATACAACATTAAATGCTCGTTTTCACGTAAAAACGTATAAGCTATATGTTTTATTGAATACTCTATCTAATATTGAACATTGATTCAATTTTTGATGACTTTTGTGCATTCTGCCTTAAGAATGAGACTTAGTGACATTCCCTCCTATTGAGGGTAGTTCACAGTTGCGTTTTTTTTGGCGATTTTTCTTATCCATCCATAAATATCCACCTTTTTCTATACAATATAATTTGCTTAACCTGATGAAGGGGAACTATTTGTCCCCGAAACGCGTAGTTTTTATTTACATGCGCTTTCTTCAAATAAAAAAGTATTTCATTTGAAGTACCACGACCGTCTCCACCAGTGAATTTGCACCATTGCAGAATCTTCTCCATGACAAGCATTCTTCGGGGGACTGGACATCCTTTCCAGAAGAAACCTTTCTTGCGGCTGCAATCCTGGGTAATCGGTCTATACCAGTGGTCGGCAAACCTTGGCTCGCGAGCCACAAAGGGCTCTTTAGCCCCTTGAATGCGGCTCTTACAGGGGCCCCCCAGAGCGGCCCACAATACTAGCGCTGCTAAGTTTTCTAACTCCGCTACGCTAAGCGCAGCTGCGCATGGAGTCCTGGGCGGCACGTGGTCCGGACTAATATGGAAAGGAGGGGGCCCCCCACCGGCGGCCACTCTGAGCCCTGATCTGCCTGCCTCTTTAAGAGACTCGAGCGGTGGCTGTGAGTGAGCGTGCCGCCGCTGCCGCACAGGCAGGCACGTCTTCGCGTCTGTCTGACGTTGCCACAGCTTCGCCCCCAGAGCAGAGAAGAAGAAGAAGGAGCGAGCAGAGCCAGTGGCAGCCAGCCACAGCACAGACTCTGCCAGGGAAGGCCCGCTGCCCGCTGCCCGCCGCCCCCACACAAAGAAGAATCTTCTGAGACTGTGACAGGAGGCAGCCAAGTAGGTAGGTCAATTAATTACAACAACTAAGTTACTGGATCCCATTCCTGCCATCTCACCCGTCCCAGTAATGCCAGCCAGTGTAATAGCCCGCCCTGATTCTGTTTTTTGGACTGTAGAAATGTGCATTGGATTGGGGGGGGGAGTCATGAGAGAGATGTCTGTGCATGTGCTGGCACTGGCACTACTGGAGAAATGTCCCATGGGGCCGCCCTGGTTCTGTTTGAACTGGAGAAATGTGCATGGGGGAGAGAGATTTGACAGAACCAGTGCGGCCCCATGGCACATTTCTCTAGCAGTGCCAGCACATGCATAGACATCTCACTCATGACTCCCCCCCCCATGCACATTTCTCCAGTCCAAACAGAACCAGTGCAGCCCCATGGCACATTACTCTAGCAGTGCCAGCACATGCGCAGACATTTCAGATTCAGGAGAGAGATGTCTGTGCATGTGCTGGCACTGGCACTGCTGGGAAAATGTGCCATGGGGCCGTGGCCGCCCTGGTTCTGTGTGGACTGGAGAAATGTGCATGGGGGGGGGGGGGGGGGAGTCATGAGAGAGATATCTGTGCATGTGCTGGCACTGCTGGAGAAATGTGCCATGGGGCCGCCCTGGTTCTGTGACATCTCTCTCATGACTCTGAGTCATTTGCCCCCCCCCCCCCCATGCACATTTCTCCAGTTCAAACAGAACCAGGGCGGCCCCATGGCACATTTTTCCAGCATTGCTAACACATGCACAGACATCTCAGATTCATGAGAGATATGTCTGTGCATGTGCTGCACTTCTGGAGAAATGTGCCATGGGGCCGCGGCCGCCCTGGTTCTGTTTGGACTGGAGAAATGTGCATGGGCGGGGGGCCTTATTGTTTTTCATGACTCTGAGTCATTCGCCCCTTCCCCAATGCACATTTCTCCAGTCCAAACAGAACCAGGGCAGCCCCATGGCACATTTCTCTAGAAGTGCCAGCACATGTACAGACATATCAGATTTATGAGAGAGATGTCTGCGCATGTGCTGGCACTTCTGGAGAAATGTGCCATAGGGCCGCGGACGCCCTGGTTCTGTTTGGACTGGAGACATGTGCATTGGGGGGGCCTTATTGTTTTTCATGACTCTGAGTCATTCGCCCCTTCCCCAATGCACATTTCTCCAGTCCAAACAGAACCAGGGCAGCCCCATGGCACATTTCTCTAGAAGTGCCAGCACATGTACAGACATATCAGATTTATGAGAGAGATGTCTGCGCATGTGCTGGCACTTCTGGAGAAATGTGCCATAGGGCCGCGGACGCCCTGGTTCTGTTTGGACTGGAGACATGTGCATTGGGGGGGCCTTATTGTTTTTTGCCCCAGGGCCTCATTTCACCTAGCAAAGCTGGAGAGGGCGTGTACATCTCATATCACCCATATTTCCTCCCACTATTAGGAACCTCCTCCTTCCAAACGTCGGAACGTGCTGTGTCACAACAGTAAATGACAAGGGTAGTGAAAGTTCCCGGGTAGGGAAAAAATTAGGCTCTTAAAAGAAATTTCAATTGCGGTTTTGTTGATTTTTGGCTCAGTTGACTAAAAAGTTTGACCACCCACTGGTCTATACCTATATATAACTCATCATTTGCACAACCCTACAAGGTGAGCCTCTCTCTTTTTTTATAACAGTTCGGCTGATAACTTGCCCAAACATACTATCCTATTGTACGCCTCTTTTCTCTCTTCTGCTATCCCTCTTGTGGTTTGAGTGGAGGTTAGAGACGTCCTCTTCTGTAAAGCCTCATGTGTGATCAGGACATGTTTTGTGAGAACTAATAGGACAGTGGCCATTTTGTTTCCCCTGATGATTGATCCCCAGACAAAACGATCCATTATAAATAATGAAAGGTATTTGAGAATATATTTATAAAAAAGAAATACTTAAAGGGAACCGGTCACCTCCCAAAACCATCCCAAGCCGCCAGCAGTACCTGCATGT
This sequence comes from Bufo gargarizans, assembly GCF_014858855.1. Classification (NCBI taxonomy): domain Eukaryota; kingdom Metazoa; phylum Chordata; class Amphibia; order Anura; family Bufonidae; genus Bufo; species Bufo gargarizans. The sequence continues at coordinate 272,051,396 of NC_058080.1, forward strand.
AGCCAGCAGTCTGTTTCTGATGATGCCTTTCTTCCTGAAGGAAGATGCAGCAAAAGTACTGAAAACGTTGTTTTATCCCCTGTCGCTTCTCTACACATGCGTGAAGTCAAGGACGCAGCGGCCTCCTTGCTTCAAGTCACGGTAACCTCGCCCCCTTCCCTGCGACTGACAGCTGGCAGTTCGGCTAGCTTTGCCGAACTCTCGTGCATAAGCGCTGTCAGTCACAGCGAAGGGGCAGGGAAGGGGGCATGGTTACCATGATTTCCTGCATGTGTGGAGAAGCGTGCCGAACAGGGGATAAAAAAACGTTTTCAGTGCTTTTGCTGCATCTGCCTTCAGGAAGAAAGGCATCATCCGAAACACACTGCTGGCTACACGCAGGTACTGCTGGCAGCTTGGGATGGTTTTGTAAAGGGTAACTGTAATTTTTTTTATGTTATTGGATTGGTTTGACCCAGGTCTCATGCCCACGACAGTGAAAAAAAACTGTCGGTTTTTCATGACTATTTTGCATCTATTTTCTATCCGTGTGTCCGTTTTGCATCAGTTTTTCATGTCCGTTAAAAATAGACATGAAAAATTCATGAATTTGACCCACCCTTCTGAGAACACCCACAGGACGGTAGGCCACCAGCTAAATAAATGTCCCCCACAGTGTATATAATTTTTTTAACCGTCCCTAGCTTTAATAATGCCCCCAATGTAGGGCCCCATCTTAAATAATGTCCACCATAGTGTGTTTCTTTTTTTTTTTTTTTTTTAGGGTCCCCAGCTTTATAATGTCCCCCATGGTTTATATAATGCCCCCATAATGTCCCGCAGCCCAAAAAATAAATAAAAAAAATCACCTTATCCACTTGCTCACGCTGCAGCAGTCTCTTCTCTCTTCACAGAACGGGACCTGCCGAAGGTGCGCGAGGACGTCACTGCGCGCTCCCACGTGGTTACGTCAGCACGCAGATCGCAGGTCTATCGGCAGGTCCTGCTCAATGAAGAGACTGCCACACCGCAAGCAAGTGGATGAGGTGAGTTTTTTTAACCCCTAAATGGCCTGGGAACCCATTTTTAACGGCCGTGGACTCCTGTCAATCGGCCGTTAAAAACGGCCAAAAATAGGACATGCCCTATTTTTGGACGGCCGCTATTCACTGGCCGTTAAAAGAACGGCCATGTGAATAGCCCCATAGACTGTCCCTGGTGCTAAAAATGGCCGTGTGACGACGGAGGTCTTAGCCTCAGGGTAAGGGCATCGGTGGCCATCTTGAGAAGATAGTCAGAGAGAAGTCTTGTGAGGAGCGGTTGCTATGGACGGAATCTTATTAAACACGTGGTATGTGAACACAATAATTAGTGATTATAGATTATCAGCACAGCAGCAACAACATACAGGTCCTTCTAAAAAAATTAGCATATTGTGATAAAGTTCATTATTTTCTGTAATGTACTGATAAACATTAGACTTTCATATATTTTAGATTCATTACACACCAACTGAAGTAGTTTAAGCCTTTTATTGTTTTAATATTGATGATTTTGGCATACAGCTCATGAAAACCCAAAATTCCTATCTCAAAAAATTAGCATATCATGAAAAGGTTCTCTAAACGAGCTATTAACCTAATCATCTGAATCAACTAATTAACTCTAAACACCTGCAAAAGATTCCTGAGGCTTTTAAAAACTCCCAGCCTGGTTCATTACTCAAAACCGCAATCATAGGTAAGACTGCCGACCTGACTGCTGTCCAAAAGGCCATCATTGACACCCTCAAACAAGAGGGTAAGACACAGAAAGAAATTTCTGAACGAATAGGCTGTTCCCAGAGTGCTGTATCAAGGCACCTCAGTGGGAAGTCTGTGGGAAGGAAAAAGTGTGGCAGAAAACGCTGCACAACGAGAAGAGGTGACCGGACCCTGAGGAAGATTGTGGAGAAGGACCGATTCCAGACCTTGGGGGACCTGCGGAAGCAGTGGACTGAGTCTGGAGTAGAAACATCCAGAGCCACAGTGTACAGGCGTGTGCAGGAAATGGCCTACAGGTGCCGCATTCCCCAGGTCAAGCCACTTTTGAACCAGAAACAGCGGCAGAAGCGCCTGACCTGGGCTACAGAGAAGCAGCACTGGACTGTTGCTCAGTGGTCCAAAGTACTTTTTTCGGATGAAGACTGGGGAGAGGGAAATGCCAAAATGCCTGAAGTCCAGTGTCAAGTACCCACAGTCAGTGATGGTCTGGGGTGCCATGTCAGCTGCTGGTGTTGGTCCACTGTGTTTTATCAAGGGCAGGGTCAATGCAGCTAGCTATCAGGAGATTTTGGAGCACTTCATGCTTCCATCTGCTGAAAAGCTTTATGGAGATGAAGATTTCATTTTTCAGCACGACCTGGCACCTGATCACAGTGCCAAAACCACTGGTAAATGGTTTACTGACCATGGTATTACTGTGCTCAATTGGCCTGCCAACTCTCCTGACCTGAACCCCATAGAGAATCTGTGGGATATTGGGAAGAGAAAGTTGAGAGACGCAAGACCCAACACTCTGGATGAGCTTAAGGCCGCTATCGAAGCATCCTGGGCCTCCATAGCACTCAGCAGTGCCACAGGCTGATTGCCTCCATGCCACGCCGCATTGAAGCAGTCATTTCTGCAAAAGGATTCCCGACCAAGTATTGAGTGCATAACTGAACATAATTATTTGAAGGTTGACTTTTTTTGTAGTAAAAACACTTTTCTTTTATTGGTCGGATGAAATATGCTAATTTTTTTAGATAGGAATTTTGGGTTTTCATGAGCTGTATGCCAAAATCATCAATATTACAACAATAAAAGGCTTGAACTACTTCCGTTGTGTGTAATGAATCTAAAATATATGAAAGTCTAATGTTTATCAGTACATTACAGAAAATAATGAACTTTATCACAATATGCTAATTTTTTAGAAGGACCTGTATATGAAAATAGAATTTTGAGTGAAAATATGAGTTATCCTTTAAGTATTTTGCTTTTCTTAATTCCCAAAGAACCCCTTTAATTACACCGGGGAGTGCAGAGGTGGTAGTTTAGGAATATTTTCAACATTATCACTTTTAATGTGCTTAATGACATTGGGGAGGGGGGGAAACCATAAAAAAATTAAATAAAATTGCAAAGGTAGAATTGCGTTTTTCTATATATTATTTTAGTTTCTCAATACATTAAATGGTTCCATTCAAAAGTACAACTCATCCTGAAAACAAACAAGCCTTCATGTAATGACTCTTTACCACTTCCTGACAGCCCATTGACTCAACGAGCACTGTGTATACAGCTGAGGAAGCGATCTGCCGTTTCCTGTCCCGGTCCGGTGATCATGTGGCCGCCGGGGGAGTGCAGGAACTGATGGGTCTTCCATAGACCTCGATTAGCCCTGCACTGAGGCTGTACAGCACTGTATTATGCTGTACAGCCTCTCTGGGGGGTGTATTTCCACTGTAAATGGGGCTACTATGTCAGCCCCATTTACAGGAAAAATCAATAGTAAAAAAAAAATTTAGTTAAATGCCCCCCAGAGGTCTTGTATAACCTCATGGGGGACACAAAGTGTAAAATAAAAAATTAAAAAATGTTTAGAGAAAAAAAAATTCACATAAAAATATAATATTCCCCCCAAATCCGTTATTTAAAAAATATTAAAAATAGAAGAAAAAATTAAAATAGACATATTCGGTATCACCGTGTCCGCAACGACCGGCTATATATAATCATATATATATAATATCATATGATCTACCCCATCAGGTGAACTCTGTAAAAAAAAGATTTTAGCTCACCTCCCCAAAAACATAATGTTAATCAATCAAAAAGTTGTATGTACCCCAGAATGGCAGCAATAAAAACGTCACCTAATCCCACAAAAAATGAGCCCCCACACAAGAACATAGCCAGAAAAATAAAAAAATATGGCTCTAAGAAAATTGCAACACAAAAACATGATTTTTTTTTCAAAAAATGCTCTTATTGTGTAAAACGTAAAAAAAAATTGACATATTTCGTATCACCACGTCCATAAAAGTTGACTGTACAAAAATATCACATGATCTACCCCATCAAGTGAACAGTGTATTTAAAAATATATATTTTTGCCAAAACAGCTTTTTTTTGTCACCTCACCTCACAAAAAACAAAATATCAGTGATTTAAAAAGGCATATGTACCCCAAAATGGTAGCAATAACAATGTCACCTCGTCCCGCAAAAAACAAGCTCTCACACGAGACTATATACAGAAAAATAAAAAAATATGGCTCTAAGAAAATGCCAACACAAAAACATGATTTAAAAAAAAAAAAGATTTATTGTGTAAAACGTAAAAAAATTAAATAAATTGACATATTTGGTATCATTGCGTCCGTAATGACCGGATCTATAAATATATCACATGATCTACCCCATCAAGTAAAACGGTATAAAAAAAATAGAAAAATGACACCAAACTGTTTTTTGTGACTTCACCTCCCAAAAAATGAGATAAAAAGCAACCAGAAAGCCAAATGTACCCCAAAATGGTGCAAAAAAAAACAAAATGACAGCTTGACCCACACCAAAAAAAGCCCTTACACAGCTCATTCAACAAAAAATAGTTATCGCTCTTAAAAACCATGACAGAAAATTCCATGTTAGAAAATCCAGATGCCTCTCCTTCCCTTCTGAGCCCTGGCGTATCCCCAAATAACAGTTTATGACCACAATTGGAGTCTTAGGCCCCTTTTACACGGGCGAGTTTTCTGTGCGGGTGCGATGCGTGCGGTGAACGTATTGCACCCGCACTGAATCCTGACCTATTCATTTCTATGGGGCTGTGCACATGAGCGTTGATTTTCACGCATCACTTGTGCGTTGAGTGAAAATCGCAGCATGCTCTATATTGTGTGATTTTCACGCGACGCAGGCCCCATAGAAGTGAATGGGGTGCGTGAAAATCGCATAGCATCCGCAAGCAAGTGCGGATGCGGTGCGATTTTCACGCATGGTTGCTAGGTGACAGTCTATTCACTGTATTATTTTCCCTTATAACATGTTTATAAGGGAAAATAATAGCATTCTGAATACAGAATGCATAGTATAATAGTGCTGGAGGGGTTAAAAATAAATAAAAAAGTTAACTCACCTTCTCCTCTTAATCGCGTAGTTCTCGGTCTCTTTACTTCTTGAATGATGAGCTGTGGGCTAAAGGACCTGTGGTGACGTCAAATCACATGCTCCATCACCATGGTGATGGACCATGTGATTGGAGCATGTGATCTGACATCACCACAGGTCATTTAGCCCACAGCTCATCATTCAAGAAGTAAAGAGACCGGGAACTACGCGATCAAGAGAAGGTAAGTTAACTTTTTTATTTATTTTTAACCCCTCCGGCACTATTATACTATGCATATATCAAGAATATATGGGCTTGCCAGCCTTTTCCGTGCACGCAGGTGTTTGAACAATTGGGTGAGCTGGACTTTTCTTTGTGCATATTATACTATGCATTCTGTATTCAGAATGCTATTATTTTCCCTTATAACCATGTTATAAGGGAAAATAATACAATCTTCAGAACATCAATCCCAAGCCCGAACTTCTGTGAAGAAGTTTGGGTTTGGGTACCAAACATGCGCGATTTTTCTCACGCGAGTGCAAAACGCATTACAATGTTTTGCACTCGCGTGGAAAAATCGCGCATTTTCCCGCAACGCACCCGCCTCTTACCCGGGCCAAAAATAAGACGCCCGTGTGAAAGAGGCCTTAGGCCTAGTTCACACGAACGTTTTTTTTGCGGGTGTACGGGCCGTTTTTTTGTGTTCCGTATACGGTCCGTATACGGAACCATTCATTTCAATGGTTCCGCAAAAAAAACGTATGCCTTCCATTTCCGTTTTTCCGTTCCGTTGAAAGATAGAGCTTGTCCTATATTTGGCCGTAAATCACGGGTCGTGGCTCCATTCAAGTCAATGGATCCGCAAAAAAAACGGAACACATACGGAAATGCATCCGTATGTCTTCCGTTTCCGTTCCGTTTTTTCTGAACCATCTATTGAAAATGTTATGCCCAGCCCAATTTTTCCTATGTAATTACTGTAAACTGTACATGGCATACGGAAAAACGGAACGGAACAACGGAACGGAAACGGAAACGCAACGGAACTCAAAAACGGAACAACGGATCCGTGAAAAACGGACCGCAAAAAACTAGAAAAGCCATACGATCGTGTGAACTAGGCCTTACTGTATTCAAGAGAAAGTGGGTAGCAAATTGGGGGGGGGAGATATTCTCCTGTTATCTTTTGTGAAAAAGAAAGTTAAGGCCTAAAGCACCATTTTCTAGTAAAATAAAAGAAATTAAATTTTTCATTTTCATACCCAAGTATTAAAAATTCTATGAAACACCTGTTGAGTGAAGTGCTCGCTACACCCCAAAAAAATTCCTTGGGTGGTGTAGTTTACAAAATGTGGTCACTCTTTGGGGGTTTTCAGTGCTGGGGAAACCTCAGGGTCTCTTCAAATGCAACATGAGTCCAAAGACCATTCCAGTTCAGCAAAATCTGCCCTCCACAAACCATATGCTGCTCCTGCCTTCTGTGCCTTGTCGTGTGCCCAAACAGTGGTATACGACCACATATGGGGTGTTTCTGCAAACTGCAGAATCAGGGTAATAAATATTAGGGTTTGTTTTGTTGTTAACCCTTGATGTGTTCCCGGAAAAAAATTATTAAAATGGAAAATCTGCAAAAATAAAAAGGGAAATTTTGAAATTTCACCTCTATATTGCTTTAATTCCTATGGAATGCCTAAAGGGTTAACAACATTTCTAAAACCAGTTTTATATAGTTTGAGGGGTGTCATTTTTAAAATGGGGTCATTTATGGGTTGGTTCTATTAGGTAAGCCCAACAAACTGACTTCAGAACTGAACTGGTCCTTAAAAACTAACGTCCTAAAAAACAAGATTACATTACCAAAATTATGCCAACATAATGTAGACATACAGTCAGGTCCATAAATATTGGGACATCAACACAATTCTAAAATTTTTGGCTCTATACACCACCACAATGGATTTGAAATGAAATGAACAATATGTGCTTTGACTGCAGACTGTCAGCTTTAATTTGAGGGTATTTACATCCAAATCAGGTGAACGGTGTAGAAATTACAGCAATTTGCATATGTGCCTCCCACTTGTTAAGGGACCAAAAGTAATGGGACAGAATAATAATCATAAATCAAACTTTCACTTTTTAATGCTTGGTTGCAAATCCTTTGCAGTCAATTACAGCCTGTAGTCTGGAACGCATAGACATCACCAGATGCTGGGTTTCATCCCTGGTGATGCTCTGCCAGGCCTCTACTGCAACTGTCTTCAGTTCCTGCATTTTCCCTTCAAATTTGTATTCAGCAAGTGAAATGCATGCTCAATCGGATTCAGGTCAGATGATTGACTTGGCCATTGCATACCATTCCACTTCTTTCCCTTAAAAAACTCTTTGATTGCTTTTGCAGTATGCTTTGGGTCTTTGTCCATCTGCACTGTGTAGCGCCGTCCAATGAGTTCTGAAGCATTTGGCTGAATATGAGCAGATAATATTGCCGGAAACACTTCAGAATTCATCCTGCTGCTTTTGTCAGCAGTCACATCATCAATAAATACAAGAGAACCAGTTTCATTGGCAGTCATACATGCCTACGCCATGACACTACCACCACCATGCTTCACTGATGAGGTGGTATGCTTAGGATCATGAGCAGTTCCTTTCCTTCTCCATACTCTTCTCTTCCCATCACTCAGGTACAAGTTGATCTTGGTCTCATCTGTCCACAGGATGTTGTTCGAACTGTGAAGGCTTTTTTAGATGTCGTTTGTCAAACTCTAATCTGGCCTTCCTGTTTTTGAGGCTCACCAATGGTTTACATATTGTGGTGAACCCTCTGTATTCACTCTGGTGAAGTCTTCTCTTGATTGTTGACTTTGACACACATACACCTACCTCCTGGAGAGCGTTCTTGATCTGGCCAACTGTTGTGAAGGGTGTTTTCTTCACCAGGGAAAGAATTCTTCGGTCATCCACCACAGTTGTTTTCGTAGTCTTCTGGGTCTTTTGGTGTTGCTGAGCTCAACGGTGCGTTCCTTCTTTTTAAGAATGTTCCAACCAGTTGTTTTGGCCATGCCTAATATTTTTGCTATCTCTCTGATGGGTTTGTTTGGTTTTTTCAGCCTAATGATGGCTTGCTTCACTGATAGTGACAGCTCTTTGGATCTCATCTTGAGAGGTGACACCAACAGATTCCAAATGCAAATAGCACACTTGAAATGAACTCTGGACCTTTTATCTGCTCATTGTAATTGGGATAATGAGGGAGTAACACACACCTGGCCATGGAACAGCTGAGAAGCCAATTGTCCCATTAACTTTGGCACATATGTAAACTGTTGTAATTCCTACACCGTTCACCTGATTTGGATGAATACCCTAAAATTAAAGCTGCAAGTCTGCAGTTAAAGCACATCTTGTTTGTTTCATTTCAAATCCATTGTGGTGGTGTATAGAGCCAAAAATTTTAGAATTGTGTCGCTGTCCCAATATTTATGGACCTCGCTTGTATGGGTGTGAGGGATTGCACCTTCATTTTGTATCCTCGATTCCATTTTACTTTGCTGGTTTATTTTAGGTCAGAATGGAGAATTGCTGAGCTGTGTGTACTTGAGACAAACAAAGATATTTACTTGTTAGTTCTCAGAACTATGTGTGTCTGATGTTCTGGGAGTACAACTGGTTCTAGATACTTCTCAAGAATGAACAACTCAAGGATAAGATACGTTTTTTTGTAATTAAATGTGCTTGACTTGCAAGCATCAAAAAGAAGCTATTATTATTAATCACGTGATGCTTACATAAAATGACGATATCTGTGTTGGCTTGAGTTCTAGAAAATGGGTATAAATATTTTGTATCCGCCCAATGAAGATGAGAGAGATCATTTTGATACAACCTTGAGCCTGTGTCATTTATCTCTTCTGAGTACTCATACCTTTACCTGATTTGGACCCCAGCAGATCATAGAAGTAGCGGCTTTGCCCTACCAATTTTTGACGCCATCAACGTGGGGCTCAACGAGTGGACTCCTCCCAACAACTCCGACCGATTAAAGAGAGGGACCAGGATGCACAGATGATCTAAAAACAGTGCTGTTAAGGTAAGAAGCTTATTCTTACAAATCTATCTGTGTCTCCTTTGCCTTTTTGCCTGGGATCGGGACTGTGGGGAAGTATGAAAGGTCTACTTAAGGTCGAGCCATATTTTGAGACGTAAGAACCCCAACCACGTCATTCCTATGATCGCTGGGTATGGATAATATTGTTTTTTGGAACACTTTTGGGTTTGCACTTGATATCGGGATATATGTCTTAGTAGTCCTCTGGATTTTGTATAGCTTCACAGTGAATGCAGCACAGGTCAATCAGTAACCCTGGAACCCCTTAAGGTACTGCGGAAAGCAGGTAGGGGTTGGTATTCTGCTGTCCTATGTAGTGTACACTAGAGGAAGGAAGTCTAGAGGGAAAGCACCACGAGGAAGGGACAAGCAGGGAATTAAAAATACAGACGTCTGGAGATAATTAGTACATTCGGTTAATGGATTGGAAAGTAAAATGGGAAACTCCCATGCAATCCCTGAGGGCTACAAACTGACAAAGGAAGGTAGAGGATATGGAAGGTAAACAAAAAAAGAAAAAGACAGAGAAAGTGTTAGAAAAGGCTGGGATGAAGTATGGAACTTTAAACCCTAGAACATGGTAAAAGTTTAAGGAGTTAAATGGAGGGTGGATAAAGGATCATGCATGTGAGGAGATAGTGAATGCTTGGTGTAAAGTTGCAAATCATGTGTAGAATCAGCACTGGGTGTGCAGACATATTAGAGGAAATCTGTACTACGATACCAAGTCCGATCCTCAAGGGAAAAAGAAAGGGGAGCATGGTTTTCCCTCTGCCCCTCCTGCTCCACCACCGGCTTATCCGATGATGGTTGAGGGACTGGCCATTTGGACATGCCAAGTATGTGACACTCAAAACCCTGACTGGACTGACGTGTGTAGGGTCTGTGGAGCACCAAGACATAGACAACATTGTGCAGGACTGCTTCCAGTAACCGTGAGAACAAGTTTTGTCCCACAGCCTCCACCTCTGGCCGACTGTGCGGCTGGTGGTGGGGATGGGGAAAATCAAACTCCTCAGGGACCACCTGCCCAACCTCAGTACGCCCAGCAGCATATAGTTACATACGCACCATGGAGTCCTTAGGACCAAATGGGGCTTCTAGGTAGGGTCCCTGACCCACTGACAAGACCAATGCCCGCCCACCGTATGTTACAGCAGATTCAAGTCACTTACAGAGCAACATGGGCTGACTTAAATGATTTAATGGTTTTAAAAATGGGAGAGTCTTCTTACAGCCCCCTTAAGGAGCAGTTGTTTAATGAGAGGGTGAAGAATGAGCAAAATTTAGCATGGGGTGACTGGGAGAAGGCTGAGGAGCCTGAAGGATGTAGTACAGGAGACCAAGGAGGACGTGGTGTCATTTGAATCCAGACTACAGACTATGTGGACAGACATGGGATGGGACACGACAGGACCAATGGGACAGAAACTGTTGACATCTGCCTTCATGGAAGGACTGAGACCTGCTTTGCAGGTAAAATTGAAAGCCTGAAAACCAGAGTGGAGTGTAACACCATTACCTCAAATAGATGCTGCTGCTAAAGGTCTGGAGCTGGACATGTCTAGTTCCAAGCCCTCAAAGATAAACATGGCCCAGGGACAACAGAAACCATGGTCTGGACAGCAAGGGAGACAGAGGAGGAAGGATTTTAAATGTTACAATTGTGGAAAACCAGGACATAGTCTGAGAAACTGTTGTTCCCCTCCCCAACAGCCTCAACAATACCAGGATCATCAGACTCAGGGGCCTGCGTGCGACCCCTGCCTCTGTGGTTTAACAATAGGAGGCCAGCAACCCCGTGTCCTTATGTGCCTTAAAAACAACAAAAGCAGGATGTCAAATACAAATACTGGTTCAGTTGGGGAATCAACAAGTTCCCTTTCTGGTAGACACGGGGGCAGCCAAAACAGTGATAAATCCGGATTATGTTAAACCATGGCAGATAAGTGCACAGCGTTTTCCCCTCATCTGGTTTCACGGGGGAAGTAGTCTATGTTCCAGAAACATTGCCTATAAAGTTGAAGATCAAAGATAGCACGGTGGTAGCCCAGTTGTTGGTCAAAGAAAATATTCCTTTTAATCTGCTAGGCACTGATGTTTTGCAGGCACTGGGGGCACATATTCATTTAAATGAGGACAGTACTACACAGGTAGATATAGGAGCCTCGGATAAGGTTCTGTGTCAAGTTACGGCCCTGTACCTAGAGCCCGAGATTGGATGCCAATTACACTACAAGGATTGTGGGGAGTTACAGGTAGTCCTGGACAAGTTATGGGCATCCACAAAGTTAGACATTGGGAAACTTAATCTTACCCCTTTCATGGTTCATTTCAAACACCCCGTGTTAAGCAGTACCACTTGAGTCATGCCCAAGAGCAGTTAGTAGCCTTACAAGTGAAACAATATGAGAGAATAGGTGTCTTAGTAAGGACCAGTTCACCAGCAAATACACCCCTGTTCCCAGTTAAGAAGAAACCAGTAAAGGGACAACCAGTAACATACAGGATGGTTCATGATCTTAGGGAGGTCAATAAGGTCACGGTGCTGCAGACTCCCATTGTACCAAACCCACACACTTTGTTATCACAGGTACCACCAACTGCTACACACTTCATTGTGATAGACCTGACAAATGTGTTCTTCGGTGTTCCCCTACACCCAGACTGTCAATACCTGTTCACATTTACATTTAAAGGTAATCAATATGCATGGACAGTTTTACCCCAAGGAGCACAGAATTCACCTACCATGTACACACATGCCCTCCAGTCAGTTTTATCTGGATGGCAAATTCCTGATGACATTGTACTGTTGCAATATGTTGTGCACAGGAACTTGGAAAGGTTGCAGGGAAGCCATTCTGTCATTGCTGATTTTTCTTGCAGAAAGTGGATGTAAAGTCTCCAGAGAAAAACTGCAATACTGACAGTCAAGAGTTACATTTCTGGGACATTGTCTCTCAGAGGGTGCACGGCACGTTACTGAGGAGAGAAAACAAGTGGTGAAGGATATAAAACTCCCTCAGGGGCCAAAACCCGTCAGAATGTTTTTGGGTCTGGTCTCATACTGCAGACCCTGGATAAGGCATGCATCCATGCTTATGCAGCCTTTGTATGATTGCCTGTCATCAGAACCTTATTGTCTGACGGAACATGCAATCGAGTCCTTTTTCACTCTGAAACTGGCAATATTGTCTGCACCGGCATTGGGAATCCCAAACTATGATCAACCGTTTAACCTGTTTTGTTCAGAGCTCCAGGGACACAGTACAGCAGTACTCACTCAAAAACATGGTGATAGGCAGAGAACAGTTGCATATTTCTCTGCCAGCTTGGATCCTGTGTCCAGGGGAGCTCCTTCATGTGTAAGAGCTGTGGTGGGTGTCCAGCTCATGGTGGAAAAAGCATCTGACATTGTCCTTGACTACCCTCTAGTGGTACAAACACTAAATGACATTCAAGGCATACTCAGTCAGATTCCCTCCTCATGCCAGATAGCATTACCTTTAAGAGATGCACAACCCTGAATCCTGCTACAGTGTTACCAATCACAGATTCAGAAATGGGTTCTAGGGAGGTACAGGTCCATTACTTACAGAGTTAATGGAAACAAGATCATGATTGTGAGCATTTGATGCAACAAGAGACTTCTGGATTTTCAAATGTAAATGACAAACCTCTTGATAACCCTGATATCAAGGGGAGAAAAACAGAACTGGATCTCACATCCACAATGCTATGCTTTGATCTAATTAAACTCTCTTCTCAGCGCCATAATAAAGTGTATAGCCCCCCATAGTACATGTTGTACAATAGGCACTAGTGTACGTTTTGGTCAAAAGGCATAAGCCCACTCACCACGCCAAGGTCGCCTCTTTGAGTGGGACCTACTCTGACAAAAAAAGGCGCAGCACAATGCTGTGACAAAGCGGCACTGCCCTAGTAGGTGGCAGGACCCAAACAGCAACCCTGCTGTCTGACAATGCTACCCATGGCACTGGGTCCTACCAACCCACCAGCACAGCGCCACAAAAACAGAGGCCACCACGCAGTACTGCACCATGTAAACAGTTGTCTAACACAACATAAAAGAAGATGGAGGCAGCATATCCGGTAAAAAAAAAATCCCTTTAATGGGAGCCGCTTAAGTGAACAGACGTGCAGTAGGTCGTGACGTTTCGGCTGGTTCACAGCCTTTATCAAACACAGTGTAAAATCTAAAAGATCGTGCTTAAATACATTAAAACACACCCACTCTCATAGGAGTGGCCAATAACACAATGAATAGAGTGCTGATGTCATCAAAATGAGTACAATTGTGCCCCTACATCATGTCTAAATGTACGCCCACAGTGAGTATAAGATCCACTGTCCCATATACCTCCATGGCGCACATGTTCCTAGGCGTCCTCTAGCAGCCTGCACGCATGTCCAGGGAGGAGGGGTCACGTCATTGCATGATCCATGCTGGGTCACCCGATCGCAAGCGTCTCCGCCCATGCGATCATCGCGTCATCCCAGACCTCGCCCAGCGCGGGCGCCGTTGCCAGGGACGCCTATGACGCCTGTTAATCGATCCGCCCACCTCCCCGCGGTGTGGGCAATCAACTCAAAGCCGCGCATCCTCAACATCAGGAACCTTAACCCCGTGGTGCGGCATCCGCAGCTCACCGCCAAGACATCCGTGGATCACCCTATCTCGTCCGGCACATCCGGGGATCGTCCGGGGGGCGTGGGCAGAATCTCCCAACCTCCATGTCACCAGCCGAACCCGACCAAGGTGACGTCATGGCTCCGCCCCTCGTCATCCGGACGGCCCCGTGTTGCCAAGGACGCACACGGGATCCAACACCGCCCGCATCAAAGACCTGCAGCTATGGGTCCCCACACGCACATCAGGGGTGCAGGCATGAACAAATCACATAATGCATCCGTGCACCATGATATGATGTGGGTTGGAAACATATGTGCATGTGAATTAATACCAAGACAAGATACAATTAAAAACACTATACAGATAATCAATTCAGATCAAAGGTCACTCGGATCCATTACACATTTGTCACATAGAAGTCTACGTTCATTCCAAAGGGCTGGAGTGCTCTCATCTCAAAGATCCATTTAAGTTCTTTTTTGCGTAGAATCCGTTCCTTGTCCCCCCCACGCCTCAAGGGGCCAACTGAATCAATGATTCTAAATCTGAGTTGGTTGACCGAGTGTCCACGTTCCAGGAAGTGTTTCGCCACCGGTTTGTCAATCTAGGCTCTTCTAATGTTACTCTTATGGGAGTTAATATGTTCCCGGGCTTCCATTGTGGTCTCCCCTATATAAATGAGGCCACACGGGCAAGTGATCATATATATCACGTCCCGTGATCTACATGTAAAGAAATTCTTAATCTTATAGGCCTTACCACTATAGGGATGGGCAAAGGTATCTCCCTTTATCATGTTGCCACAATTGCAACAACCAAGGCAGGGGAAACATACCAACTTCCTTGGTGCCAGATACCTCTGCCCATCCCCATGTGGCTCACCAACCTCGGTCCTTACCAACTTGTCGCGCAGGTTGGCACCTCTCTTATATGCCATCATAGGGAAACCTACAAATTCGTCTATCATGGGAAGTCCTTTCTGTAAAATGTGCCATTCCTTACGTATAATACGCGCTATGTCACCACTGTTGGCTCCATACGTTGAAACAAACGGGATCCGTTTATGATCCCTAACCTTCTCCCTTCCCTGGAACGTGGACTCGCGGTCAACCTCCCCCACCATTTGAGAGATCCTCTCCACCAGTTGTCGTGGATAACCCCTCTTAAGGAACTTCTTCCCCATTTCATCCACCCTCTTCTCAAATAGCTCATCCTCTGATACCACCCGTCTCACCCTCAGCATCTGACTCCAGGACAGTGACTCCACCATCCGTCGTGGATGGTTACTCCTAAACTCCAATAGATTGTTCCTGTCTGTGGGTTTATGAAAAATGTCTGTCTCAATGTTCCCCTCCCTGAGATGTACCATCACGTCCAAAAATTGTAAAGAGACTGGTGAAGCTGTCATGGTGAACCCCAACCCAGGTACCATATTATTAAGAAACTGAAAAAACTGTTGTAGTTCACCATGCGAGCCCCCCCCCACACCACAAAAATGTCGTCGATGTAGCGCCACCAGCACCGGGCCACGTTCGAGCCTATGGCCACACCACGTAATTGTTGGTAATAGGTGCCCCCAAAGCGGAAGTAATTCTGCCTCAGGACCACCTCTAAGAGGTGGAGGACAAACCCACGACCTCCCAGGGAGAGCCCGGTGCCGGTCAGGGCCACATCGACGACATTTAATCCATATGTATGTTCAATTGAGGTGTACAGTGAAACTACATCGAAACCAACGAGGAGAGGTTCAGCAGGAAGACTCAGATCCCTGAGTTTCAATAGAAAATGGCTGGTATCCCTGATGTAGGATGGGGCGCTGGTGGCATGGACACGCAACACCCTGCCCGACACAATCGGACGGCCAGGAGGGTCGACCAAGCTTTTATGTATTTTGGGAAGTACATAGAACAGGGGAGTGACCGGGTGTTTAATCAGAAGAAATTCCCTGACATCCTAATCGATGATCCCCTCAACCAAGGCTTCATCGATAATATTTTCCAAGTTCCGCTTAATGTCCCATTTGGGATCATTCTGAAGCTCAATATACACCTCACGGTCACTCAGCTGTCTATGCACCTCCCGTTGATAGCTTGATGTGTCCATCACCACCAACGCCCCTCCCTTATCCGCTGGTTTAATCGTCAGGGTTTTGTCCTCTGCCAGCTGTCGAAGTGCCTCTCTCTCTCCCCTCGTCAGGTTCGCTGCAGTCCCCCTCTCCTTCTTATCCCTCAATTGATCGATTTGTTTGGATACAATTTCAATATATGTCTCCACAACATGATTATTGCGTGGTGGGGCAAAATCACTCTTGTTACTCAAAACAAGTGTTTTCAAAACAAAGTCAGCACTCTCCACTATATCAGATGTTGACATCGCCTTTTTCTCCTCCTTATCAAGGAAGAAGGCCTTCAGTCTCAATGTACGGTAAAAACGATGGAGATAAAGTTCCAATTCGAACCAGTCCCTTTCATGCCCAGGGCAAAAGGATAACCCAAGTCCCAAGACTAGGAGTTGGTCACTAGTTAGCTGTCTCTTCGAGATATTAACAACCAGATTTGCAGCTATGGCTGGTTGCGTCTCGTCGTCCGCCCTCGTGTGCTCTTGAATTTCTGAAATGGTGGAGGTAGATTTTCTCTGGGGTCTACGGTGTTTCCTTCCCCCCCTACGGCACCTTCGTTTGTGCCGTGTGGCGGGGGACCTAAAAAAGCAGTTTTGCCTATTTCGTCTGAGGAGTCAGATTCACCCGTTGTGAAGCCGAATCGACTCTGCTCAAACCTCCTCCCCTTCTTTCTGCGTGGTTTGTTGTGTGTCTGTTGCTGCCAATTGTAGACCTGGCCCGTCTGGTAATCCTCCTCCCCGGACATGCGTGCAGGCTGCTAGAGGACGCCTAGGAACATGTGCGCCATGGAGGTATGTGGGACAGTGGATCTTATACTCACTGTGGGCGTACGTTTAGACACGACACGATGTAGGGGCACAATTGTACTCATTTTGATGACATCAGCACTCTATTCGTTGTGTTATTGGCCACTCCTATGAGAGTGGGTGTGTTTTAATGTATTTAAGCACGATCTTTTAGATTTTACACTTACACTGTGTTTGATAAAGGCTGTGAACCAGCCGAATCGTCACGACCTACTGCACGTCTGTTCACTTTGTCGGGCATATTTATATCTGCACATTAAGGTCTGACAATATTAGAACCAAAATGGAGATTCACATTACCTTTAAGAGGCCAAACTCTCTGTTGGAATAAGCCAGAGAAGATCATGATGGTCACTGGCACACAATGTATATTGTTTTAAAAGTTATTGCCAACAGATGTGGTATCTTAAGAGAATGTAATGGGTCTCACATAAACTGTCTCAAATACCGGGGTCAAGAGAGGTTATTGCTTAAAAACACTGGTTTCTCTAAACATATCAGTCTGAGGAACAATGGGTGCTTGATGGCTAAGCCAGATCTGATAAGAGACATCCATAAAACACATCTGGTGTGGAATGGGTATCTTTTCGTATATATATATATATATATATATATATTCCTGTGTGCATTTATTTAGCGTTTGAACTTGTTAATGATTCATATATATTATGCAATATTAATGTATTATAACCAATTAATGATGTATCTTTTTGTATTGTATCTCACTGAGGGAATATAGAGAGCTAAGTTGTATGTTCTTAAGAAGGATCTATTCAGAGGAACTGATGGTATTTCAAACATCATTACTCGAATAGCTGTGACAATTAGGTGTATACAAACCAGGGCAAAAGCTAGAAGTTTATGGTTCTCTTATCTGACCATAAATAAGATGGTCTGTTGACTGTCAAAATGGATCCGTGATGTCTGGGAAAGTGATCCTAAAGTGTCAGAAAGAGTACCTCCTAATTGATTTAAGTTGGGAGAGACCAAAGGTTAAGAGGTGTAATAAAGCCGGATATATATGTTAATTCTAAAAATTGCTATATGATACAACAGTGCCATCAAGTGGTAGATGGGCAGAAGGAATGCCAATTAAATGACATCATCCCCATGATTACCATACGTAACACCCACCTTATCTAATTGGAAATCCCTAATCCAAGAGGGGATGGGCATAGATAAGGATGAGGATATCTAATGCAGTTTTTGGAGATGCAAAAAAAGGAGATCACTTGAAAAATCACTTGAGACAAAGAGGACTTGAGCCAAACATCACTTGGAACTTCTTCAGGGAGAACACTTGGGAATTCATTCATCAGCATCACTTCACACGTCAGGAACATACCACAGGACGGGATAGATCTGAATCTTGGAAAGCTGGGTCCCTTCTAAAAGCTCTTTATCCCAAAACAAGGGGTAATGTATGATCTATTTTACTTGCAGTAATTATAAATCGCTCCAATTGGCATATAGTTGAGACCCCATTATTAGTGGGTCAATAGTGTTAAAACAATAATTTTATGGGAAATTTTAATGAACGTGCACATCATTAGAATTTCTGTAATATTGCTATCAGAGTGGAATCTCTGATCGGATTTTATTATCCGTAGTTAGGTCAACGGGCGTATTTATAAGGTGTCTCTTACTGCCATATTCTCTGATTGAGCATAAGGGATTTTCCACAGATTCATTTCTATATTATTATTTTTTTTTGTTGTTGTTGCATTATAATATTTTGATTACCAGTATATTAATCGGTAATAATTTGGTAAAAAGAAAAAGTAGTATTGTATTGTACTTAAGTCAGCCTGTAAACGGTGGAGCACCATCTTATGGTCAATTTTGATATTATCTTTGTATTCATTTGTATGCCATTTATACTGCTTGTATTTATAATAAATTATATTTTGTATAATTAATTGCACCCTGTTTCATTAGATGCACAAATTAACTTTAGATCTCATCAATAAAAGAACTGGCGTTTATATGTCCGCCAATTAAATTTTCATTTTTTTATTTTTTTTGTTTTTCATAAAATATGGAATCATATTTTTATGGTTCCATATCTTATATAAAATAAATACCCGACAACTTAAGCGGCTCCCATTAAAGGGATTTTTTTACCGGATATGCTGCCTCCATCTTCTTTTATGGGACTTGTTACTCAGGGGCCCTGATGAACCTTGGACTCCAGGTAGGCTGTTGCATTCCGGATGACCTCGAGATCTGGTGAGTGCGACTCTACAACTATTTTTTGTTACTGTCTAACACAACATGACATTGCTATCAGGAGCTACAGGTCAATTACCACTCTTGATAACCCTGATTTGGGGTATTTTGTATATGGAAGCAGATTTATGGGAGAGGGTGGCCGGTTCCACACTGGATATGCAGTGGTCACACTGCATGAGTTAGTACTTGCTGAACCACTCCCTCCTCACATGTCAGCACAGGAGGTAGAGTTGAAGGCACTCTCTGAGGCGTGTAAAATGGCTAAAGACAAGAAGGCGAACATCTACACGGATTCCAGGTATGCTTTTGGTATTGCACATGATTATGGACCAATTTGGCCAGAGACTTTTTAACATCGGCAGGCCAGCCCATTAAGAACAAAGACTTTGTATTTGAACGAATGAACTCATTATTGTTACCTGAAGAAGTGGCTGTCATAAAGGTAAAAGCCCACACAAAACAAGTGACTAATGAATCAAAAGGAAACTACAGAGCTGACAAAGTTGCTAAACAAGCTGCCCTCAACCCCAGAGACACTGAGACTGTACCTGTGAATGCCTTTGAGCCTCAGGAGATGTCTGTGGAGATTTTGGTAAAACTGTCTGCTCAAGCAGATGAAGAAGAAAAAGAATCTTGGACTAAGAGAGGCGCTACCCTAAATGAGCAGGGACTATGGGAAGTTCAAGGTAAGATCTGCCTACCCAGAGTCCTGTATCCGATGATGTCCCAAGAAGCCCATTGGGGGACTCACCAGGCAAAAGGTCCTATGATCAACACTGTGGCCAAAAGGTGAATCGCTCCAGGGTTCTCCACCATGGCAAGCAGGTTTGTACAAAGTTGCATGATTTGTGCTTTGAATAATCCAGGTCAAGTGGTGAAGACTCCAAGCAAGCACACTCCGAGGTCGCTATACCCGTTCCAGAGACTGCAGATAGACTACGTAAGGTAGGAGTATATGAGTTTGTTTTCATGTGTGTTGATCTTTTCAGGGTGGCTGGAAGCTTATACCGTGTCTATAGCAAATGCAAAGAACACCGCACAGAAACTGGTCAGTGAACTGATATGCAGATCCCGACTCAGTAGAAGGCACACACAGTCTTGAGCCTGGAGATTGGGTGGTGATAAAGAGGCACATGAGGAAAACCTTTGAGCCCAGATTTGATGGTCCCTTCCAAGTCATGTTGAAAACTGCAACCTCCATAAAGGTGGAAGGAAAGCCTAACTGGATTCACACCTCACATTGCAAGAAAGTGCCAAACCCTGAGGATGGAGATCCTTGCACTGCTATTGCTGGCTCTTCTACATCCAATCTCTACATATGAACCTAAAAAGTGACTGGGACAATGCCCTTATTAGACATTATCAGCTCATGTTAAAGAATATGACAGATGCGGACAATTATAAAAACTGTTGGATCTGTACTCACAGTCCTGTGAGTTCAAAGACTATGCCTTATTTAGTGATCCCGGTGCCATGGTTAGAGCTTGCTAACAAACTGTAGAAACTTTTTATTTATCCATTCGAAGATCAGAGAATGAAAGTCTTAAGTTTAACTATACTGCAGTGCCTCTTCCTATTGCTGGATGGGTAGAGCGCCCCTGGTGGCAGGCCAATGTGACTGCAAAAAAGTACCACACTGTCAGAGTATGGGATTTTGATGGACAGAAGTGGGCCAGAAAGAAAGTACGAAAGCTTTATCTAGGACAGTGATGGCGAACCTTTTAGAGACCGAGTGCCCAAACTGCAACCCAAAACACACTTATTTATCACAAGGTGCCAACACGGCAATTTACCCTGAATACTACAGTCCAATATAGTATATCTTCCATGTACTTTATCACTTACCGTAGCTATAATAGCTACATTCAGTGAGCTGCCTGTGCTGTTCATAGTGCGCCCTGCGCTGATGAATAGCAGGAAAAGTCTAAGGCATATTAGACTTTTTCCAGGGCGTGGGTGCCCACAGGGAGGGCTCTGAGTGCAACCTCTGGCACCCGTGCCATAGGTTCGCCACCACTGATCTAGGAGATTTTGATTTTCCAGTATCAGTCTCTTTTGCACTGGCCCAGGGATACGATCAGACTGAAGGAGTCACTATAGTGGCGATACAAAGGACTCTACATAACGTGTCATGGGAGCATAACAACAAGTTTAAAGGGTCCATAAAGGATAGTGATGATTGTAAAGACAGCCATGGGGCTGTATTGACTCCTAAAACTAATGACAGTTATTCCTGCGGGTTTGGGGGGGAAATAGGCAGTGATAATGATGGTGGCCAAAAAGGTTTTTTTATAATGAAAGTGTAACCATTACTGCAGTTGCTTATATGCTTCTTTATCATGTAACCTATAATTATACTCTTCCTGGTGATCTGTATTTTGCTTCTGGAGTGGCAGCATATAGGTGGATTCCACCTGGAGCTTACGGAACCTATACTCTTGTCTGATTGACTCCAGCCACATTTATACTGTCACATGATAAGCTTAATATAAATGCTGTGCCTAAACATACAGTACATTATTTAAAAGAGCTGACAAATAAGTTCTTTAGTACTCGGTTTATTTACCCAATGATTATGCATATGTGGGATAAGCTAGTAGTAGCAACAGATTATCTAGATGACCAAATATGGGATGTGTTAGGCCTTGTAAATCAAACTAATGATGTACAATCTCAGTTAATCATAGTCACTAACCAGCATACTTTAGTTCTGGATTATTTCACTGCCAGGGAAGGAGGAATGTGTCAAGTGATAGGACCAACCTGCTGTCATTATATACTGTAGATCTACAAGGTAACCTCCAGATGAGGGTAGGTATTGAAAAGAAGAAGGAAATGAGAGATAAATGGTTCGATGAACATAGTGCGAATAAAGATTCTTGGTGGTCAGACACTTTCTCTTTTTTGAACCCAGCAAATTGGTTCAAAAATATTGATGGATGGCTTGTGGGCATAGTGCAGGGGATAAGACAAATTTTGTTGATTATTGCACTTATTTACATTGTGATTAAGCTAGCATTAATGTGCTTGAATAAAGTGTGACACAAAACCGGTAGTAGGAGAGTTTATTAAAATGTATTGAGATTATCCCTCATGCAGGTACGGATATGCAGAATCTGGGAAACCAGCAGCAAAGGGGAATGTCCGGCTGAAGTATGTGTACCTGTTGCCTGCAATGAGTGAATATCTCAAAATGGGGAAATTGTGAGGGATTGCACCTACATTTTGTATCATTGATTCCATTTTACTTTGCTGGTTTATTTTGGGTCAGAATGGAGAATAGCTGAGCTGTGTGTACTTAAGACAAACAAAGTTAATTACTTGTTAGTTCTCAGAACCATGTGTGTCTGATGTTCTGGGAGTACAACAGGTTATATATACTTCTCAAGGATGAACAACTCAAGGATAAGATAAGTTTTTTTAAATTAAATGTGCTTGACTTGCAAGCATCAAAAATAAGTTATTATTATTATTATTAATAATCACGCAATGCTTACATAAAATGACGATATCTGTGTTGGCTTGAGTTCTAGAAAATGGGTATAAATATTTTGTATCCACTCAATAAAGATGAGAGATCATTCTGATTCAACAACCTTGAGCCTGTGTCATTTATCTCTTCCGAGTACTCGTACCTTTACCTGATTTGGACCCCAGCAGATCATAGAAGTAGGGGGAATGTTAATTAATTAATATTTTATGAGGCATCACTATCTGTCTTAAAAGCAGAGATTCAAATTTAGAAAACAGTGAATTTTTTCAAATTTTGGTTAACTTTTGAATTTTTTAATAAATAAAGACATATTGACTCAAATTTACCATTAACATGAAGTACAATGTGTCACGAGAAAACAATCTCTGAATGGCTTGGATAACTAAATAGTCAGGTCCATAAATATTGGGACATCGACACAATTCTAGAATTTGTGGCTCTATACACCACCACAATGGATTTGAAATGAAACTAACACGATGTGCTTTAACTGCAGACTGTTAGCTTTAATTTGAGGGTATTTACATCCATTACATGCATCTGCATGCTACATCTCTCCTGAGCGCAGCACCATCTGGCTACTTCCTCCAGAGCGGCATTTGTGTTTGAAAAAGGCTATTGTGCCGAAACATTACACAAAGTGTTACTTGGCCGCATTACAATAAATACTAAGAATACCAAAGCAAATTTTGCTGGAGTTTATTTTATCCTTTACACGGATCAGTCGTCCTGGTTCCTTTGCAGAAAAACAGCCCCAAAGCATGATGTTTACACCCCCATGCTTCACAGTAGGTATGGTGTTCTTTGAAAGCAACTCAGCATTCTTTCTCCTCCAAACACGAGTTGAGTTTTTACAAAAAAGTTCTACTTTAGTTTTATCTGACCATATGACATTCTCCCAGTCCTCTTCTAGATCATCCAAATGCTCTCTAGCAAACTTGAGACGGGCCTGGACATGTACTGGCTTAGGCCTCTTTCATACTTGCGTTGTCCGGATCCGGCGTGTACTCCACTTGCCGGAATTACACGCCGGATCCGGAAAAACGCAAGTGAACTGAAAGCATTTGAAGACGGATCAGTCTTCAAAATGCATTCAGTGTTACTATGGCAGCCAGGACGCTATTAAAGTCCTGGTTGCCATAGTAGGAGCGGGGAGCGGTATACTTACCGTCCGCGCGGCTCCAGGGGCGCTCCAGAATGACGTCAGAGCGCCCCATGCGCATGGATGACGTGCCATGCGATCACGTCATCCATGTGCGTGGGGCGCCCTGACGTCACTCTGGAGCGCCCCGGGAGCCGCACGGACTGTAAGTATGCTGCTCCCCCGCTCAACACTACACTTTACCATGGCTGCCAGGACTTTAGCGTCCCGGCAGCCATGGTAACCATTCAGAAAAAGCTAAACGTCGGATCCGGCAATGCGCCGAAACGACGTTTAGCTTAAGGCCGGATCCGGATTAATGCCTTTCAATGGGCATTAATTCCGGATCCGGCCTTGCGGCAAGTCTTCAGGATTTTTGGCCGGAGCAAAAAGCGCAGCATGCTGCGGTATTTTCTCCGGCCAAAAAACTTTCCGTTCCGGAACTGAAGACATCCTGAACGGATTTCTCTCCATTCAGAATGCATTAGGATAAAACTGATCAGGATTCTTCCGGCATAGAGCCCCGACGATGGAACTCTATGCCGGAAGAAAAGAACGCAAGTGTGAAAGAGCCCTTAAGCAGGGGGACATGTCTGGCACTGCAGGATTTGAGTCCCTGGCGGCGTAGTGTGTTACTGATGGTAGCCTTTGTTACTTTGGTCTCAGCTCTCTGCAGGTCATTCACTAGGACCCCCCATGTGGTTCTGGGATTTTTGCTTACCGTTCTTGTGATCATTTTGACCCCACAGGGTGAAACCTTGCGTGGAGTCCCAGATCGAGGGAGATTATCAGTGGTCTTGTATATCTTTCATTTTTCTAATAATTGCTCCCACTGTTGATTTCTTTACACCAAGCTGCTTGCCTATTGCAGATTCAGTCTTCCCAGCCTGGTGCAGGTCTACAATTTTGTTTCTGGTGTCCTTCGACAGTTCTTTTGGTCTTAGCCATAGTGGAGTTTGGAGTGTGACTGTTTGAGGTTGTGGACAGATGTCTTTTATACTGATAACAAGTTCAAACAGATGCCATTAATACAGGTAACGAGTGGAGGACAGAAGAAGTTACAGGTCTGTGAGAGTCAGAAATATTGTAGGTGACCAAATACTTATTTTACCGAGGAATTTACCAATGAATTCATTAGAAATCCTACAATGTGATTTACTGTATTATTTCCCCATTCTGTCTCTCGTAGTTGAGGTATACCTATGATGAAAATTACAGGCCACTCATCTTTTTAAGTGGGAGAACTTGCACAATTGGTGACTGACTAAATACTTTTTTGCCCCACTGTAAATGTGTCTTATCCTTTTGTCTAGAAAAGCTGCTTGTTTTTCTAGTCCACCCTCCTACTGGAGTGAGACTGCAAAAAAAAAAAGTCTCAGTGATAAATCTAGAGTGAACCTTAATAAATAACCACACCCACTTTCCCATCGATACTTCAAAATTAAGCCTCACTCACACGTCTGTGCTCAAATCCGTGAGCAATTGGTCAGTGATGCATCCATGAAGGATCCGTGTTGGGTCCGTGTTTCACTGACACTGAACAGCTGAATTCTTTTTTTTCAAAAATAATTCAGTGGGAAGACAGTCTGGGACTTGGTGTCACCATTATTTGGGAAGGGGTACCATCTTTATGTGGACAATTTCTACACAAGTGTGCCCCTCTTCAGGCATTTGTTCCTAAAACAGATTGGCTGCTGTGGCGTCGCGCGGGCTTCCCCCCCCCCCCCCCCAACGGCTCGTTACCACCCATCTTGCAAGGGGGGAGAGGGCTGCCTTGTGTAATGAAGAACTGCTCGCGGTAAAATGGAGAGACAAGCGTGACATTTACATGCTCTCCTCCATTCACGCAGACACGACAATACTAATTGAACGAGCAACCAGTGTCATTGAAAAGCCCCTGTGTCCACGACTATAATTTGCTCATGGGAGGGGTGAACTTCAATGACCAGATGTTGGCTCCGTATTTAGTTTCCCGACGCACCAGATGCTGGTATAAGGTGTCTGTATATTTAATTCAATTGGCTGCATATAATAGTTTTGTTCTCTACAGTAAGGCTGGGAGAACAGGATCCTTCCTCAAATTTCAGGAAGAGATCATCAAGAACCTCCTGTATCCAGGAGGTTCCGTGGCCCCATCCACCAGTGTAGTTAGCCGTCTACACGAGCGACATTTCCCCAGTGTCGTTGCCGGTACCTCAACCCAACCGTCACCCCAAAAAAGATGTCGTGTCTGTAGCAGGAGTGGAATAAGGCGTGACACCCGCTATTTCTGTCCTGACTGCCCTGCCCTATGCTTTGGGGAGTGTTTCCGGAAGTACCACACACAGGTACACCTAAGCATAGGGATCACATCTCACAGGACAGGCACACAGGGTTTTTAGGGCCCATTCACACAGAGCTGATGCAAACCTCTCCTTTCACCTGGGACAAAGTGCATAATGTACTTCACCACATCTTTGGGTGATTTGCGCTTTGCACATTGTCCCATGGGGAAGGAGAGGTTTGTTCTATAAAAGTAAAATAAAAATCACCAGTATGCAAAAAAGTTAACGTTATGTTCAAAAAGTTCAAGTTTATATGTTCTATTCAAAAGTTATTATAAAGTTAATCAATTTATTGTGTTGCGGCCTGGTTTTTTCTTTTTTGTTTTGTTTTTTTTTACCTTCCAGGTGGACCAACCGATCGACTAGCTGCAGCACTGATGTGCATTCTGACAGAAGCATTGCGCTGCTGTCAGATTACACAAAAGTCGGTGTATGAGGCGCTGCAAGACGAGATTTCTCCTCTGCAGTAAAAGATACGTTTGCCAAGGCATATGAGCTGAGGAGGCGGCGGTGTTCATATGCTTTGGCAAACACTTTGTATATATAAAAAAATATATAAAAAATCCCAGCAATGATTTATTCATCCACATCGATTTATGTGAATGGAGAAATCGGGTTTGCCAGGGCATACGCGCTAAGTGGGTATGGATGTTGGGTGGAGCTTCTATGTCCTGGCAGACGCCTTTCCCCTCCTTTTTTTTTTTGCAGAGATTTTTTCATCCACATTGATCAATGCGAATGAAGAAATCTGTGCCGTTCATTTTTTCTTTCAGGCTGAACAGAAAAAAAAAAAATCTCATTACCCATATGTTCAATATAAGGAGAATAGCAGAAACTCCTAATGCTGGCCATACATGTAATGATTGCGGAGACCCTCAAATGCCAGGGCAGTACAAACACCCCACAAATGACCCCACTTTGGAAAGAAGATGCCCCAAGGTATTCGCTGAGGGGCATATTGAGTCCATTAAAGATTGAAATTTTTGTCTCAAGTTAGCGGAAAGGGAGACTTTGTGAGAAAAATTTTTCCACTAACTTGTGCCAAATTTTTTTTTTTTCTATGAACTCGGCATGCCCCTCATTGAATACCTTGGGGTGTCTTCTTTCCAAAGTGGGGTCACATGTGGGGTATTTATACTGCCCTGGCATTTTAGGGGCCCTAAAGAATGAGAAGAAGTCTGGGATCCAAATGTCTAAAAATGCCCTCCTAAAAGGAATTTGGGCACCTTTGCGCATTTAGGCTGCAAAAAAGTGTCAGACATGTGGTATCGCCGTACTCAGGAGAAGTTGGGGAATGTGTTTTGGGGTGTCATTTTACATATACCCATGCTGGGTGAGATAATTATCTCGGCAAAAGACAACTTTTCCCATTTTTTTATACAAAGTTGGCATTTGACCAAGATATTTATCTCACCCTGCATGGGTATATGTAAAATGACACCCCAAAACACATTCCCCAACTTCTCCTGAGTACGGCGATACCACATGTGTGACACCTTTTTGCAGCCTAGGTGGGCAAATTGGCCCACATTCCAAAGAGCACCTTTCGGATTTCACAGGCCATTTTTTACAGATTTTGATTTCAAACTACTTTGCACGCATTTGGGCCCCTAAAATGCCAGGGCAGTATAACTACCCCACAAGTGACCCCATTTTGGAAAGAAGACACCCCAAGGTATTTCATGATGGGCATAGTGAGTTCATGGAAGTTTTTATTTTTTGTCACAAGTTAATGGAATATGAGACTTTGTAAGGAAAAAAAATTCATTTTCCGCTAACTTGTGACAAAAAATAAAAAGTTCTATGAACTCACTATGCCCATCAGCGAATACCTTAGGGTGTCTACTTTCCGAAATGGGGTCATTTGTGGGTTTTTTCTACTGTTTGTGCATTGTAGAACCTCAGGAAACATGACAGGTGCTCAGAAAGTCAGAGCTGCTTCAAAAAGCGGAAATTCACATTTTTGTACCATAGTTTGTAAACGCTATTACTTTTACCCAAACCATTTTTTTTTTACCCAAACATTTTTTTTATCAAAGACATGTAGAACAATAAATTTAGGGAAATTTATTTATATGGATGTCGTTTTTTGAAAAAAAATAAATAAATTTACAACTGAAAGTGAAAAATGACTTTTTTTTTTACAAAAATTTTGTTAAATTTCAATTAATAACAAAAAAAGTAAAAAGGTCAGCAGCAATAAAATACCACCAAATGAAAGCTCTATTAGTGAGAAGAAAAGGAGGTAAAATTCATTTGGGTGGTAAGTTGCATGACCGAGCAATACACGGTGAAAATAGTGTAGTGCAGAATTGTAAAAAGTGGTCTGGTCATTAAGGGTGTTTAAGTTAGGGGGGCTGAGGTGGTTAAAAAGGATGGCCTTGCGCCTCTCAATAAAAAGGGAAGTATTAACATTCCCGGTAATACAAATGGCGCGTTGAACCCAGCCCCGGAGTTCCTCCGGGTCCACCTGTCTGTCCTCAGCTCTAGCGGTTTCCACCAGCTTGAAAATCTTGGGCAAAGGGCCAAAGACATCCAAGAGTTTGTCCTGGCAGGCTTTTAAGGCCAAAATTTTTGCCATTTTAGGGTCCACCACTGGGGTCTCACAGACCTTGTTAGGTACCAGGGGTCTCGGGTATTTCGCCCGTAGCTTATTACGGGCCTTCTTACTAAGGGGGCACCGCACATGGGCCTTCAAGTACTTGGCCACATGATGGTCTACCGGGAGTCACTCCGCCGATCTGGGATGATGGAGGGCATCTGGGTCAAAAAGGGTTCACCCACTATATAAGGGTGGCCGCAGAGGCAGTGGTGGTCTCAGCTTAGGGAGCTGCTGGCCGAAGGGGCTGAAAAGGATCAATCCACCGGAACGTCCCCAAGGTCCCGCGTCGCCTAAGACGTCAGTCGGAGCCTCCTCATCCGAACCAAAGTCTGACTTGGACTCTGGTTGTGCTCTGGCACATTTCCACAGGCGCGCTCTTTCTGCCTGGCGCGTACAGGCCCTTTTGCACGACATAGGCACGCTATCATGGGTGGCAAAAGTCACACCGCTCACATCGTTTCTGGAGGCTGACGGGTCAGGAGCTGATGACCCAGAGTCAAGGGTGGCATGGGAAACCTGAAATCTGGAAATAGAGGGTTGGGCCAACCGGGATAGTGTGGAGGACATAGATCCCATAGCCGCAATGATGGCGTCAATCATAGAGTGCTGGAGCGCAAGGACCTGGGAGTCATCTACCCGGGGATTATCCACTCCCGCAGGGGGGGAAGGGGCCAGGATTACCTGGGGCTTCTCCAGATGCATGGTCCCCAAGAGAAGGAGGGCTAAGGGGCAACCTTTGTCTGGACATAATGAATGCCTAAAAGATCAATAGAAAAAAAAACAATGAGAGCAGCAGGCCAACCAGACCCTGGATCCCTCCTGCAGCAAGGTAGACAGAAAAGGGGCAGAACAGTAGCCCAAGGGTAGGAAACAGAATAAAAGGGTACCAGAGGCCCGAGACCAGGAGCGATGTCAACCGTGACTGTCGGCCAGAATGAAGAGCGGGGCGACCGAAGTCTCGCAAGACTACGGGCGCGACATCCGCAATTGCCAGCCGGAATGAAGGGCAAGGCGCCCGAAGTCTCGTGAGACTACAGGCGCGTCAGCAGAAGAAGGAAGACTGAGAACTAGGAGGCGGGGCCAAGGGAAGAGTAGGTAAGCACAATGGCGGACGGACGCCGAAAGAGAGGAGATTGGGGGGGGGGGGGGGACAAGGAAAAGGGTGGAAAACGGATAAAGACACCAGAAGGAAGAAACCACACCAGTCCCTGAAGTAGAGACTGGTGTGGGAGCGATGGCGACAGGGGAGAAAAATACAAATAAACGCCGAATAAACCAGCCTAGAAGTATATAAATAAATATAACTATAGGCGACACCTGTGAGGGAAGAAAAACCCTAATAACCAAAACCACCAATCAAGTACAAAATACTGAAACAGGCACAACAAAGAAAATAACTGTTATGGAAAGCACTTATCTTGGTGGCAGCAGCAAAGAAAGAGGAAGGACTTAAGGATGTGGGGTCTATTATACTGGCACAAGATGGGGAGGGGCTTGTTGCCATGGTTTCTTTCCTTTAGGTCATGTTTTTATTTGCCGCTATTGGTGGAAAATAAAGAAAAAGAGTTAAGCAATACTCGCCTCCGTGTCCTTCATAAAATCATGACTTTACGTCATAGAATAGGAAAATCATGCAATTCACCGGTTTTCAGTGACTGTACAACAGTATTACTGATATTGTGCATAGATCTTGCAAATAATGTACTGTCGCCAGCAGGAGTGATGTAAGGGGGGAACCTTTCATGTTAGCGCAGTATTGTCTTGTAATCACTGCCATGAATGTAATCTGTCCACAATTATGTATCTATATATATATATTTTTTTTTTTAAACAATAAAGATTGAATTTATAATATATGTGTGTATTTATATATTTGGTGAATCATTATAGGCTGACACACATATTAAGCTACTGTTTTTTTGCAAATATCGGTGCTGCCCTTAATCCTCCAAACATCTCGTCCTGAGTTGTTCTTGGTTGTTGAAACTCCTCCACCTCCATGGTTTCCCTTACTGTCGATAATAATAAGTCCAGATCTTCTAAAGAAAAGATATTTTTTCTGGTCTTCACAAGAACCTGAGGGAAAGATAGATTCTTCTTCTAGCTCCCCATCCAAATAGTAAATATTTTCACCCTGTTCGTCTGAATCCGCTGCTAGCTGGATTCTAGGTTTCTTTGAAACTGGCGGTGAAACCGGTGGAGGAGGAATTAAGGTAGAGACTGAAGCCTGTACTTCCTCTTATCATAAACCTCCGATCAGAGAGGAAGGACAGCTGTTGCTCCTTCAGAAGTTTGGCAATACAATCAGGGCATAACTGTTTTTGTAAGATTCCTGTAACTTTCTTGTTTTCTTTTTATGTTCCGCCTGGGATCTACTGTATGTCCCGGATCCTTTTCCCCCTAGGAACAACCAGAGGAACTCTCCCTTAGTACTAATACATATTAATAAATAGAATAGAGCAGGGTCTGGTAGAGAAAAAAAAAAAAAATACACATACATACATACATACATACATACATACACACACACACACACACACTTACATAGCCCTTAGCAGGGATATCGCTAGCCACC
The DNA here is from genome assembly GCF_014858855.1 of Bufo gargarizans. Lineage (NCBI taxonomy): Eukaryota > Metazoa > Chordata > Amphibia > Anura > Bufonidae > Bufo > Bufo gargarizans. The sequence continues at coordinate 272,082,573 of NC_058080.1, forward strand.
TCAGGCTTGGTAGATATCTGGGCCTCAATCTGGAACAGCAGACAAGCTTAACTGCTTGCCTGTTCCCTTACCTTAAGGGTCCACCCCCCACCTGCTGCCGCTGTGCTCCTCCTTCCTTCTTGGGGACTCTATCCCCTAGGGGAAAGTCAACCCATCATGCGAGGCCCCACACCAGGCCTCCAGCATGGAACGCTGGGCATCACCACCTTGGATTCTAGTAGTGCGACGTCACTTCCTGTACACTGAGCGTTCCACGGGAGTAACGTCACCGCTATGCGCCCACGATGTAGAGGAGGAAAGCGGGGTGCCGAGCCCAGAGCCCCTGGAGGGGAAGCAGCATTGATTTCCAGATACCGTGGCCATATGGGAGAGAGGTAACTGGGAAAGGCTAGGGAACCTCACATAGAGGTACTTGCAGGGCCTTGAGGAACTGGGAGGAATGGCCAGACACCACCCGACCCAGTTCCAGCCCTAGTAACCCTGGCTACTTCCATACTTCTGCTTCTTCACCCTCAAGAGTGCCTCTCTTGCCTCTTCCCTATAGGAACAGGAAGAACACTGGATAGGGGCCTTTTAAACTCTCTTGCTTATGTTTGATATATAGTCCTCTGTCATCACAGAAAGGGCTGATCTGGGTCTACCAAGACTGAGCAGCTATTATATGCCAGAGGCCACCCACTGATCACAAGATCATGGGGTTCAGTAGAGAGATTGGTGGTGCCTCTTATTATGTGTACTCATTGAGTGTTGCGCAGGCTAGAAAGGATAAGACCAAAGTGGTCACCTCCATTGTCTCCTCAGGGAACCCAGCAAGTCACCCGACTGGCTCAACTGCACAAGCTTTAATGCCAACATGCTATAGTGTATATAGCAGTCTAAGGTTCTGTTAATATTGCCATCGCAACAGTTTTTACAGGTACAAATGATCCACTTAAAAGGATGATCCGAATTTGATATTTATTGCCTATTCTCAGGATAAGGTCATCAATATCAGATAGTCCAGGGTCTGACCCCTGCCGATCAGCGGTTTGAAAAGGCCACATTGCTCAGGCCTCTTATTAGGCCAGTGACATCACCATACATGGGTCACATGGCCTAGGTGGAGCTCAGTTCAGTATGCTGTCCGCAGCTGCAAGTCCATTCTGCAAATTATAGAACATGTCCTATTGTGGTCTGCAACATGCAGTCCACGGACCCGTTAAAAATAAAATAAAAAATACGTGGATGGGACACAGACAGTATGAGTATTTTGCAGACCTCAAAATACATTACATCTTAATTGGCAGAATTATTGAAAATAGTTTGTAGCAACAATTGTGCATGAGGCAGTGCGAGTACTGCTCAGCTTGCTTAATTATAATGGCCGCACAATGCAAAACCACCCCCATATGCCAGAACACATGCGCGCTGCCATCTTAAAAGTCCGGCAAGGCACAGGTAAGCCTTTACCTGTGCCGCGAGGCGGTCTGAAACAAATGCTGTCACCGGGAGCAGGCAGTTCCGAGAACAGCCACCAGGGGCCTTCATCAGGCTGTTCTCGGAACTGCCTGCTCCCGGTGACCGCATTTGATTTCAGACCGGCTTGCGGCGCAGGCACAGGTAAGGGCTTACCTGTGCCTCACTGGACTTGTGATTTAAGATGGGAGCGCGCATGTGTTCGCGGGCGAACTGGCCATCACTGTTTGTAAGCCAAAAACAAGGAGGGGGTCCAAAACATAGAACAGGCATTTTCTTATTATACTTTTTCTCTGTAGGGTCCACTTTTGGTTTTGACAAATACTGATCGTATGAAAGTGGCCTTAGAAAAATGATTACTCCTCTTATCGGTAATTTGATTTTCCAGAGTCCAGGACAGCACCAGGAGAGAGAATCCTCCGCCCAGGACAGGAAACCCACAGATATTTAAGAAGGAGGGGCCTCTCCATTTCTCCGTGGTCTTCAGACATAAAAGCATCCATGATATCCATCCGAATCCATTTGAGTTTAATTCGTGGAACTTTTTTTTTTTTTCTTTCATTTTGCGCACCCTGTGCACCATAACCAAGACCCATCACCAACACCATAACAAGGGAGGGAATATAAGAGTGCTCTCATGGACTCTGGAAAATCAAATTACCCCTTTCACACGGGCGAGAATTACACAGGGGTGCAATGTGTGAGGTGAACACAGTGCACCCACACTGAATCCGGAGCCTTTCACTTCAATGGGGCTGTGCAGATGAGCGGTGATTTTCACGCATCACTTGTGCGGTGCGTGAAAATCACAGCATGTTCTATATTCTGCGTTTTTCACGCAAAGCAGGCCCCATAGAAATGAATGGGGCTGCGTGAAAATCACATAGAATCCGCAAGCAAGTGCCGATGCAATGCGATTTTCACACATGGTTGCTAGGAGATGATGTTCGTAAATTGATTAAAGTCAATTTACTGTATTATTTTCCCTCATAACATGGTTATAAAGGAAAATAATAGCATTGCTAATACAGGATGCTTAGTAAAATGTTGCTTGAGCAGTTAAAAAAATAAATAAAAACAATTAACTCACCTCATCCACTTGATCGTGCAGCCGGCATAGTCTTCTTTGGTCGAGGGCCTTTGATGACGTAATCTCGCTCACCACGTGGTGAGCGCGGTGACGTCAGCACAGGTCCTGCTGAATGAAGATAGAAGGATCTTTATTCAGCAGGACCTGTAAGAAGAAGAAAGAAGACCATGCCGGCTGCCCGATCCAGTGGATGAGGCGAGTTAATTGTTTTTATTTATTTTTTAACCCCTCAAGCAACATTTTACTAAGCATCCTATATTAAGAACGCTATTATTTTCCCTTATAACATCTACACAACACCGAACTTCAGTGAAGAAGTTCGGGTCTGGGTACCACATTCAGTTTTTTATCATGCGCTTGCAAAACGCAATGCACCCGCGCGATAAAAACTGAACGCAATGCAATCACAGTAAAAAGTGAACGAATATGTGTGCGCACTGCACCGCAATGCACCCGGGACGCATACAGAGCAAATCCGGGACGCCTGTCTGAAAGAGGCATAAGAGTAATAATCATTTTTCCCTTCATCCTATAACAGCACCAGGAGAGATCCCACAGATAGAGAGTTAGGGTGGGATAACAGCCTGCAGGACCTTACAACCAAAAGAAAAAGGTCAGAAACAGAAGAGAGATCAAGTCTATAGTGCCTATAGAAAGTTACAGCAAAAGACCATGTAGCCACTTTGCAAATATCGTGGATAGACGCATCAGCTCTCTCTGCCCACGATGTAGATACCACTCTTGTGGAGTGCGCCATCCAACCCATAGGTACTGGTTTCTGTAAGGAAAGCTAGACAGATAGCCTGCTTAATCCACCTTCCTATGGAACCTTTGCTAGTAGCCTTTCCTTTATTACAGGCATGCTCAACCTGCAGCCCTCCAGCTGTTGCAAAACTACAACTCCCAGCATGCCCGAACAGCCTACAGCAGGGTATTGTGGGAGTTGTAGTTTTATAACAGCTGGAGGGCCACAGGTTGTGCATGCCTGCTTTATTAGGACCTGAATACTGAACGAACAAGGCACCTGACTTCCTCCATTCCCTAGTAGCATCCAGGTAAGCTAGAACACATCTCCTGGCATCTAAACTCAAACTATTTGACACCTGGGCTTAGTACGAAAGAATCACCTCCTGAGTCTTATGGAAATTCAACACTACTTTAGGAAGGAAATCTGTCTCTGGCCTAAGGACAATTCTATCCTCCTGGATAGAAGTATATGGGGGATTGATGAACAAGGCCTGGATCTTTCCCATCCTCCTAGCGGACATGATTGCTACTAAAAAAGCACATTTAAGAGTCAACATCCTGATAGAGATCTCAAAAATCGGTTCAAAAGGGTCCCTTCACCAAACTCTGCAAAACTAGATTTAAGTCCCAGGGAGGAACTTTCAAAATCCTAGCCGCAATGTCCCTTGCAAGGACTTTACAAAACCTCATGATAAGAGGATGAACAGCTAACCTAATGTCAAACATAAAAACTCTCAAAGCTGAAATCTGGACCTTTATAGTACTAAGGGAAAGAACCTTCTCTAGACCCTTCTGAAGAAAATGCTAACTCCTGGGAATAGAGACTATACTGTGGGACAGGATCAATTCCCAGGAAGGCAAAGAAAGCCTCCCAGGTTCTAGCATAGATCCTGGTGGTTACCGGTGAAGGCCCTTTACCGGAGGGTGGATGACTGGGCCCTGGTTTATTAGGTCTGGGATCTCTGGTAGCACCCAAGGCTCCCTGACTGAAAGAAGTCTCAGCCAAGTGCACCAAGGACGACGGGGCTAAAAAGGTGTTATCATGATCACCAAAGCCCTGTCCTCCCTTATCTTCTTGAGAACCCTGGATAATGACTGAAGAGGACAGAAGGCATAGAGAAGACCTTGGTCCCACGGCTGTAGAAAGGCATCCACTGCCGATGGAAACTCTCCCAGAAAGAGGGGGGGGGGGGGACGTTTCCACCTTCCTGTTGGATCTTGTAGCAAAGAGATCCACCGATGGTTCCCCCCAAAGCTGTACTAGCTGGGAGAAAACCCCCTGATTCAGAGACCTCTCTCTCTGGTATAATTTGTGGCAACTCATAAAATCTGCCTGTCAAATGTCCATTCCTCTGATATGAAGTGCCGACAAAGACAGGATTCTTCCTTCTAGTAAGGAAGAATATCTGAGCAGCTATTTGTTGCAACTATGGACCTGGGCCCTTCCTGACGATTCAGATAAGCTACAACGGAACCATCGTCTGACAAAACTCTTAGATGACGATTCTGGAGCAAGGGTAAAATCTCCTGCAAGGCTAGAAGAACCGCCATCAACTCTTACATTTGAAGAAGCAGCACATATTGATCTGTTCCAAGGGCCCTGCAGAACCCTGCCCTGGACGTGAGCTCCCCAGCCAACTGGACTGGCATCTGTAGTCACTACTATTGGGTCCACAATCTTCAAAGGAACTCCCCTTCCAAGATTGTCTGGATCCAACCACCATTTTAGAGAACTGCATGTCTGTCTGGAAATTGAAATCTTCCCGTCTAACTCCTCTCCCCTTCCTGACCATGTCTGGAGAATCTCTCATTGAAGGCTCCTGGAGTGAGCCTGAGCCCACGGAACCGCTGACATGCCCTTTCTGATAGGCAGAAGGATTCCATAGGTCTACTACTGTCCTTTCTTCTGCCTCCAGAGAAAATCCAGAGAGTGATTTCTGAGATGGACTTCTCCACATTGATTATCCACCCTAGCGAGTTCAGAATGCAGATCACCTGTTCCATCTGGGCGAGACAAGTCTGTTCGGACTGAGCCATGATCAAGAAATCATCTAGATATGGCACAAACAGGATGTCCTTTTCTCTTATATGTCCTGCCATTTCCGCTATGAGTTTTGTGAATATCCGAGGAGCCATGGAAACCCCAAAAGTGTAGCACCTGGAACTAAAAATGCCTCAGACATCCCTGTATCCTGAGTGCCACTCTTAAGAATTTCTGGTGAGCCGGACATATTGTGAGAGGATGATATGCATCCCTGAGGTCCAGGACCACCATAACAGTCCTTATATAGGAGGTCCACTACTGACTTCAATGTCTCCATTTTGAATGTCCTGTATACTAACAACTTGTTTAATCCTTTCAAATTAATGATGGTCCTAAAATCTCCATTTGGCTTTTATTTTTATTTTTTTACAAGAAAAAGGCTGGAGTAGAACCCCATACTTTCTTCTGATGCGGGACATGAGATAAGCACGCCTTTTAGAATAAGCTTCTCCACTTATCTTTCTAGATCCCCCTGAGCCCTCAGGCCCACCTCTGTTACAAAAAAAAAAAAATTCTCAGACAAAATCCCTCCTGTAAAGACTGTAGAATCCAAGCACTTTTGGACCAGGCTGGGAGGAAGTCCAAAAGTCTTCCTCCCACCCTGGCATCAATAGGGGGGTTCATTGTCTTTTTTGGCAGAGGCGGAATTTGGGTTTCCGAACAAGAAACCTTTAGATTTGAGTAAGAAAATTTCCACTTGGAATCTCTTATTCTGTCTCTTCTCTCTACCAGAAAATGTTCTATTCTGGCAAAAGGAGGGATCCTGCTTCCGAAACCTAGTGGGAAATCCTTTCTTCCAATCTCCTGCTTTCTCAAGAATATAATCTAAGGCAGATCCGAACAAGTATTTTCCCCTCAACGGAATATTACATAGCCTTTTCTTAAGCTACTTTCACTTTGTTCCATCATGGACGGATCCGTTCAAAACTGATCCATTTGTATTATCTTTAGCATAGCCAAGACGGATCCGTCTTGAACACCATTAAAAGTCAATGGAGGACAGATCCATTTTCTATGGTGCCAGATTTTATCAGTGAAAACAGATCCATCGCCATAGACTTACATAGTGTGCCAGCACGGATCCGTTTGGGTCAGTTTCATGCAGCGTTTTGGTGTCCGTCTCCAAAGCGGAATGGAGACTTAACTGATGCATTCTGAGCAGATCCTTTTCCATTCAGAATGCATTAGAATGCAAACTGATCCGTTTTGGACCGCTTGCGAGCGCCCTAAACGGATCTCACAAACGGAAAGCCAAAATGAGAGTGTAAAAGTAGACTTAGACGCCACGTCCCCTGACCAATGCTTAAGCCAAAGAGCTCTACATGCCGAATTAGCCAGGGAAGATGAACAAGCAGACAACCTAACAGCATCAGCAGAAGCTTCCACCAGAAAGTCAGCAGCCTTGGCTATAACAGGGATGGCTTCTAATATTGGTCTCTAGGAGTCTTATCCCTAATCTGGTCCTCTAACTGCTTAACCCATAAAATAAGGGCCCTAGCCGTACATGTGGCCGCAATATTTGGTTTAAGGAAATCTCCCGCCGATTCCCAGGTACACCTTAGGAAGCTATCTGCTTTCCTGTCCATGGCGTCTTTAAGCTGCCCTAGATCAATAGGCAAAGACAATCTGCGCAAAACCTTAGCAATTGGCACATCAATTTTCATTGTGCGGTCCCAGAGTATAGAATCCGCGGCGTCAAAAGGGTATTTGCGCTTAACTGACGAGGGAATAAAACTGCGCTCGTCTGGATTCTTCCACTCGTTTATTATCATAGCTGCCGCATTTTTGTGAATGTAAAAAATAAAAATCTTCTGCCTCCCAACCCCTCAAACATTACATCCTCGATATTCATTGTAGCTCTAATGGCTTTCAGAAGTTGATCAGCATCCTGAATGGGGGAAGAACGGTCTACCACCCCTACCCTCCTCCGAGAATGAGTTGGATAGAGCTTCCCCACTTTCTACCGCCAAGGTATTTTCATCTGAACTAGAGCCATCCGAAAAATTATGTACAGAAGATCTGCCTTTGCTTCTATGGGCTTCTTTTTTTAGATTTAAAGGGCATTACCCACTTCTCTAATCAGTTTTTTCATACACTTGAACATTGAGGGTGACTCTTCCACAATAGTGTTTTCTACGCAGGAACAACAGTAGTTTAACATAGGAGGGGGGGGTAATTCAGCTTTACATATCCCACATTCCTTATGCTTTGCCTTCACAGACACCTTCCTGGGTTTATCCTAAAACACAATATGCCATCATACACCCACATGTTAAAAAAAGGGGATGGGGGGGGGGGGGGGAGGAGGAAGAAAAGAAGCCCCTACCGTACATACCCCCCCAACCATACCAAAGGAGCAGGGGTAGACTGTGCCTCTCCAGCATTTTTCATGCTGCCAGAGGTCCAATACACGCCTTGGATCTGGTCCCTCCTGACAAGGATTATCAGACCGCTCTAGCTGGGCTCAAGTGCGGACGGGAGGTGCTTCCTCTACAAACGCATGCGCTCCTGTCCTCTTGCCCAAATGTGCCCCGCGCTACCTGCCTCATACAAAAAAAAAAAAAAGGATCCTCAGGAGGTTTCTAAGGTATGCCACCCTGCCGCTTCCAGTGTCTACAGGGAGCGCGTAGATGTGAACTCACCCAACACGCTTCCCTGCCCAGCCAGCGAATTAACATTGAAACTACTCCCCAGCAAACAGTTTGTAGGAATCCTCCCCCAGGACAAGAAAACTACTGAGGACTGGAGAGGCCCCTCCTTCTTAAATAGCTGTGGGTTTCCTGTCCTGGACGGAGGATCCTCTCTACTAGTGCTGTCATAGGACGAAGGGAAAAATCCATCTGAAAAGCAATTTTGCGCATCTAAAGATTTCTTCACTTTTGGGAAAGGAGGTAGAGCTTTGTGGGAAACCGGATGGGCACCAAGACACCTATTGGGTACCAAACTTGTGTCACCATTCTGGAATACATATCTGTCTCAAAGTAAGTCAACCAATAGTTGGTATAGAGTCAGAAAAGGGTCCATCCCTGCACCAGATTCATCATCCAGCCTGAGCCCCTGTGATAGACCTGGCTCCTTTACACAGACCAATTTTGCAGGCTATTGTCAGGAAGGAAGCGTTGTTTCTCGACAAACGCCTGCTTGTCAGTGAAGGAGACCGTTGCATTTACACCGAGTGATACCCTCCACAGTATGTATGGGCAGCAGACCCCGTTTACACAGCACGATCTGCTACCCCAAAACAATAATTTAGGTGACCGCATTAACAATTACCAGATGAACAACTGTCACTTGTTTATCAGGTAATTGGCAGCAACTTTAAACAACCCAATTTTCGCTAATAAGCATTCATTAGAGAGAGTGTTCACTGGCGACAACCTGCCTGAATATCAGGCAGTGTAAAGGGGCCTTAAAGGGGTTGTCTCACTTCAGTAAGTGGAAATCATCATGTAGAGAAAGTCAATACAAGCCACTTGCTAATATATTGTTATTATCGATATTGCTTCCTTTGCTGGCTAGATTCATTTTTTCCATCACATTATACACTGCTCATTTCCATGGTTACAGATCACCCTACAATCCATCAGTGGTGGTCGTGTTTGCACAATATAGGAAAAAACACTAGCCTATATGCGCTCCCATGGTCCCGACCACCAGAGAGGCTGACGCTTTTTCCTATAGTGTGCAAGCACGGCCACCACTGATGGATTTCAGGGTGGTCTGTAACCATGGAAACAAGCAGTGTGTATAATGTGATGGGAAAATGAATCCAGCCAGCAGAGGAAGCAATATGGACAATCACAATACATTAGTAAGTGCCTTGTATTAACTTTCTCTACATGATAAATGCACCTTACTGAAGTGAGACAACCCCTTTAAGCTTAAGTCATCTTTACGATTAGTACATTTGCGTCAAAAATGACAATTTTTCTAAATTGAATTAGGGAGCTCAGTCCTGCTGTAGACATCAGTAGTTTATTGTCAAATGTTTTAGTTTCAACACATTCAAAATATGGAAACTGAAGTAAAGAGACTATCCAAAAAAGGACTAGATTCTACTGGCATAATGTTTAACACATTACAGCAATAAAGATGGAAAACAAAAATAAAAAAATATTCACCACTGTCCTCTACAGCTAGGTAATCATACTACGCCAATTGTGCTGAAATAGAAGTGCAATGATGATAGGTTACTACAATAAACCAACTGCCCAACACAATGAAAGTGGAAAATGCGGCAATGTTGGATGAGGTACATTTACTGAGCGATTAAGACAATAACACTTAAATGTACACAGTAAAGTAGGTGAACGCTCACCAAGTAAACATTTCAGATGTATAAGGTTTATTCAAGGTATTCAAATATGAAGCAGACTTAAAAGCTTAATGGCTCTGATGCTCCTCTAGTACGGTAGGTTATACTCAGTCCCGTTCTATTTGCCATTAGACAGTTCTGGTTGTGACAGGGGTTAAACACTAACAGAAGAAAAGAAAAAAAAAAGAAAAATCTAAAAAAAATAAAAATAAAATATATAACACGAACTGCTGGCACACTTTCCTGTGGATACATTGGAATGACATGAAAAACCAGTCCAAGCTTTTGCTGTATACTAGGGAATTCAAGTACAATACTTCCAGGTAACAGATTGCAAATGTAAAACTTTTATAACACAAAATATATATATGCATATATAAAATTATAACCATGAGAAATCTGTGTCCCAGAAATGTATGAAATAGTGCAAGACTTGCCATCAAAAAACAGAAGACCTCATGTGACAAAGTAAAAAGGGAAGAAAGGAAAAACCAAAACAAAACCTGACATACGCAAGTTTGAGTTTTGCCTGGTGGACTGGAAAAATACCTTTGTGCACAATCATTAGTTTCAAGAGGCTCAGCAAACAGTTGCATAAGTCAAAAGCAGCATGTTACTCCATGTGCATTTCTCCTAGTACGGCTTCTCAAAGGTTTCCCGCGCTTCCAGAGGCAGCTTTAAGTGTTCACACTTTCTCCTTCAACGTCATCACTGACCATGACTACACCAGGTCGGCATCTTCTGCTACATTGGTCGTTTCATGGAATGTATGCTTATAGGCAGGCGGCTGTGCCAAAACTGTGCAATCCCACAATTTCCACTTGAAGACGTGCATCAAATATTTAAAAGGAAAAAAATAAATAAAAATCCCCAAGGTTATGAGAACTGCATTTCAGGACAGTTTCTTCAATAAAGGAAAATGTGGGGGGGGAATGACAAAAGAAACAATAGTTAAGAAAATGACCCTGTATCAGAATATAAAGAACACACACAGAGCTGCTGCTCGATCATAGGAGCACGGGCAGAATTCCTCTGCTTCCAAGTCCAATGGGATGTGAAGAGGTTAACAGAAAAGTGCGACTGGACGTTAGCGGGGCACCAGATGATCCACTTTATATGCACTTATGGGAGTCACAGTTAGGGCTTCAGAGACAGGACCATTAGTCCTTCTCACACACACTGTATAGCCCCCCCACTATTGGTAGCTGTATACCAATGGTCGTTACGGTGGAACAGAACTTAATAAAAAAAAAATTATAGTAATAATAACTACTGATGTACACGTACTGCAGTTTGGTTAGGCAGATTCCTGAATGTACTGAAGCAGTTTGGCTTTGCAGCACAGTAAATCATTCACTGTACAAAATCACCAGCAAGGACTGGAATGATGTATTCATAGAAGGCACCATCATGCTTATTACATTACCAGAGAACTAAATACAATTGAGTACACTTTGTTAGGTCATTTCACTGTACAAAGCTGGGGGGGGAAAGAAAAAAAAAAAAAAAAGGCTCGGTCAGCAGGCTGGGTCCACGTGAACCAGCCTGCCATCTTGTAGAACAGATGGGCAAGTGCAAGAATTTGTCATTATGAAACCGTTGACTACTTCTGAAGTCGGATCTGTCTGTAGTGGAGATACTTTTTTATAAGCACAGCACAGGTTCTTTGCGTTGATGGACCGCGTGCCATCACCTGACAGACTATTATTCTGTGTTCATGGTAGAAGCTCTTTAGTGGGTGTGAAGCGCAATTAACCGTTCGTTCCTTCATTGACACAGGTTACTACAGGGGAGGGAGGCACAGATTGCACTACTTTTGTTTCCAATAAAGAAACCATAATACTTGCAAAGTGCAACAGAACTGTATTAGGACAGGGGCCTCCAACGTCCATGGAAATACTTGCAGTGCTAATGGTCATCTCCGTCACCGAGTCGGGATGTATAAATTAACATTTTTAAATTTCTGTTGGGGGGAAAAAAAAATAAAAAAATGCGAAAAAACAAACTATGTCAATTGAAAAACAGCAAACAAAAAGATGTTTCCACATCAAGGAACTTATGGGGAAGAAAAGGGAAAAAAAAAAAAAAAAAAAGGCTGTGTCACATTCCAAAGCTAAAAATTAACAAGAATGCAAACACGACGAATAAATGTACCACTGTAGGTTTGACTGTGTTAATGACTGATTTTCAGCGACGTTGGCCAGTGAAACGGCCCTCCATGGATGCTGCTCCTCTGCCTGTATTCAGCTTCTGCACCATTCCACCTCGTGGAGGAGGGCCTCTTCCATCCCTGTCACGCATCATCCCACCCCCAATGATTCCACGGGGTCCTCCTGCACCACGGTCATTGCGACGCAGATCCCTGCGGTCATCCACACCACGAGTTTCTCTTTCACGGGCAGCCCTGGTTTTCTTTTCTTCCACATTCAGTCGGACTTCACCACGGAACATAATTGGCTAGAGAAGGTAACAGAATAAAAGGGAATTCAAGACAATTTAGTACACACGTGCCAGACCAAGTCATTTTCTTGGCTTTTTTTTTTTTTTAAACACTACACAATGAAATGACAGTATTTTTGGTTTAAATTTTTTTTTCCAGGATCCCAATTCATTGTACGGAACATTAAAAGGGGTATTCTGAGACAGTTTTTTTTTCTCATTTCATTACCGGCCCCTTACTGAGACTTTTGCATTGATACTTATTAAAATGTTTACTGAGAGAGCGATATGCTCACTGAATCACGTGCCGTACCTAGTCCACGTCCTAGCAGGTTACAACCCACAATGAACGTGTCCGTCATCATGCAGTGCCAGAGGCTGGTTAGGGGGCGAGATAGTGTTCTTTGCATGTGCTGTAGATATGAAGTGCAGGGGGCAGGCCATTAACGTGTCGGCAGTGATGACTGATGCATTAATTGTGGGTTGTAACCAGGCTCTAGGATCACGTGCACAATGTACGACATGTGATCAAAGAAGCACGAGGAGCATATCATTTTGAACAGGAGCACAGTGCTTACCCAGTAGGCAACTTTGAATAAATATCAATGCAAGATGTGTTAAAAAAAAATATAAAAATAAAATCTCAGAACACCCCTTTAACCACCTCCGGACCGCCTAACGCAGATGTGCAGTCCGGAGGTGGCAGCTCTGCGCAGAGTCACGCATATATGAGTCATCTCGCGAGAGCCGGGATTTCCTGTGAACGCGCGCACACAGGCGCGCGCGCTCACAGGAACGGAGGGTAAGCGAGTGGATCTCCAGCCTGCCAGCGGCGATCGCTCGCTGGCAGGCTGGAGATGTGATTTTTTTAACCCCTAACAGGTATATTAGACGCTGTTTTGATAACAGCGTCTAATATACCTGCTACCTGGTCCTCTGGTGGTCCCTTTTGTTTGGATCGACCACCAGAGGACACAGGTAGCTGTGTAAAGTACCACAAAACACTACCCCCCCCCCCCCCCCGTCACTTATTAACCCCTTATGAACCACTGATCACCCCCCTGTCATTGATCACCCCCCTGTCATTGATCACCCCCCTGTCATTGATCACCCCCCTGTCATTGATCACCCCCCTGTCATTGATCACCCCCCTGTCATTGATCACCCCCCTGTCATTGATCACCCCCCTGTCATTGATCACCCCCCTGTCATTGATCACCCCCCTGTCATTGATCACCCCCCTGTCATTGATCACCCCCCTGTCATTGATCACCCCCCTGTCATTGATCACCCCCCTGTCATTGATCACCCCCCTGTCATTGATCACCCCCCCTGTCATTGATCACCCCCCTGTCATTGATCACCCCCCTGTCATTGATCACCCCCCTGTCATTGATCACCCCCCTGTCATTGATCACCCCCCTGTCATTGATCACCCCCCTGTCATTGATCACCCCCCTGTCATTGATCCATTCAGACGTCCGTATGATTTTTACGGATCCACGGATACATGGATCGGATCCGCAAAACACATGCGGACGTCTGAATGGAGCCTTACAGGGGGGTGATCAATGACAAGGGGGTGATCACCCATATAGACTCCCTGATCACCCCCCTGTCATTGATCACCCCCTGTAAGGCTCCATTCAGACGTCCGCATGCGTTTTGCGGATCCGATCCATGTATCCGTGGATCCGTAAAAAAAAAATCATACGGACGTCTTAATGGAGCCTTACAGGGGGGTGATCACCCCACATAGACTCCCTGATCACCCCCCTGTCATTGATCACCCCCTGTAAGGCTCCATTCAGACATTTTTTTGGGCACAAGTTAGCGGAAATTTGTTTGTTTTTGTTTTTTCTTACTAGGTCTCATATTCCACTAACTTGTGTCAAAAAATAAAATCTCACATGAACTCACCATACCCCTCACGGAATCCAAATGCGTAAATTTTTTTAGACATTTATATTCCAGACTTCTTCTCACGCTTTAGGGCCCCTAAAATGCCAGGGCAGTATAAATACCCCACATGTGGACCCCATTTCGGAAAGAAGACACCCCAAGGTATTCCGTGAGGGGCATATTGAGTCCATGAAAGATTGAAATTTTTGTCCCAAGTTAGCGGAAAGGGAGACTTTGTGAGAAAATACAAAAAAATAAAAAATAAATCAATTTCCGCTAACTTGTGCCAAAAAAAATAATAAAAAAATTCTAGGAACTCGCCATGCCCCTCACGGAATACCTTGGGGTGTCTTCTTTCCAAAATGGGGTCACATGTGGGGTATTTATACTGCCCTGGCATGTTAGGGGCCCGAAAGCGTGAGAAGAAGTCTGGGATCCAAATGTCTAAAAATGCCCTCCTAAAAGGAATTTGGGCCGCTTTGCGCATCTAGGCTGCAAAAAAGTGTCACACATGTGGTATCGCCGTACTCAGGAGAAGTTGGGGAATGTGTTTTGGGGTGTCATTTTACATATACCCATGCTGGGTGAGAGAAATATCTTGGTCAAATGCCAACTTTGTATAAAAAAATTGGAAAAGTTGTCTTTTGCCAAGATATTTCTCTCACCCAGCATGGGTATATGTAAAATGACACGCCAAAACACATTCCCCAACTTCTCCTGAGTACGGCGATACCAGATGTGTGACACTTTATTGCAGACTAGGTGGGCAAAGGGGCGCATATTCCAAAGTGCACCTTTCGGATTTCGCAGGCCATTTTTTACACATTTTGATTGCAAAGTACTTCTCACACATATGGGCCCCTAAATTGCCAGGGCAGTATAACTACCCCACAAGTGACCCCATTTTGGAAAGAAGACACCCCAAGGTATTCCGTGAGGGGCATGGCGAGTTCCTAGAATTTTTTATCGCAAGTTAGTGGAATATGACACTTTGTAAGAAAAAAAAAAAAAAATCATCATTTTCCGCTAACTTGTGACAAAAAATAAAAAGTTCTATGAACTCACTATGCCCATCAGCGAATACCTTAGGGTGTCTACTTTCCGAAATGGGGTCATTTGTGGGGTTTTTCTACTGTCTGGGCATTGTATAACCTCAGGAAACATGACAGGTGCTCGGAAAGTCAGAGCTGCTTCAAAAAGCGGAAATTCACATTTTTGTACCTTAGTTTGTAAACGCTATAACTTTTACCCAAACCATTTTTTTTTTGCCCAAACATTTTTTTTTTATCAAAGACATGTAGAATAATAAATTTAGCGAAAAATTTATATATGGATGTCGTTTTTTTTTTTTGCTAAATTTTACAGCTGAAAGTGAAAAATGTCATTTTTTTTGCAAAAAAATCGTAAAATTTCGATTAATAACAAAAAAAAAGTAAAAATGTCAGCAGCAATAAAATACCACCAAATAAAAGCTCTACTAGTGAGAAGAAAAGGAGGTAAAATTCATTTGGGTGGTAAGTTGCATGACCGAGCGATAAACGGTGAAAGTAGTGTAGTGCAGAAGTGTAAAAAGTGGCCTGGTCATTAAGGGGGTTTTAGCTAGCAGGGTTAAAGTGGTTAAATTGAGCCACAGAGAAAATTGGCTGGGTAATGCTTTTTTTTTTTTTTTTTTTTTTTTTTTCCTTTCAAATTGTGTGTAAAGGAGGACTTACAAGTTATCAGTCACATTTGTGGGAAAGTCTTTGTTCTTATAGACATGTGCAGCTGCAGTATTTGCTAAAAGTAATAATGAATAAGGGAACCCTAAGATCATTTCATAAATTGGTATAAACTGAACTTTACCTGTCGTGAAACAGATCTTTAAGCAAGACTTTTTGTTTTTTTTATATTACTTTAGTTATTTAAAGGGCTTCTGTCACCCCCATTGTGCAATTTTCATTAGCTGACATTAGCCATTTGCTAATGTCAGCTGAGTGCAATAATACATGTCCTACCTTTGTCTGTGGCTTATTTCTTGTAAAAATCATACTTTTTATCACATGCAAATTTCTTCACTACCAGCAAGTTGGGTATGTACTTGCTGGTAGCCGCCGCATCTGCCGCTTCTAGACACGCCCCATCTCCTCTTGATAGACAGGGCCAGCGAACGCTCTCCTCCTCCTTCTGGCCCCATCTGCTGCTGAATTCCCGTGCCTGCGCCATAAAGGTTTCCTCGAACGACGCAGGCGTACTGAGTGAAGGACGCGCGCTTGCCAGCTCCTTCCTCATCGCGGCTGCGCCGATTACGTCACACTACACCCGGAAGAGAAGACTGCCGACATCAGCGATAATCAGCAGTCTTCTAATCCGGGTGTAGTGTGGCGTAATCAGCGCACTGAGGAAGGAGCTGGCAAGCGCGCGTCCTTCACTCAGTACGCCTGTGCCGATCAAGGAACATTATGGCGGAGGTGCTGGAATTCAGCAGCAGACGGGCCAGCGGGAGGAGAGTGCTCGCTGGCCCTGTCTATCAAGAGGAGAAGGGGAGTGTCTAGCAGCGGCAGATGCGGCGGCTACCAGCAAGTACACGCTCAACTTGCTGATAGTGAAGAAATCTGCATATGATAAAAGTATGATTTTTACAAGAAATACGCCACAGACAAAAGGTAGGACATGTATGATTGCACTCAGCTGACATTAGCAAATGGCTAATGCCGGCTAATCAAAATTGCACAATGGGGGGTGACAGAAGCCCTTTAAAAGAATGTTCTATAAAGCATTCAAATAGATACATACTTTTGCAAGCAAAATCCTTTGAACTGGTTCAGAATCATCAAACACGACAAAGCCAAAGTTGGGAAGCTTCCCTCCAACACCTTTGGTATTAATGCGTAGTTCCATCACATTTCCATAACCTGCAAAAGTTCATGACAATCAAATTGTTGGTATAGAGAAGTAAAAGAGTTTTATCAGGAAAGAAGGACAGCACATGCAGGATTTAAGCTGCAATACGCATCAGAAGTGCAAGCTCACGTTTATGATAAAATAAAAAGCTGATTAACATTACAAACAATGTACTGTTCCTAAGTTATAGACCGTTTACTACTGGATACAGTAGAAAGGCTGCAGGAAGAAACAACCTTTTTTTGAATAAGATTCTTATTGAAGATTTTCCATTTTAACAACAAAAGACAGAACACTGTCCCCCCCCCCATTCCCCCCAACATATCCCATGGGACAAGAGAAAGTGTAAAGTATCACAACGTAATATGCGATAAAACATTTCCGTAATTTTACATATCACAGTACTTTAACTCATAATCGTGCAGCTGTGAACAATGTGTTACATTCTAGATGAGTATGTGGATATGCAGAAGTATACAAAAGATCCTCCGTTTTCCCGAGACCCTCCAAATAAATTATCCCACGTACTTTTATGTATTCTCTCTGCCCCCCCATTCCATTCTTTACTAATCATCCCTCATTCACTCCCTCTCTCATACCTTTACATCTGTAGATTGTAGTGTTGAATCCATAGTGACCATATCTTTTCAAACTTCTTTAGACAGTTCCTTTTTTGGTATACATAGTTCTCCAAACTAATCAGCACGTGTATTTTTTTTCCAATTCTTCCACTGATGGCGGTTGTCTACTTAACCAGTGAAATGCTATTACTTTCCTAGCCTGATACAATACTCTAATGATAGCTAATCTTTTCTCCGGCAGTGAATTTGGAATATTCACACATCCTAACATACATTCCGTCACTTTCATACTGGAGTTCAACATCAAAAACTGTTTTCACCAATTTACCTACCCCCACCCAGTATCTCCTCAGCCTAGGGCAGTTCCACATCAAGTGAATGAGATCTGCGTTCGCTACATCGCACCTCGGGCAGCAAATCGTCACTCCTGTACCCCATTTTTTTTCATCAGAACCGGAGTTTTATATACTCTGTGTAGTAACAAGAGCTGAGACACCCTTTGAGCCTCACTAACCGCAACTTGAGTAAAATCCTCCAGGACAGCATCCCATTGTTCCTCCGTTAAGTCAGGGGCATCCCTCTTCCATTTATCATACAGCTGGAATTGTTGCTTCTTAAACTGCGCTTCCACTTGATTTTACCTCCACTTGATTTTACCAGGTCTACTAACTATTTTTTCTGGTTGTAGATATAAATAGAATTGGGACTTCTGCAGCCCAAAATACTGCTGCAGACTAGAGAATTCTTTAAGTAAGTTATTATCAAACAATTGACCCATATACTTCAGTCCTAAAGTATTCCATACCTTTACCCCACTAACCTTGTTTACCTCAGTATACATAAAATTCGGCCATATAGGAGTGATATCTGAGTAGCCTTGAATACCTATGATTTCTCTGGCCTTCCACCATGTGTTGTGAATAGAATGAAGTATCCTAAGTGCACTACCCTTTGCATGAAAAGTACCCTCCTCCAGAGCAGATCTCAGGTAAGAAACAACCTTAAAAGGGCTTTCACCGCTAGGAACGGTGAAGAGAGGCTCACTAAATCAGTTTAATACACTGCCACTTCCAGCAAAGTGCACCTCCCCACCAGTCTGTGATGCAGAAGAGGTCTCCTTATACAGCTGCATCCAACGGCCTCTGCCATCTTGGACTGTTGAGAAAGCGATAGGCTGCAGCTGTCACATATGGTATAAGTGTACATCACCACTGCAGCCACGTAAACAAAAGACCAGCAGGGAGGACTGGAACACGGCAATGATACTGGGACGATTCTACCAAAATCACTTTGGAATATTTAGCAACAATGGCGAGTGCAATATAAACATATTTTAGTTATGAAATGTATTTTCACTTAACACAAAAGTTACTCACTCATAAAAAATTCCTTCAGTTCACTTTCATCAATATCATGAGGTAAGTTCCCAACAAAGAGCTGGTGACTGTCAGGGTAGCGGAACATACGGCGGTTATCAGAATCTCCCTGTTCTGTGTCACCTCGACCTGTCATCAGAATCAAAGATCATTTAACAATTTTATTTTTGAAGAATCCCCATCATTACTTGGGCCTTAAAAGTGTTGACCGACCCACACACTTAAAATGAATGAAGGACCGGAATAAGTTTAACTAAAGAAAGCCACTTACATGTTAAAGTTCTTTGTTCCAACGATGAGGGTCCAGTCCCCTGAGCCCCCTCCCCATACCTAACCACTTAGAAGTCGTGCTCAATAGCACCATCTTAAGGGGGTTAACCTGCCAGTACCCGAGCCATTTCAGATCACACCCATTGCAGGAGCCCAGCTGTGTTCTCTGGTGCCGAGCCCAACGTTGTACTTTTAAGAACTGCTGCCAGTGCCATACTATTATGGTTGTGGATGTTAAAGTGTTGAACTGAGCCCCCATTTAACATGATGTGCTTATAAGCACATTCTGAGATGCAGGATGATGTGGATTAACTCTACCCTTTACTCTTCACTGCCCTTACAGTTCCGGAATATATTGGATAACACCGACAGCATTGTGTCAGTGTTACCCAATACATTCCAGAACTGTAAGGGTTACATAGTATTATAAATCAATATCATGCTATGCGACCCTGGGAGTGATGGATGTTCAGGATGGAAGCGGTCTCATACTTACGCTGCAAGTCTGAAACGTAACACTCTTTTACGTGAAACCAGCCTTAGGGAAATAGGAGGGCCTCTCTATCCTCCTCTCCTTCAATTTATCAGCACAACCCACTATCCCCCCTTCCTCTAGGGAGGCTGCTTGAACTTGGAATATCCCAGGTTGTGTAGCAGCTAGACATGGCCATCTTTAAAACAAAACCTGGATTACATCTAAGCTCACAGGATCGCACTGCTAGCTGCTCTTCAAGCTTTAGAAAATCAGTGTTATCTGCTACACAGCCTGAGATCCAGCCATCAGTAGCAAGGATGTTGGAGATATGCCCTTGGCTACTGAAATGCCACCTTGAAAAGACATAAAAGATACATTCTTGGCAGGGAAAGGGCTAAGGAGCACTCTAAATCTATAGTTGTGCAAAATAAAAATATCCTAGAGTCACCATTTTTTGCGAACCACTACACCCAAAAAGCTAAAAACAACTGTCAGGCATGGCAAACCTGCAAGATCAGGCGAACAGACGCTTTATAGGTTTAATGGTGGTAAATCTCAACTAAATCTTATCCCATCTAGATTGGGACTTGCAGCCGTAGATTGGGACATGTAGTAATTTCACTCCGGCCGCCTCTCTGCATGTTTGCCGTGCTGCTGCCGGAACTCCGGCCCGCCCCCATTATAGTCAACTGGGCCAGAGTGGTAGTCCAGGGGCACGTGTGTACTAGCGGCAGCACAGATCCGACAGGCTGTTCACTCGCCGGAAGAGACTGCCGGAGTTCCTTGCCGCTAGTGTGAAAGTAGCCCAAGTCAATCTTGCATTGAAAAGGATTTGGGGATTCAGTCTTACAACTACAGCAACTATAATAAAACCCAAATCCTGTAACAATGTAAAATATAGACGTACATCATATAAGAACATAGGGCTGCAAAATACACATTATGTTTACCTGTCCTCAGGCCCCTTGGCTGAAATGATGGGCGCTCCCGTGGACGCTGTTCCCGTGTACGAAGAGGCTGTACTTGAAGTTCTGGTTTACCTTCAGGACGTGTCTACATATAACCACAAAAAGTTTAATTAGCTACATTTCTTAACCAAATACCATATGTGTGTGGGCCATATTAACTGATAAGTGAAAGAATTCTAAGTTCCCATTAAAAAGGGGTATAAAGAACTTCAAATAGAACACTTGTTTTAAAATCACTCAGTCAGAACAAATCTGGACAACATCTGCATGGAGGTTGTGTGTTGTGTGGACTTTTTCCCATACTCCAAAAGAGACACTAATAGGGAACTCAGATTGTGAGCCCCACTGGGGACAGCTTGATGTTAATGTCTGTAAAGCTGTGGAATATGTCAGCACTATAAAGTGCATAAAATAAATAAAATGTTATAAAAAAAATAAAAAACTATTTCAACCTCATTTCAATCAGACTATGTCAATGACTACGTCTACTGAACATCAGGCGTTTAAAGAACAGATCAATTACATAACCAAAATGGCCACAGTTCAATTACCTGTGAGGCAGGAGCTTTTATTACGTGGGGTGGAATTCCCGATGATGGGAGAGTCCCACTGGGAGGCAGGTTTTTACTGGTCACTGATGCCCACGAAAAAGCCTACAGAAAACGATGAATGCTAAAAGCTTAGGAAAATGTACACTTCATTCTATTTGGATCAGTGACAAAAACAACTAAGTAAATATACCTAGGACAAACACTGGAACAATATAGATTTACTGCAGCAAAATGAATTAAACCAAAAAACAGTAAAATGAACAGTTCAGGGTTTTTTTGGGCTACAATTCTGCATGTAGACAGTCCTGTGGGATATAAGATTTCGAGGGCCGTCCCTAAATCATTTTTATTTTGGCTCATTACATCAATAGGAGACCAACAGATAGGCTTTTCACCACCAGGAGGTTACAACTGCAGATAAACTGGCGTAACGCCAGAGCTCATTTGAAGTGTAGGCCATTTAGGCACTAAATATAATGTAGGTTTAGCAAGTGCAGACCACTGCTAATCAGTGTTTTATGACAACCCCCTAAATACACTGACTGCATGGCACTGGACCAAGCAAGAGATAATAAAGCCATGCATGGCAATATAAACTATAATAAATTACAAAAACAAAATAGATATAGTTTTCAACGTGGATATAAAAATGGAGAGAAATCACACTGGTCACAACACCTATCCAAGGAACAGCTGCAGTACATGAGAATGTCAGACCTGTCGATGGCAAAGGCTCTGTGGTTCCAGTGTCGCAACGTTTTTAATTACTGTGCAAGTCTAGTAGTTGCAAGTTAAAAAAAAAATAATTGCATGATCCATTCACAGCATGAAATCATTGGTCCATTGTGACCACGGGAATGTTGGAAAAAAAGTTATAGGCAGTTAAAGAGACCCTATCTTCAGAAAAGATTTTCTTCATAGGGTACAGTCCTCACTAGAATAGGGAAAGTATGACAGCTGTATTGTACTCTTGATAGGCCTAGGCAAACATGCCCACTGAAGAGCACTACACGTATCAGTGTGATTCTCTAATGTAATCACTCATCCCCTTCCTTCTCTAGTAGGAGTCAATGGTCTGACTGAGAAAAACGAGCAAGACTGTCTGGCGTTTTACAAATCCTAACAAAGGAGGAAGTCAAGAGTCAGGACAGTATGTAGAATACATGGAGCGACTTCCATAACCTATATCCAAAAAACCATGCACCCCATTACATGGAACAAAATCACATATAGGCCGTTAATACATGATAAAACCAGATTTTTGTACTTGCCGTAAAATCTGTTTCTCTTCATTGGGGGGGGGGGGGGGGGGGGGGGGGACGGGACAGGCGTGACCTTGGGTCTAGCTGTTGCTGCTAGGAGGAGACACTAAGCACAAAGTGGTGAGCTCCTCCTCTTCAGCTATACCCTTCCTACAGGGACCAAGCTATATCAGTTAGTGCTAAAGCAAGACAAAAAGAAAAATCATACCATGTACAAACCCAGAACCACACAGGCCAGAAAAGGCACATAAACAAGAGAATGGGTGGGAGCTGTGTCCCCCAGTGAACGGAAAAGAAAAACAGATTTTACGGTAAGTACAAAAATCTAAATTTTCTCATCCGTATCATTGAGGGGACATAGGTTTGACCTTAGGAGATTACAGAGCAGTCGCCGGGGTGGGCCTAACAAGAAACCCTCCTGTCCCAGACATGAGTCAGCAGATACAAAAAGGTGTGTACCCTATGAAACTTGGAAAAAGGCGTGCAAAGACGACCAGGTCGCCACCTTGCATACCTGAAGGGCCGAAGCCCCGTGATGCACCGCCCACGAGGCACCCACTGCCTGAGCAGAATAAGCAGTCACTCGGAAGGGCGGGCCCTGGTCCTTAAGGCAGTACACTTCTACAATAGCCAAACGAATCTATCGGGAAATGGAAGTCTTCTACGCTGCCAGCCCCCGTCTCAGCCCTTCTGGAATAACAAACAGGGAATCTGTCCGCCAGAAAGATGCCGTCTAGGACAGATGGACTTGAATGGCCCGTACCAAATACAGAGTACTGAGCAACTGCTCTCGAGGATGAGACGAGTACAGACAAAATGAAGGGAGAATAATCTCCTCATTTAGATGGAATGCCAACACCACCTTCGGAAGGAAGGACTGAACAGGACGAAGCTCATCCTGATGGAGGATCAGGAAAGGCAACGGGCATGACAGAGCCACAAGTTCTGAAACCCTATGGATAGAAGTGATTGCAACCAAAAAAGCCATCTTGTAAGACAGGAAGCAAAGACACCTGCTGCAAAGGCTCAAACGGTGAAGACTGAAGAGCGTTGAGTACTAGATTAAGATCCCAAGGATTCAACGAAGGACAGAAAGGGGGCGCAGCATGCACTACGCCCTGCAGAAAAGTCAGAACCGCCGAAAGCGAAGTTAAATTCCGCTAAAAAAGAATGGAGAGAGCTGACCCAAGTTCATGCCCCACTGCAGGAAAGCCAAGAGTCGCAGCAAAGAGAACTGAACGGGAGACCGCTGATGCCGCTCGCACCAACTTAAGTAGGACTTCCAGGTCCGGTGGTGGATCCGGGAAGATGGCTTCCTGGCACAAATCATGGTCTGGACCACGGCATCCGAGAACCCCCGGGCCTTTAGTACGGCGGCTTCAACAGCCATGCCGTTAAATGTAGCAACCCTAAAATCGGGTGGAAGATGCCAGGGTTCCAGCTGTCCGGCGTTTTCTGCCCCCCTGGCTCCAGCCGGATCACCAGTTTGTGTGCGGTCCCTTGGGGAGGGATGCTACACCGGGCTCATTAATGGGCTCTTCCAAGGATTCTTCTACTCCATTGCTGGAAACATCAGCAGGAAATACTTCAATTACTCTTACCGGTAATATGTCTTCCATGACCCCATGACAGCACCTGTGAGAGATCCTCCCCCTTCCGGACAGGAAACAGGAACTTGTCAGCTCTTTAAATTGGTCCACTGCCTTCCACCACTCAGTATTTGACAAGATTCCTGGGACCAGCAATACACCTATATATAGTGAAACTAAGAATACAAGCAAAAAACAAACCAGAAAAAAACTGCACCAAATATATGCCAGGCATATCTCTTCTTTGGCACAATACTAAAATATAGATTTCTCTTTTTTAATTTTTTTTATATATATATATATATATCTATATACACACACTTTTTTTTTTTTAGGGAGGGAATTATGTAGGTACTGTCATGGGCTCATGGAAAACATTACCAGTAAGAGTAATTGAAGTATTTCCATTACGCCCCATAACAGCACCTGTAAGAGACTAGACTTACTATTAGGGAGGGACTACAGCCTGCAGCACCTTTCTCCCAAAATACATATCCTGTACAGATGAAAGGTCCAACCTGTAGTACTTATAAAACGTAGAGGGGGAACTCCACGTTGCTGCCCTACAGATTTGCTCAATGGTAGCGCACCCTTTTTCTGCCCAGGAAGAGGCTACTGCCCTGGTGGAATGAGCTGAAATAAATAAATAAATAAATAAATGGTACCTGGCAATCTGATTGCAAATATGTCAGACCTATCGCTCTCTTGATCCACCTGGCTAAGGTACGGCTTGTGACTTTCGAGCCTCTGTTCTGACCCTGAAACTGAACAAAGTTGTGGGGTTTTCCTAAAGCCCTTCGTAGCCTCTAAATATGCACAGACACACCTTCTGACGTCTAAAGCATGAAAGGACCTTTCCCCCCCTCGTTCTTTGGGTCCTGACAAAAGGAAGGAAGAACTATTTCCTGAGATTTATTGAATACTGAAACTACTTTGGGCAGGAATGCAGGATCCGGTTCGAATACAATTCTATCCTCCAGAATCCGAGTATATGGTGGGGAAGATGACAAAGTGGATAGTTCTACTCGTCTGGCGGATGAAATGGCCACTAAAAATACAGTTTTATAGGACAGCATCTTTAAAGGGATGTCCTCAAGGGGCTCAAACAGAGCCTTGGTTAGAGCGGATAGAACCAGGTTAAGGTCCCACGGGGCTGATTTAGATTTAACTGTAGGACATAGTCTAGAGGAACCCTTAATAAACCTTTTGACCCAAGGATGAGTAGCTAACCTAAAGTCAAATAGAGCACTCAGTGCCAAGACCTGGACCTTGAGAGTGCTGGGTTTAAGTTTTTTGTTAAGGCTTTCCTGTAAAAAATAAAAAATTTAATTAAAAAGGGATGTTGGGCGAGTTCAAGTCTAGGCCTGGCCCTGCAAACCAAAGGAAGGCCTTCCATACCCTCAGATAGATCTCGGAGGTGACCTTTTTCCTACTGGCTAGAAGAGTCCCAATGACTTGTTCTGATAGGCCTCTAGACCTGAAGAATGTCCTCTCAAAATCCAGGCTGTCAGGTGGAGGTTCTTTACTTCTGGATGATGTAGAGGGCCGATATAATAAGTCCTGTCTTTCTGGAAGTATCCAGGGATCGGCTATTGATAGTCTCCTCAACCAGGCAAACCAGACTCTTCTTGGCCAAAATGGTGCCATTAGTATCACTGTTGCCTTCTCCCCCCTGATCTTCTGGATCACTCTGTGCAATAGGCTGATGGGAGGAAACGCATAGACTAGGCCCTTCCCCCATGGCTGTGAGCGCATCTGTGCCTATAGTCTGATCCTCCCTGCTCAGAGAGAAAATAAAAAAAATTAAAAAAAAACACCCTTTTGCACTTTGTTCTCTAGCAAGGCAAATACATCTATTGTGGGAGATCCCCATAGGGCCTCCATTTGGTGAAATACCTCCTGATTCAGACACCAATTCGCCTAGCTGAATCTGTGTCTGCTGAGAGTCCGCCTGGTGATTCTCTGAGCCTTTCAAATGAACTGCTGAGAGAGAAAGATCTTTCCCCTGTATTAGCAAGATCCTGGATGCTAGCTGCATTAGTTGAGATCTTGACCCTCCTTGTTTGTTGATATAAGCTACCACCAAGGCGTTGTCGGATAGGATCCCGACATGTTTTCGAGGTAATGATGGGAGACTTTCCTTTAATGCGCACAGGACTGCTCTTAACACCCTGGCAATTTGGGACTGGGCACTCTGGGTTTTTGACAAAGAGCCTTGGAAAAAAACCAAAACTGAATGGGCCCCCCATTCCCAAGGGCTTGCGTCGGTTATTATTAAGGGGTCGTGTTTCAACCACTCTACTCCCTGACTTAGGTTCTGAATTTTTAGCCACCAAGTTAGGGACCGGGTTACTGACCCCGGGATCACCATCTTGCGATCCATCTTGCGGGATAGCAACCTCCCGTCCCATTTGGACAAAATGTGCCATTGAAGTGTTCTGGGCCTGAATTGGGCCCAACTCACAGCAGGAATACAAGCAGTCATCAGACCCAGAATAGACATTGCTTTTCTTAGGGATACTTCCTTGGTTTTGCTGAAAGACACGATTTTCTGCTGAATAACTTTCTTCTTGTCTACCAGAAGATAAGATTTCTGCGTCTGGGAATCTAATAAGATGCCTAGGAAAACACATTTGGAGGTTGGAATCAGGGACGATTTGTCCCAATTTATTAACCAGCCCAGGCTCATCAGGGTCCCCTACCAAGAGAAGGTCGTCCAGGTATGAGATTATAATGATGTCTGATCTTTTTATTTCTGCCATTAGCTTTGTGAAGAGCCTCGGCGCCTGGGATATCCCAAAGGGAAGTGCTCTGAACTGCAAATGAACAATTGACTCTCCCATCTTCACCGCTACCCTGAGGTATTTTTGAGATGATGGATGGATGGCCACGTGATAGTAGGCATCCTTTATATCTATTGAGACCATCACGCAGTTGGGAAACAGATGGAGGACCGTAGAAGAGATGAATTCCATCCTGAATTTCTGGTAGGTCAGATATTGGTTAAGACTCTTCAAATTTATTATCAGCGTGAACATCCCGTTGGGTTTGGGAACCAAAAATAGGGTTGAATAAAAACCCTCCCCTTGTTCGTTCTCTGGGACTGGAACAAGGACTGCCTTTTCCAGGAGGTTGTTTATTTCCTCCGTAAGTGCCGGCTGTTTTGGACAGCTCTAGGGATAAAGAATTTTGTCGGGCTTCTCCCATTCACCTTTAATCCGGTCTTTGATACAATCCTGAATGGGGAACACCCTAGACTTTTTGGGCTTTAGGCTCTCAAACATTAGTTCTAGCCTAGACCTGGACTCCGTAGTATCCTCCACCATCGTCTGAGCCTTCTTCTGTCTGGTTGAGCTAGGCAGGGATTTTTTTAAAGTCTTCCACAGAAGAACGAACTTCCTTTTTAACCAACTCTTGGATGCTTTGTAATAAATATGGCAACTCATCTGCTATTAACTTATCCAAACATGGTTGGCAACATGTTTTGGGGTAAGACTGGCCCAATTTACGCTTGCAAATTCCACACTCCTTAGCTCGCTTGTTTTGTTGGTAGCTTTTCTTGGGGCTTCTTTAACCTGCATTTAATAAAAACAGCCCTAATCAGTCTAATTCTGACCACAATAATAACTCCCCAAAGGGAGATGGTGGGGGTTAACCCCTCTTACCCCCAGGAGTACCATGCTGGATTCAGAGAGCTGCTCCTGTCAGTGCACAGTTGCACTTCCCCTTCTTCCTGCATGATGCTGCTTCAAGGGGGGCAATGGAGGGAAGAACTGGCCATCCGGACCGGTAGCCGCTTGCTGCAGCTTCCTCCATGCTGGCAGGCCGGCGTTCCCTTTTTCAAATGGGCCGCGCAACGCCCGCCATGTTCAAGCTCCTCCCCTTCCGGCCGGTGGGACGCATGCACCACTTCCGCTGCGACGCGCGCATCTAGCTTGGCCTGCCGCAATGAGAGGAGGAGAAGATCCGCCTCACACCGAAACTTCGCCGGCTAGGCAGGGACAAGTGAGGCAGCTACAGGCATCCCACCATGGCTCTGAAGAAGGGAGAGGGAAAAAAAAAAAAAAACTGGCTTCTCACCGGCCCCTAGTGAAGACTTACGCCGACAGGTACCTCCACTAGGTTTCCATCATTTTAACCCTAGAGGTCCAGGAAACAGGAAAGAACTGAGTGGTGGAAGGCAGTGGACCAATTTAAAGATCTGGGAAGTTCCCGCTTCCTGTCCGGAAGGGGGAGGAGCTCTCACAGGTGCCGTAATGGAAATTGTAAATTAACAATACAAAAACAACCACACTCCCAACACGTGTAGAGGGTTGACTGACTGGTGATGGCAACACGCTATACAGATGGCTGCCTGGCACAAATCATGGTCTGGACCACGGCATCCGAGAACCCCCGGGGCTTTAGTACGGCGGCTTCAAACAGCCATGCCATTAAATGTAGCAACCCTAAGATCGGGTGGAAGATGCCAGGGTTCCACCTGTCCGGCGTTTTCTGCCCCCCTGGCTCCAGCCGGATCACCACCATCGGTGTGCGGTCCCTTGGGGAGGGACGCTACATCGGAACAGAAGGGACTTGCGGTGGATGACCGCGGTGATCCGAACACTGGAGGGGGGGGGCGGGAATAGAGAGTCTTTTAGGAACCTCTGATCCTCCTTTGCTTCTTCAGAACCCCCGGGTCTCCCGGGTGGGAGTGCAGGCAGCTTTTAGGACCAGCAGACCTGGTGAAACTTAGTCCCAGTAGGAAGAGTATAGCTGGAGGGAGGAGCTCACACCTTTGTGTTTAGTGTCCACCTCCTAGCAGCAACAGCTATACCCAAGGTCAAGTCTGTGTCCCCCAATGATACGGATGAGAAAAAGGTTTTGATGGTAGCATCCTTTTAACTACCCTTTTCTATTTTTGATATGACAATATAACTGCAACAGAATGTCATTGGTTTAATAGGACCACGTGACCACATCAGCCTGAAGAATTAGTACAGCAAGAGCTTATTGGTTAGTTCAGGTCACGTGACCAGAGAATTTTATGATAGAAGGCTAACCACGTAGTACTGCTATTGTGTAACAGTTCTATTAGTTTTTCATGACAAAAAAAAAAAACTTTAAAAAAAAAAAAGTTCACTCTGCTCCAATAATGCAGAAATGAGTCGAAAAGGTTATATATATTCAAATTATACTCAAGGTATTATTGAGTAGGTTAACAGACTTGTATATGGATGTCATTTGTGGATGGATTATACAGAATTGGAGATGGTGAAACTGATCAGTTACACATTCCTGCATGTCCTGGAAGAAGCCAAAAAGGGAGAAACCTTGGGTCGGGTTACTGCATTGTCTTAAGAATTTTGAAAGTGAAATTATTATGCACATTCTGGTCTACACTGTTGTGTGGAATTTCTTTAAATTTAATTGCATTTTCTTTTAACTTGGAGGATTAAAAGAGGGGTTTATTCACTACAACTCTGCACAGTAATGAAAAATGCTGCAACACTGCAACTACTTTTGGAAACAGGCGTTCATGCCTCATGTATAGAACTGCTGCTGTTCCTTGCACTATCATTTTTGACCTGAGACTTCTGAAAGCTTTATGCTGTTTTTTTTTTTTTTTTTTTTTTTTGCAACTACAAGTCTTTTTTGTTTTTAAAACTGCATTCCACTGCGTGCACATGTTAGTATATTGGCATCGCTTTTTAACTACTATTTACATATTAAATTCTAACAAAAACACTAACATGAAGCAAAAGTAAACAGTTAATATAACCTTGGGAGGCTCTTGTGGGAGAGCAACTGGCTCAACGGGTGGTGGAGTCGGGGACTTTTCTTCAAGTTCCTCTATGCTCTTCTCTTCCTGCTCAGGTTTCTCCTCATTCTTCACCTCTGGTTCTGGCTCAGGCTCGGGTTCATTAATGGGCTCTTCCAAGGATTCTTCTACTCCATTGCTGGAAACATCAGCAGGAAATTGTAAATTAACAATACAAAAACAACCACACAATCTCAACACGTGTAGAGGGTTGACCGACTGGTGATGGCGACACGATATCCATTTACCATTGCTCTAGTATACACACACAGACAATATGGACACAAGTATTGGGACACAGCCATCACACCTACAGGAGCTTTTATAATATCCCAGTCTAAATCCAGAGGCATTAAAAGGGAGACTGTCACCTTTTTTTCACCAATATATCCAAGAGTGCTGTACCACAGAAGATTGCAGACACATTCCAAACATACCTATGTGTACTATGGGTCTGTATTCCATGTCCAGGAAAAGCACTTAAGGATGTGTGAATGGACCCTAAAGTGTTTTTCAGATCCGCAAAACATGGACACCTACAATGTGTGATCCGCAATTTGCAGACCGCACATCACAGACACTATAATAGAAAATGCCTTTTCTGGTCTGCAATTGCAGACAAGAATAGTACATGTTCTATTTTTTTTTCAGGAACGGAATTGCGGATCCTGAAAAAAAGGAAAAAAAAAAAAAAAAAGGGGGCTCCCGAAAATGCAGATGCAGATTCCCGCCCCATTGAAAGTGAATGGGTCCGCAAATTGTGGAACGAATGCGGACCAAAATTACGGACGTGTGACTGGACCCTTAAAGTGCTTTTCCTGGACATGGAATACAGACCCATAGTACACACGGGTATGCTTGGAAAGAGTCTTCAATCTTCTATGGGGCAGTGTTGCTAGTTGTATTGGTGAAAAGGAGGTGACAGACTCCCTTTAACCACTTCAACCCCGCTAGCTAAAACCCCCTTAATGACCAGGCCACTTTTTACACTTCTGCACTACACTACTTTCACAGTTTATTGCTCGGTCATGCAACTTACCACCCAAATGAATTTTACCTCCTTTTCTTCTCACTAATAGAGCTTTCATTTGGTGGTATTTCATTGCTGCTGACATTTTTACTTTTTTGTTATTAATCAAAATTTAACGATTTTTTTGCAAAAAAAATGACATTTTTCACTTTCAGTTGTAAAACTTTGCAAAAAAAAACGACATCCATATATAAATTTTTCGCTAAATTTATTGTTCTACATGTCTTTGATAAAAAAAAAAAAATGTTTGGGTAAAAGTTATAGCATTTACAAACTATGGTACAAAAATGTGAATTTCCGCTTTTTGAAGCAGCTCTGACTTTCTGAGCACCTGTCATGTTTCCTGAGGTTCTACAATGCCCAGACAGTAGAAAAACCCCACAAATGACCCCATTTCGGAAAGTAGACACCCTAAGGTATTCACTGATGGGCATAGTGAGTTCATAGAACTTTTTATTTTTTGTCACAAGTTAGCGGAAAATGAAGATTTTTTTTATTTTATTTTTTTTCTTACAAAGTCTCATATTCCACTAACTTGTGACAAAAAATAAAAACTTCCATGAACTCACTATGCCCATCACAAAATACCTTGGGGTGTCTTCTTTCCAAAATGGGGTCACTTGTGGGGTAGTTATACTGCCCTGGCATTCTAGGGGCCCAGATGTGTGAGAAGAAGTTTGCAATCAAAATCTGTAAAAAATGACCGGTGAAATCCGAAAGGTGCACTTTGGAATATGTGCCCCTTTGCCCACCTTGGCTGCAAAAAAGTGTCACACATGTGGTATCGCCATACTCAGGAGAAGTTGGGGAATGTGTTTTGGGGTGTCATTTTACATATACCCATGCTGGGTGAGAGAAATATCTTGGCAAAAGACAACTTTTCCCATTTTTTTATACAAAGTTGGCATTTGACCAAGATATTTAGCTCACCCAGCATGGGTATATGTAAAATGACACCCCAAAACACATTCCACAACTTCTCCTGAGTACGGCGATACCAGATGTGTGACACTTTTTTGCAGACTAGATGCGCAAAGCGGCCCAAATTCCTTTTAGGAGGGCATTTTTAGACATTTGGATCCCAGACTTCTTCTCACGCTTTAGGGCCCCTAAAAAGCCAGGGCAGTATAAATACCCCACATGTGACCCCATTTTGGAAAGAAGACACCCCAAGGTATTCAATGAGGGGCATGGCGAGTTCATAGAATTTTTTTATTTTTTTTTGCATAAGTTTGCAGAAATTGATTTTTTTTTAGTTTTCTCTCACAAAGTCTCACTTTCCGCTAACTTGGGACAAAAATTTAAATCTTTCATGGACTCAATATGCCCCTCACGGAATACCTTGAGGTGTCTTCTTTCCGAAATGGGGTCACATGTGGGGTATTTATACTGCCCTGGCTTTTTAGGGGCCCTAAAGCGTGAGAAGAAGTCTGGAATATAAATGTCTAAAAGTGATTACGCATTTGGATTCCGTGAGGGGTATGGCGAGTTCATGTGAGATTTTATTTTTTGACACAAGTTAGTAGAATATGAGACTTTGTAAGAAAAAACAAACCAAAAAATAAATAAAATATTTCCGCTAACTTGGGCCAAAAAAAAAAAAGTCTGAATGGAGCCTTACAGGGGGGTGATCAAGCATATAGACTTCCTGATCACCCCCCTGTCATTGATCACCCCCCTGTCATTGATCACCCCCCTGTCATGCTCCATTCAGACGTTCGTATGATTTTTACGGATCCATGGATCGGATCCGCAAAACACATGCGGACGTCTGAATGGAGCATGACAGGGGGGTGTTCAATGACAGGGGGGTGATCAGGGAGTGTATATGGGTGATCACCCCTCTGTCATTGATCACCCCCCTGTAAGGCTCCATTCAGACGTCCGCATGTGTTTCATGGATCCGTAAAAATCATACGGATGTCTGAATGGAGCCTTACAGGGGGGTGATCAATGACAGGGGGGTGATCAGAAAGTCTGTATGGGGTGATCAGTGGTTCATAAAGGGTTAATAAGTGACAGTGGGGGGGGGGTGTAGTGTAGTGGTGTTTGGTGCTACTTTACTGAGCTGCCTGAGTCCTCTGGTGGTCGATACAAACAAAAGGGACCACCAGAGGACCAGGTAGCAGGTATATTACACGCTGTTATCAAAACAGCGTCTAATATACCTGTTAGGGGTTAAAAAAAAAAAAAAAAAAATCACATGTCCAGCCTGCCAGCGAGCGATCACCGCTGGCAGGCTGGAGATCCACTCGCTTACCTTCCGTTCCTGTGAGAGCGCGCGCGCCTGTGTGCGCTCGCGTTCACAGGAAATCTTGGCTCTCGCGGGAGGACGCGTATATGCGTCCACCCAGAAGAGCAGGGCCGCCGCCAGGACGCAATCCTGCGTACGGCGGTCCTGAGGAGGTTAATATGGAGCCCCCCCGCTCCATATTAAGGGAGTCTGTCACCTCCTTTTCAACAATACAACTAGCAACACTGCCCCATAGAAGATTGCAGACGCTTTCCAAGCATACCTGTGTGTACCATACCAGTTATATCCCTTTGCAGATAAAACAGCTTTCACTCTTGTAGAAAGGGTTTGAAGGAGATTTTAGTCCGTGAACATGGGAATTTTTACCCATTCATCCAGAAGAGAATTTGTAAGGCTAGATACTGAGGACGCTTGGCATTGTGCTTGGTGAAGTAAGGCTTGCATACAGCTGCTCGGCCATGAAAATCCATATCATAAGGGTAACTACACAGTTTTTGTGCTGATGTTAAAGGGGTTGTCCCACAGAAAATATTCTAGTTTTCAAACCAGCACCTGGGTCTGAATACTTTTGTATTTATATGTAATTAAAAAGTTAGCAAAGCCACAGAGTTATTCAATAAAATGTGTCTGTGTAGCGTCACCCGCTGTTTGCTTTTTTTCTTATTTCTTTAACCTGCTCACTGAGATGGCCGCACATGCTCAGTTTCATCCTTCAACTGGCTCCTGAGCTGTGATAGGAAGAGCATGGACACGCCCCCTTAGCTGCAGCAGAGAAGACACTCCCTTTGAGCTGCCAGCTTGACATCAATCTATGGGGAGATCTCTGGATCCATGTGAGGTACAGGGCTGGTTCTAGCTTTGTTAGAAATAGGTTGTCATGTACTATATGATGTCGGATTCGAATTTTTTACATTAGTCATGGGATAACCCCTATAAGGCCAGAAGAAGTTTGGAAGTCAGTAGTTATGAAGTCAGGAGAGCATTGGCAACATTTATGCATCTCAGCAATCTCGACTTCATGGCTGAGTTGCTGTGGTCCCTATACGCTTCCACTCACAGTGGATCAGAGAAAATTTAGGAGGGAAGAGGTTTCATGAACTGACTTGTTACAATAGTGGCATCCTGTGAGCTCTTTAGAACGACCCATTCTTTCACAAATGTTAGTACAGACTGTTCCAACACTTCTGTCCATACAACGTGCAATTCAATATAAAAATAAATAAATATGAATGAAGGGAGCAAATCAGCAGAGACTTACGACACTGGGTGAGCATCATAGTATGTACTGTTTGCACTCTCTTGTACTGGTTCAGGAGAAGGCTGCCTCTCCTCTTGTTCCTCTTCCACTTCCTCCTCAGATTCTAAGGAAAAAAAAATAAAAAATTAATATTACTTTTAGCGGTAATTTGATTTCTTGTAGTCTCCACAACGGCACTGATAGGAGCTTAATCCCGCATCCCAGAAAAGGAACAGCAGAAGCCAAAATAAAAAGGACACCTCCTCTAACCTACCCCAGTTAATAACAGAACCGAAGATAAATTATAATAAAAGACAAAAAGAATATTATGAAAATAAACAGTGAATAGGATCCACCACACATATATACATATTTATATATTCTAAGAAAAATGAGCGGCACTCCAAGAATAAAAGTAGTGAACCCTTTATTCACACCGGTGGTGCAACGTTTCGGCTCTGATCGCGAGCCTTCCTCAAGCCTCAGGCTTGAGGAAGGCTCGCGATCAGAGCCGAAACGTTGCACCACCGGTGTGAATAAAGGGTTCACTACTTTTATTCTTGGAGTGCCGCTCATTTTTCTTAGAATATCATCAGGGAAACCAGTCCATTCCCTTTGGGACGTGCACCCGTCTTTTCCCTTGGGAGCCAGTGCCGCCATTTTTCATATATACATATACAATCGACCGATTATCGGATTTACCGAGATTATCGGCCGATATTCAGGATTTTGAACACTATCGGTATCGGCATCTATTTTGCCGATATTCCGATAGCGTATGGGGAACACAGATCGCGCTGCTGACAGTGCCCTCAGTGTTCCCCTTAGCAGCACAGGGGAGAAGGAGCAGTGTCTCCTCCCCCTGTGCTGCCGCTGCCGCCAATGTAAGGACAGGGGACAGGAGGAGGGGAGGAGCTATGGCCACTGCTCCACCAATGAAGATTAATCTATCATTCATTCATATACAGGAGGCGGGAGCTGCAGGATCACATAGCCGGCTCCCCACCTCTATGAGCTGTAGCTGCGATCTGCGGTAGTTAACTCCTCAGGTGCCGCGGATCGCAGCTACTGCTCATAGAGGTCGGGAGCCGGCTATGTGATCCTGCAGCCAGCTCCCGCCTCCTGTATATGAATAAATGTGAGATTAAGCTTCATTGGTGGCGCAGTGCACCCCCCCAAGCCCCCCAGTATCAGACATTGGTGGCGCAGTGCGCTGCGCCCCCCCCCCCCCGTATTAAGCATTGGTGGCGCAGTGCGCCCCCCTCCCCCCCCAGTATTAAGCAGTGGTGGCGCATAGGGACCCCCCACCCCAGTCGCAGTGCGCCCCTCCACAGGATCCCCTCTCCCTTGCTCCTCCGAGCGGAGCCCCAGCAGTGTAATGCTGGGGCTCCGATCGGTTACCATGGCAGCCAGGACGCTATTGAAGCCCTGGCTGCCAGGGTAAGCTCCATGCTGCTGTGTGCACAGAGCACACAGCAGCAGGGACAGTGTGAGCTCCTATTCACCCCAATAGATCTCTATCAGGGTGAATAGGACAAGGGTTCCAGTCCCTAAGGGGGCTAAAAGTTAGTTAAAAAAATAAGTTACAAAAAAAAAAAAAAAAAAAAAAAAAAAAAAAAAAAAAAAAATATTAAATATAAATGAAAAAGAAAGATTTACAAAAAAAAAAAAAATACACATTAACAATAAACATTAATTTTCAGCAGATTTGTGGGAATTTATTTTTTTTCTAAAATGAAAATTCCCAGAATATCGGTATAAATTATCAGCTATCGGCCTGAAAGTTCACAAATTACCGGTATCGGTCCTAAAAAATCAATATCGGTCGAAAATATATAATATATATATATATATATATATATATATATATATATATATATATATATATATATATATATATATATAGTGGCGGAAATAATTATTTGACCCCTCACTGATTTTGTAAGTTTGTCCAATGACAAAGAAATGAAAAGTCTCAGAACAGTATCATTTCAATGGTAGGTTTATTGTAACAGTGGCAGATAGCACATCAAAAGGAAAATCGAATAAATAACTTTAAATAAAAGATAGCAACTGATTTGCATTTCATTGAGTGAAATAAGTATTTGAACCCCTACCAACCATTAAGAGTTCTGGCTCCCACAGAGTGGTTAGACACTTCTACTCAATTAGTCACCCTCATTAAGGACACCTGTCTTAACTAGTCACCTGTATAAAAGACACCTGTCCACAGAATCAATCAATCAAGCAGACTCCAAACTCTCCAACATGGGAAAGACCAAAGAGCTGTCCAAGGATGTCAGAGACAAAATTGTAGACCTGCACAAGGCTGGAATGGGCTACAAAACCATTAGCAAGAAGCTGGGAGAGAAGGTGACAACTGTTGGTGCGATTGTTCGAAAATGGAAGGAGCACAAAATGACCATCAATCGACCTCGCTCTGGGGCTCCACGCAAGATCTCACCTCGTGGGGTGTCAATGGTTCTGAGAAAGGTGAAAAAGCATCCTAGAACTACACGGGAGGAGTTAGTTAATGACCTCAAATTAGCAGGGACCACAGTCACCAAGAAAACCATTGGAAACACATTACACCGCAATGGATTAAAATCCTGCAGGGCTCGCAAGGTCCCCCTGCTCAGGAAGGCACATGTGCAGGCCCGTCTGAAGTTTGCCAATGAACACCTGAATGATTCAGAGAGTGACTGGGAGAAGGTGCTGTGGTCTGATGAGACCAAAATAGAGCTCTTTGGCATTAACTCAACTCGCTGTGTTTGGAGGAAGAAAAATGCTGCCTATGACCCCCAAAACACCGTCCCCACCGTCAAGCATGGGGGTGGAAACATTTTGCTTTGGGGGTGTTTTTCTGCTAAGGGCACAGGACAACTTATTCGCATAAACTGGAAAATGGACGGAGCCATGTATCGTGAAATCCTGAGCGACAACCTCCTTCCCTCTGCCAGGAAACTGAAAATGGGTCGTGGATGGGTGTTCCAGCACGACAATGACCCAAAACATACAGCAAAGGCAACAAAGGAGTGGCTCAAGAAGAAGCACATTAAGGTCATGGAGTGGCCTAGTCAGTCTCCGGACCTTAATCCAATCGAAAACCTATGGAGGGAGCTCAAGCTCAGAGTTGCACAGAGACAGCCTCGAAACCTTAGGGATTTAGAGATGATCTGCAAAGAGGAGTGGACCAACATTCCTCCTAAAATGTGCGCAAACTTGGTCATCAATTACAAGAAACGTTTGACCTCTGTGCTTGCAAACAAGGGTTTTTCCACCAAGTATTAAGTCTTTTTTTGTTAGAGGGTTCAAATACTTATTTCACTCAATGAAATGCAAATCAGTTGCTATCTTTTATTTAAAGTCATTTTTTCGATTTTCCTTTTGATGTGCTATCTGCCACTGTTACAATAAACCTACCATTGAAATGATACTGTTCTGAGACTTTTCATTTCTTTGTCATTGGACAAACTTACAAAATCAGTGAGGGGTCAAATAATTATTTCCGCCACTGTATATATTTTCCAGTGGGAGCACCAGCCAGAGTGTGGGTGCAGGGTCAGACGTAGGGTAGCGGCAATCCCCAATAATGTAGGAAAAGAAGAAGTAGGACTGCACTCCGGAATAGTGCTAAAAAGCTAACTGAAATTTATTCACCCATTTTATGGCAAATCTTGCGACGTTTCGGCTCACAAGAGCCTCAAGCTTGAGAAAAACATTGCAAGATTTGCCATAAAATGGGTGAATAAATTTCAGTTTGCTTTTTAGCACTATTCCGGAGTGCAGTCCTAATAAATAGATATAGATATATATCTATCACACACACACTAAAGAACACTTATGGAGGGGGGGGGGGGAATACTGATGCAATTGTGGAGGCTACAGGAAAATTACCGGTAAGAGCAATTGTTATCTTTCCCAACACACTGGCACTGATAGATTTTTCAGAGAACAGATTTTAGGGAGGGACAGATGAAAGGACTTTCTGTCCAAACGCCAGATCCTGGTTACCCATAATATCAAGTTTATAACAAGATAAAAAAAAAAAAAATATGCCCTACATATCTGATCCACAGAAGCAGATCCCTTCTGTGCCCAGGAGGTGGACAGAGCCCTAGTGGAATGGGCCTTCAACCCTAAGGGAGTAGAAACATTTTTCTGTCTATTTTTTAACTTTTTAGAACACAGGACTATTGTTCGTTTTATCCATCTGGCTATTGAAGCCTTAGGCCCCTTTTACACGGGAGTCGCGTGTGAGGGCCGGACAATATGCGGGAAATGTGGAAAATGTGCGATTTTTCCACGAGACTGCAAAGCGGTTTAATGCGTTTTGCACATGCATGTGTAAAATTTGCACATTTGGTTCACAGAAGTTCGGGGATCGTTGTGGTGTAGATTTTTATACATTTTCACTTATAACAATGGTTATAAGGGAAAATAATAGCATTCTTAATACAGAATGCTTAGTAAAATGTCCATTGAGGGGTTAAAAATAACAAATTGAACTCACCACATCCACTTGATCGCATAGTGGATTTCCTCCTCTTTCTACTTTCTTCAGGACCTGGCTAAAAGGACCTTTGATGACGTCACTGCGCTCATCACATGGCCCATTACCATGGTGATGGACTATGTGATGAGCGCAGTGACGTCACCACAGGTCCCTTCCATCAAAAAAGAAAGAAGACATGCCAGGCTGAGTGTTCAAGTGGATTAAGGGGAGTTTATTAATAGTTTATTTTTTAACCCCTCCATCACTATTTTACTAAGCATTCTGTATTAAGAATGCTACTATTTTCCCTTATAACCATGTTATAAAGGGAAATAAAGATCAGGTCCCCATCCAGATAGTCTCCTAGTAACCACGCAGCCCCATTCACTTTCTTAATAGCCTGCGTTGCATGAAAAACGCACATTACAGTGGGGCAAAAAAGTATTTAGTCAGCCACCGTTTGTGCAAGTTCTCTCACTTAAAAAGATGACTTAATATCATTTGTATAATGTGTGTTGTACCACCTATGATTTTGGATTGCTTTGTTTTAGGCTTGGTCTCACATGCCTGTATGAATCTGATACATCGTAATGTAACATCAATTGTGCACGGTCCTACAGTGGTCGTGTATTCCATGTTTGTAATACATCTTTTATATGTTTAAAATCAATAAACAGATTTTAAAAGAAAGAAAAAGATGAGGCTGTTGCAGCGTCCCACTCAGGACACATGGGAACTGCAAAATAGCTTTAAAACGGTATTCTCATATTGCATGTCATTTTGTACTACAACACCTGTTGCATCTCTGTTCATAGGCTGGTCTGGTGTAATTTATACATCCCACCACTAGATGGGGATAGCACAGGTCATAAATACCTAGGTCAGGCCTAGTGAGACAGTTTAGTGTTAGTTGAGAGATGAGGAACCGTGGGTATAGCCATGTCCTCTAGGAGGAGTTGACACTAGTAAAAGCTGTTAGCTCCTCCCCTGGCAACTATACCCCCTCCAGCCTGGAGAGAGAGCTTCAGTTTGTGAGAAGCAGTAGGAGAAAAAAAAAGAAACATGGAACACCAACCATGCCAAAAGACCCACTGGGGTTCAAACCAGCAATAGCCACAACTGTGGTCAAACAACAATACTGGGTGGGTGCTGTGTCCCCCAATGAAGAGCGAGAGATTTTACTGGTAAGTTATACAAAAGGGACCGGAGACTGCCAATAATGATCAGAGCTCTGACAACGTCCAATAATGTAACTCCCTTCTGTAGGGAGTGAAGGAGAGGGACAGTGAAGGAAGGACAATTTCTTCATTGATATGGAAGTCAGAGACCACCTTTGGGAGAAGGAATGGGCCGGAGAACCACCTTATTCTTGTAAAGAACCAGGAAGGGTTTTCTGCAAGAGAGCACCCCCAACTGAGACGCCCGTCTGATAGTTGTGAAAGCCACAAGAAACCACTACCTTCTAGAACATGAGCTGGAGTGAGATCTCCCGCAAGGGCTCAAAAGGGAGAAGACTGGAACGCTGAGAGAACCAATTACAGATCCCAAGGCGGTAAAGGACGGTACAGAGGAACCGTATGTTCCACTCCCAAAGGAAGGTTGTCATGGCACCAGAGGATGGTGGAAGCTGTCCAAGGACAGAAGCGCCAACACCTGACCCATCAAGGTACTAAGGCCTAAACCAAGGTCCAACCCTGAATAAGAAGGATAGGACCATGGGGAGAGAAAACGGAGTGAGGGGATGTCCCGGCTGTCACAGAAGCCCAGGAAGGACCTCCGGGTCTTATAATAGATCCTGGGCAATGCAGGCTTCCTGGCCTGAGTCACAGTGCTGATGACGTCCGCTAAACACTGTCTCTTCGTCAGAATGGCAGTAACAGTCACGCAGTCAGCAAAATGCTGATGTAAGAATGCACTTTGGGAAGGTTGTCTCTGAGTGGCAGTAACATCTTCTAGAAAGATAACGAGGTCAGCGTACCACAGGCGACAGGGCCAATCCGGAGTGACTAGGATTTGTCGGAATGCCCTCCGACATGCTCTCCCGTAGAACCCTGGGTAGGAAGGGAAGGGGGAAGAAAAACGTATGGAGGGAAAACACCCGCCAAGGAGATATGAGGGCGTCCCCTCCGCATGCTTCCGGAACTCTTGCTCGGGAGAGAAAGGTGGAAGCTTTCGTGCAGATACCGTAGCACACCCGGACCAATGGAGGAGTCCCTGTAGAAGGAGGGATGTGGTGGCGCCACAGCCTACCAATCTGGGCCGGAGCGTGCCTAGAAATGGAAGACTACTAAGAGAATACCCCATGCAACAGATGAGGGAAGGTAGTAACGCAGGAACTACCAAGGCATGCGGGGTGGCCATGAACCATGAGCCAGAGGAGGAAAAAGACAGAAGAATAGGCTAGGTCTAAGCCCATTTCCCGTCCGAGACCGGCGCTATACAGAAGTAGCCAAGGAATAAGTGGCTGTGTAAAAACTCCACCTGAGGAGGAAGGCAGGCAAGGGGAGTCACACCGTATTGCTAGCCCCATACCCCAGCAGAAAGGGGGGCCACGCGCAGAGGCCACCGAATTCAGTGCTAGAAGAGCCCACCACCTGACAAGAGCTTGCAGCAAGAACCCAAATATGTAGTGGTAACTCAATACCGCTCCTACAGTAGTAGCCGTTGCTTGCCCAGTCAGCGCAAAACTGAGGTTGAGGTCTGACTATCCGTAGAAGCCACATACCATACTGCCCCAGTTAAGTAGAGCTAACCTTAAAGACTCTACCTGGAAGGGCGCTGTAGAGGAGCAACTGCCCAGCCAGTGCCAGGGTAGGGCCCATACCTGAGGGGGATGTCCCACTGCAGCGACTACGAACTCAAGCATTAGCAACAAAACTGCAACTGTGGAGAGTGCCAGCATAAAGCACTACCTAGAGGAGGAGTGGTGGGTAGAAAAATAGTCAGTGAACACTCGACTTGCTGGAACTAGTGCATATGGAGAGTCCTGCACCCCGTGGGAGTGCAATATATTGCACCTAATTAAGGGGGGTTCATACCGCACACAATGTAACCAGTTAAAATGTAATCGCGCCACCTATAGAAGGGGCTAATGCATATGGTAGGTACCGAATCCAGGGGAGATGCAATTTCGCCACCTACAGAAGGGTGCACGTATACGCCCGGCACCGAAATCAGTGTTATTGTACTTAGGCCACCTAGGCAGGGGACAGTGTATAGGGCCAGTACTGCATCCCGAAGAGGTGCGATTACTCCGCCCATGGAACAGGGAAATGCATACGACAAGTACTGCAGGCCACCCTAGACGCAATCCTGGGAGACTGCTTCAGATTCACATCAGGGCCTGGATACGGATTCTTCCCCCCCTTAGACTGACCCTCTCTGGGGAGTGTGAGTGTGGCCCAGGGAGGAAGTCAGCCAAATTGTCAGCAAACGGCCCCAGAGGGCGTATTGGGAATTCTGCAGGGGTCCCTGTATTGCGAAGG
The DNA here is from genome assembly GCF_014858855.1 of Bufo gargarizans. Taxonomy (NCBI): domain Eukaryota; kingdom Metazoa; phylum Chordata; class Amphibia; order Anura; family Bufonidae; genus Bufo; species Bufo gargarizans. Next base: position 272,124,818 of record NC_058080.1, read on the forward strand.
TGCATGCAGAATTATCAACCAAGCGGCCGTGTAGGGCGGATTGGGACTATGAGAGGTCCTCCTGTGACCGGGACAGGGCACGGGCCCAGTCTGGTACCGCACGGTTATGATGTAAAGGGTTAAACCTTGAATATTAAGAACTGCACTGTTTATCTAACCCCTTGATGACCCTGCGCCGGCCTAATAAGAAATGGCTGGCCAGGAAGGGTTAAAAGTGCCTGAGACCGGGGCGGTACTCAGCTGGCTTCTGGGGGAGGGGACAGCTAGGCGGGAAAAATTGAGGCCAACCCACGCGCCCCCTCGGGATGAAGTTGCAGCCTAGTGCTGCAAAGCCGGGCGAAGTTAATACATGGCAGACTGTAAAAAGAGCGCCCTGAAAACACTGTCGGACGGCCGGGGGAAAGGAGGGGAGGCTGGAGCGGAGCATCCTGCTTCCGCACAAAATCGCCCGCCCCCGGGAAGGAACAGACGCTACCGCCTGCCGCTGGAACCCAGAGTCAGGCAAGGTAGCCAGCCGGAGTCCCCCATGCCCTACAAATAGTCAGCGGCGCACGAGTCGTCCGCGATAAGTTCGTGCCGGCATTAACCCTTTCGGAGTTGCGTGCTTGGCACCCGCTTCCAAAAGGGGTGGAATATGGTGCTGGGTAGCAGGAGCCGCTAGGCTCTCTCTCCCACCGAGTGAGCAGTCCTGAGGAGGAAAATTTTCCTCGGAGGCCAAACTATTAACCCCCTATGAGCCGGACCTATGGCGGGGGGGACTGCCTTAGGGATCTTGTGCATACCGCAAGCCAATAAATGCCCCAGGCAACCTTGTGTGTCCCCTGTAAGACTTAAGTTGTGGCCTTGTTACTGCCCGCACTAGTTAACCCTTGGAAACTATGCCATGGGGGAGGGGGTTAATACTTACCTAGTCCCGTGTACTCACCTCATCTTCTGTCTTGCCGCCATCTTCACCCTTCAGCTACTGGCACCGTAGTGGCAGGACGCTGGAAAAGGGGGGCTTGATGGGTGACCCCTTGGCTGGTGGGATGCAGGGGAGCGAGGCTGCCCTGGTCCACCTCGTCTTCTGTGGGGGAGGCAGCAGTGCAGGTGACCGTCACTGGCGCAACTCGACCCCGGGGGAACAGGAAGGCGAGGCGTCCACTGTTTTCCCATCTGAAAAAAATAAATAAAAAAATCTTCAGGAGATCCCCGGCAGAGCAGGGAGGTCTTGCCTCCTATTGACACTAGAAAAAAACTGGAGCTCTCTCCCCAGGCTGGAGGGGGTATAGCTGCCAGGGGAGGAGCTAACAGCTTTTACTAGTGTCAATGCCTCCTAGAGCAGTGTTTCCCAACCAGTGTGCCTCCAGCTGTTGCAAAACTACAACTCCCAGCATGCCCGGACAGCATTTGGCTGTG